>NC_060149.1:59625733-59945483 GCF_021461385.2 Schistocerca piceifrons
GCGTTGTTCTGATTGGCCGAGAACTACAGCCCGCATGGTACTGTGATTTTACAGCTGCTCTACACGTGTTTTGGAGCTGGTTTTTTTTTACAACATCGCGTAGGTAGGTAGGTAGGCTACATCATTGTATTTCTAACAACTGAGTACATTTCTGGGTGAATGCAAAAGAAATGGCTCTGAGCACTATGGGACTTAACATCTGAGGTCATCAGTACCCTAGAACTTAGAACTACTTAAACCTAACTAACCTAAGGACATCACACACATCCATGCCCGAGGCAGGATTCGAACCTGCGACCGTAGCAGTCACGCGGTTCCACACTCAAGCGCCTGGGTAAATGCATACTTATTATTCAACGATATTGGTACTATATATTTGAAGCCCCCCCCCCCCCATGAACCATGGACCTTGCCGTTGGTGGGGAGGCTTGCGTGCCTCAGCGATACAGATTGCCGTACCGTAGGTGCAACCACAACGGAGGGGTATCTGTTGAGAGGCCAGACAAACGTGTGGTTCCTGAAGAGGGGCAGCAGCCTTCTCAGTAGTTGCAAGGGCAACAGTCTGGATGATTGACTGATCTGGCCATGTAACAATAACCAAAACGGCCTTGCTGTGCTGGTACTGCGAACGGCTGAAAGCAAGGGGAAACTACAGCCGTAATTTTTCCCGAGGGCATGCAGCTTTACTGTATGATTACATGATGATGGCGTCCTCTTGGGTAAAATATTCCGGAGGTAAAATAGTCCCCCATTCGGATCTCCGGGCGGGGACTACTCAAGAGGATGTCGTTATCAGGAGAAAGAAAACTGGCGTTCTACGCATCGGAGCGTGGAATGTCAGATCCCTTAATCGCGCAGGTAGGTTAGAAAATTTAAAAAGGGAAATGGATAGGTTGAAGTTAGATATAGTGGGAATTAGTGAAGTTCGGTGGCAGGAGGAACAAGACTTCTGGTCAGGTGACTACAGGGTTATAAACACAAAATCAAATAGGGGTAATGCAGGAGTAGGTTTAATAATGAATACGAAAATAGGAATGCGGGTAAGCTACTACAAACAGCATAGTGAACGCATTATTGTGGCCAAGATAGATACGAAGCCCACACCTACTACAGTAGTACAAGTTTATATGCCAACTAGCTCTGCAGATGACGAAGAAATTGAAGAAATGTATGATGAAATAAAAGAAATTATTCAGATTGTGAAGGGAGACGAAAATTTAATAGTCATGGGTGACTGGAATTCGAGTGTAGGAAAAGGGAGAGAAGGAAACATAGTAGGTGAATATGGATTGGGGGACAGAAATGAAAGAGGAAGCCACCTGGTAGAATTTTGCACAGAGCACAACATAATCATAGCTATCACTTGGTTTAAGAATCATGAAAGAAGGTTGTATACATGGAAGAACCCTGGAGATACTAAAAGGTATCAGATAGATTATATAATGGTAAGACAGAGATTTAGGAACCAGGTTTTAAATTGTAAGACATTTCCAGGGGCAGATGTGGACTCTGACCACAATCTATTGGTTATGACCTGTAGATTAAAACTGAAGAAACTGCAAAAAGGTGGGAATTTAAGGAGATGGGACCTGGATAAACTAAAAGAACCAGAGGTTGTACAGAGATTCAGGGAGAGCATAAGGGAGCAATTGACAGGAATGGGGGAAATAAATACAGTAGAAGAAGAATGGGTAGCTTTGAGGGATGAAGTAGTGAAGGCAGCAGAGGATCAAGTAGGTAAAAAGACTAGGGCTAGTAGAAATCCTTGGGTAACAGAAGAAATATTGAATTTAATTGATGCAAGGAGAAAATATAAAAATGCAGTAAGTGAAACAGGCAAAAAGGAATACAAACGTCTCAAAAATGAGATCGACAGGAAGTGCAAAATTGCTAAGCAGGGATGGCTAGAGGACAAATGTAAGGATGTAGAGGCCTATCTCACTAGGGGTAAGATAGATACCGCCTACAGGAAAATTAAAGAGACCTTTGGAGAAAGGAGAAACACTTGTATGAATATCAAGAGCTCAGATGGAAACCCAGTTCTAAGCAAAGAAGGGAAAGCAGAAAGGTGGAAGGAGTATATAGAGGGTCTATACAAGGGCGATGTACTTGAGGACAATATTATGGAAATGGAAGAGGATGTAGATGAAGATGAAATGGGAGATACGATACTGCGTGAAGAGTTTGACAGAGCACTGAAAGACCTGAGTCGAAACAAGGCCCCCGGAATAGACAATATTCCATTGGAACTACTGACGGCCGTGGGAGAGCCAGTCCTGACAAAAATCTACCATCTGGTGAGCAAGATGTATGAAACAGGCGAAATACCCTCAGACTTCAAGAAGAATATAATAATTCCAATCCCAAAGAAAGCAGGTGTTGACAGATGTGAAAACTACCGAACTATCAGCTTAATAAGTCACAGCTGCAAAATACTAACACGAATTCTTTACAGACGAATGGAAAAACTAGTAGAAGCCAATCTCGGGGAAGATCAGTTTGGATTCCGTAGAAACACTGGAACACGTGAGGCAATACTGACCTTACGACTTATCTTAGAAGAAAGATTAAGGAAAGGCAAACCTACGTTTCTAGCATTTGTAGACTTAGAGAAAGCTTTTGACAATGTTGACTGGAATACTCTCTTTCAAATTCTAAAGGTGGCAGGGGTAAAATACAGGGAGCGAAAGGCTATTTACAATTTGTACAGAAACCAGATGGCAGTTATAAGAGTCGAGGGACATGAAAGGGAAGCAGTTGTTGGGAAGGGAGTAAGACAGGGTTGTAGCCTCTCCCCGATGTTGTTCAATCTGTATATTGAGCAAGCAGTAAAGGAAACAAAAGAAAAATTCGGAGTATGTATTAAAATTCATGGAGAAGAAATAAAAGCTTTGAGGTTCGCCGATGACATTGTAATTCTGTCAGAGACAGCAAAGGACTTGGAAGAGCAGTTGAATGGAATGGACAGTGTCTTGAAAGGAGGATATAAGATGAACATCAACAAAAGCAAAACAAGGATAATGGAATGTAGTCTAATTAAGTCGGGTGATGCTGAGGGAATTAGATTAGGAAATGAGGCACTTAAAGTAGTAAAGGAGTTTTGCTATTTGGGGAGCAAAATAACTGATGATGGTCGAAGTAGAGAGGATATAAAATGTAGGCTGGCAATGGCAAGGAAAGCATTTCTGAAGAAGAGAAATTTGTTAACATCCAGTATTGATTTAAGTGTCAGGAAGTCATTTCTGAAAGTATTCGTATGGAGTGTAGCCATGTATGGAAGTGAAACATGGACGATAAATAGTTTGGACAAGAAGAGAATAGAAGCTTTCGAAATGTGGTGCTACAGAAGAATGCTGAAGATTAGATGGGTAGATCACATAACTAATGAGGAAGTATTGAATAGGATTGGGGAGAAGAGAAGTTTGTGGCACAACTTGACCAGAAGAAGGGATCGGTTGGTAGGACATGTTCTGAGGCATCAAGGGATCACCAATTTAGTATTGGAGGGCAGCGTGGAGGGTAAAAATCGTAGAGGGAGACCAAGAGATGAATACACTAAGCAGATTCAGAAGGATGTAGGTTGCAGTAGGTACTGGGAGATGAAAAAGCTTGCACAGGATAGAGTAGCATGGAGAGCTGCATCAAACCAGTCTCAGGACTGAAGACCACAACAACAACAACATATTTGAAGCAATTTTATTTAATGCTAGAGAATAATGTTCATTGCAGATTTTAATCCTTTTCTTGCATGTTTGAGTAAAAATAAAAGCCGACTATATGAATACAGAGTTACTGCTTTTGAGACGCACAAAAAATTTAGTTACATTTTTTTTCAGCTCAGAATTTCACACATGAAATGAAGCATTTCATTCGGTGTAGTATAACGAGATTATGTCACCACTTGAATTCATCGTTATTTACAAAGTTTAAATTTAGGTCAACCATCACGTTACGTTGTGAAGTATTCAAGCAAGTCACAATATTCCGTATGTTCGTATTTCATTCACTAATCGACATCCAATACTGCATCGTCGAAAAGTCCTCACTGAGACATATCCAGCTACATAGTTACTCTTTATATGGATTTCCGATCCACCCAGTTATTTTTGATAAATTCAGGGCATATCTGTCTAACGGAATGAGATTTCTCCCCATTCCAGAGAGGTAAACGAAGCATCGTCGTCGCCAGCACCCGCAGACGGAGATCTGTCGATGAACACCAACGCTTCACCGTCGGGCCGCTTTCGCATCGTTCACTTTCTTGATGATGACACCCACATCAAGAACTCTGGCTCCATTTGAGATGATTCGATGGGACCCGCAACAACGAATTCTTTAACAATGATCAGCACCGAACAACGTTATGCAGCCCCCCCACCTCCCAGTACCAGCCCGTCATCACTGAGCAGCTTCACAGTAGCGTGACGCCCAGTCTGCCCCAGCCACGCCGTGCTTGTGTTGCAGCTGCCACCACTGTCCCCAGGGCGCGAAGCAGCAACCACTGACTGCTTGGGTTCCTGGCACCCAGTCGTTCCGCTGCAGTCACATGGTGCTAAACACGCAGTGAGGGCCAATCAGATCGAGACCGTCGTTCCTCACCCTGTAAGGTCAATGTTCAACAACCGGGACAGTCCCACTTGGCGAACCTGCCTACTCCAGGCCATCAGTAGTCTCTCCGTCATCCCACCGTCCTGCGTAGACAGCGCCGCCCGCCGCAAAGTAGAGGTAGCAGAAAGTTATACGCAGCCATCTTTGAAGAAGACCATCAACGGCGCTCTTGCCAGAGCGCTCGGGTCCAAGGATCACGTGCCACCTGCTGTGGGCCTGCTGCGGACACTGCTCCACCTTAGTTTATAGTTGTTAAAAAAGGGTTTCAGCAAAAAACAAAATGGCTGTCGATATCGTCTGTACTTTCACCCACTTCCGACAGTGAGCCCCACGCTTTCCTAAGAATATCCACTACATAATCTTGGAGTTACGGAAAGAGTGGGAAGTGTTACGTGCTCAGTCTATGATCGTGCCTCGGGGAAAAAACTTGATTGGAAAATTTTAGCCCTTGGAATTTAGTGCCCTCTTACCTGGAAGAAATACACACTGTAGCTGGTGTCGCTAATACACGCTTGCACTGATGTGCCTCACTTGGTGGTATAAGATTCCAAACCTAGAAGTGGAACAAATACTAACTACCAACATTTGGCCAGGAAGGGGAGGACAAGTGGTGGCACAAAGTTACTGATCAGTAGCTTCTGAGCCAGTAACATGAAAAAAATCAAAACACTTCCGCAGTATGACACAGAGGCTGTCGATGATGGTGTTTTGTTTGTGGGGCGCTGAACTACACGGTCATCAGCGCCCATACAAAGTCTCAATTTTTACACAGTCCAATCTTGCCACTGTCTCGAATGATGATGATGATGAAATAATGAGGACAACACAAACACCCAGTACCCAGGCAGAGAAAAATCCCCAATCTAGCTGGGAATTGAGCCCAGGACCCTGTGATTCAGAGGCAGCAACGCTAGCCACTAGACCACGAGCTGCGGACGTCGATGGTGGCGGGAGCTATAAACTTAGCTCCTCCCTAGGGGCTAATCGATAGAAGACGGTTTTGTACCATCACTGTCGCTCGTCCTCTCTCTTCTCTCACCATCATACAACACAAGCATGACACCATGCTATACACATACCATTTACCTTCACCTACACTAAAGATGTAAATTTAAGACGCAACTCTTGCACACCACGAGGAAGGGACCCATTGTACGAGGAGTATGAAAATACTTTCCACTGAGGGGGCTGAACACATCCTTCGGGGCTGTGGGGAGGGTTTACATAATTAAGTTTTACCGACTGTTTTTTGGTTTTTATTTTTTAATTTCAGTTTTCTAATTTATTGTGACGATTTTTTTTTTTTTTTTTTTTTTTTTTGCATGGTTGGGCCTGCAGCATGAAACACGATGTAACATGACATTTTGAACTGAACCTGCCAAGCTAGCTGCTTATAGCTTTATTATATTTTGTACAATAGACGTGTTTCAACGGTACTGCGCACAGCCAGATGGAGAACTTGCTGTCCATAAGCTCCAGTCCACAAAGCAGCTCCTCAGAATTCAGATACACACATCAAAAAAAGTTTCGCATCACCCCTGTTCCCAGAACTCCTCATGATAGACGTTGACTGTGGATATTGTATCACAGACACAGTCCTTTTGACTGTTCAGAGATGTCACTAAACTCGCCCAAAGATATAAACAACTATGCATGAGCAGCGCATATTGACTGTGGATATTGCATCACAGACACAGTCCTTTTGACTGTTCAGAGATGTCACTAAACTCGCCCAAAGATGTAAACAACCATGCATGAGCGGTGAATATTAGGCAGAGTCTGTCCGACAGCCGATCAGTTCTAGTCATTGCACCAGGAAGGAGGTATACGGCTAGTGTTGTCTGTAGTTCAATGACGCCTAGACGGTCAATACCGCGGTTTGATCGCGCCCGCGTGGACAGGAACTGTTGAAAACATGTCTCGCTCAGGCCGCCCAAGGGCTACTGCTGCAGTGGATGACCGCTACCTACGGATTATGACTTGGAGGAACCCTGACAGTAATGCCATCATGTTGAATAATGCTTTTTTGCAGCGACAGGACGTCGTGTTACGACTCAAACTGTGCACAATAGGCTGCATGGTGCACAACTTCACTCATGACGTCCATGCAGCGCGGTGCAGATGGGCCCAACAAAATGTCGAATGGACCGCTCAGGATTGGCATCACATTCTCTTGACCGATGAGTATCTCATAGGCATTCAACCAGACAATCGTCAGGGTGAACGTCTCAGACACACTGTCCAGCGAGTGCAGCACGTTGGTGGCTCCCTGTTTTGGGGTGTCATTATGTGGGGCCGACGTACGCCGCTGGTGTTCATGGAAGGCGCAGGAACGGCTGTACGATACATGAATGCGATCCTCTGACCCATGGTGCAACCATATCGGTAGCATATTGCTGAGTCATTCGTCTTCATGGACGACAATTCGCGCCCCCATCGTGCACATCTTGTAAATAACTTCCTTCAGGATAATGACATCGTTCGACTAGAATGGCCAGCATGAACCCTATCAAAGATGCCTGGGACAGATTGGAAAGGGCTGTTTATGGACGACGTTACCCACCAACCACTCTGAGGGATCTACGCCGAATCGCCGTTGAGGAGTGGGACAATATGGACCAACAATGTGTTGGTGAACTTGTGGATTCTATGCCACGTCGAATACAGACATGCATCAATGCAAGAGGACGTGCTACAGTGTATTAGAGGCACAGTTGTGTACAGCAATCTGGACCACCACCTCTGAAGGTCTCGCCATATAGTGGTACAACATGCAAAGTGTGATTTTCATGAGCAATAAAAAGGGCCGAAATGATGTTTATGTTGATCTCTGTTCCAATTACCTGTACCGGTTCCGGAACTCTCGGAACCAAGGTGATGCAGAACTTTTTTTGATGTGAGTGATATATAGTACTTCACGAAGTATAATTCAGAGGAGTTATTAACTATAACTATAAACGAATATCCACACTGATCAGTATATTCAAGAAAAGTTCGCATGCACAATTAACATATTTTTAATTGATTAAAAATTCCATACCTTAAAAAGCACTCGATACAGTTCAGAGACGACTTCTACTCGAAGTTCCAAGTAGTGCTAAATACCACTCTTTTTTATTTTTCTATATTTTATTTACTTATTTTGCCGAAAAAAGAGTAAGTAAACAAAATATATTGCTTTGTAGTAGCATAAACACAGCAGAAAAGCTATCCTCCCGGTGGAATCAACATGAGACATTACACTCGAACAGGGCGAACAGAAGTCTTTATTAACAAAGTCTTGGAGAAAATAATAACAATAATACTTAAGTAAGCTAAGAGATGTGAGGCCACAGAAAAAAGGAGAAAAAGGTGCGGGGGTATGATACGAGTTGCAGGCATCTGCTTGGCAGATGGTGTGTGGAGGCAAAGTGAGTAGGGGTCAACATGTAAGGCTAGGCCACGGTGTCCCAAACACCACTACCGGGAAGAAGTGCCTGAAAGTAGGGCTGAAGCCAAGGCGGAGGGGACAGTAGGGTTGGGGGAATCACCAGTGTGCTCTGGTATAATGCATAAGGGAAAGGGGTGCATGTCCATAAGCCTACCCCACTGTGGGTAACAAAATAGAAATGTAGTGCGGACAGTCTCAGATGTCAGCAGGGGGGCAGGAGCGTCGCCCACATGTGGCACCACCCAGCTAAATGGGGCGGATGTAAAGATCGCTTGTAGGTAATTCGTGATGAAGGCGCGGTAGTGCGGTCGGTGCTCAACTTCACTGTCGGCGGTTTGTAAGTACCGCCAGAAATCAAGGCATGATTTGTCGCCATCATTATACATGTAGGTGATCGTCCATCACTTGTCCCATACAATCGCATCAATTTTGGTGGGGGGAAAGTAAGTATCCTCAGGGTGGGTCAATCGAATCTGGTGGAATGTGGAGGTAATAGGCAATGAACTGTGGAACTAGTTTCCAGATGTCACTGGTGAAAACACAAGTCAGTTGGTGGGCGTCACCATCCATGAGGTGGAAAATTGAACAAAGCACAGACTCCGTTAGTGCGATGGCGTGAATACGTTGATTTGTGGCGAATTTGCCACATGCAATGTGGTACCGTGTTGCCCGGACATAGGAGGAAAGGAAACACTGGTGGATATGACGCCAAACAGTGGGCTACCATGTTGATGGATGTTTGATTGCGATGTTGTTGTTGCAAATGTAACGTTCCGTATGTTGATATCAAATCAAGCACCGTTTGTGTTTCACTCAGTGAGCGGACCAAGAGGAAGAGGTCGTCCACTCACACGATGCATCGAAAACTGTGCTGTCGCAAAGTGAGACCAAAAAGGTGGCTTGTCAGACTCCCGATCAGTTGCTACATGTAGGGTCGAAAGCGGGCAACCTTATGGAACGCTGGATCGTCACTGGTTCCACCACATGGCCATTGACCCGAATCAGCGATTTAGCGGTGTCGTAAAGGCGCCAGACGACATCGATAAGGGCGGGTGGAAAACACATTTGCCTCATTACTGAGAAAAGAAAAGGATGCCACACCTTGTGGAATGCGCTGCCAAAATCAATGTCACCACCACAGCATGGAGTCTGCATGCCACTCCCAATGAAGTTAAATCACGACATTCTCCTATGGCCATATTTATTCGAACTAAGATACCCAGAGTTATTTCTTCTGCAGATAGAATGCTAGGCAGGAACTTGCGGCATCATGTAAGTGTTGAGACAAAGCGTTTTCTGGGGCACTCTGCATCGTTGCCAGATGTATCAAAGATGGCGGCGATGACGTCATCTAAGATGGTGGCATATAGATTTGGAAACAGCATATGTTGTCATCAAAGATGGCGACCATAATGTCATTCAGGATGGCTGATTTTGGCGGGAAGTTTCAGTTCTGGCTGGAAGATAGTTCAACTGGGCTACCTCCACTAACCTAATACCTCACCCCTGAAAATGGCTGCAGTTAAATTCCATCAAGATAATGCAACACACCTCCACTAACCTAAGAAAATGACAGTAAGATAGGTCACTTGGAATACCTCTACTAACCTAAGTCATCTGATAGCCACCTCATCCTATAATTAGCACACTGGACTCGAATTCGGGAGGACGACAGTTCAATCCCGTCTCCGGCCATCCTGATTTAGGTTTTCCGTGATTTCCCTAAATCGCTTCAGGCAAATGCCGGGATGGTTCCTGTGAAAGGGCACGGCCGATTTCCTTCCTCATCCTTTCCTCACCCGAGCTTGCGCTCCATCTCTAATGACCTCATTGTCGACGGGACGTTAAACACTAATCTCCTCCTCCTCCTCAACCTATAAACCGATAGGAGTTTGAATTTTGGTGAGAAGATAGGTCATTCGGGCTATCTCTACTAATCCAAGAAAATGGCGAGAAAGAAAGGGCACTAGGGTACCTCCACTAACCTAAGTCATCCAACTGCCACCTCTTCCTAGGAAATGGCATGGGGGAGGACTCAGCCTGTGCCAGACATAAGTCTTTATTATTTTGCATGCACCAGTCTTCATTTAATCAATTTTATGCAGTACCAACATCCAGTATGTTCACCACAGATCCAGACTCCAACGGACTTAGTACACAGTACTGCTGCCAGAGGGCACTGTCATCCAATCCAAGAAGTAATCGAAGATGGCTGCTGTGATGTCAGCTGATGACGCAAGTACTGTTATCCATGATGGCGGGAAACAGTGTCTTCACCACCGGGTCTGGACCTAGTACACAGTACCACCACCAGAGGGCACTGTCGTCTGTTCTGTAATGTAATCCAAGATGTTGGGGGGAAATGGTCGTAAACAGTGTGGTTGCTATTGGGTCTGGAGTCATAGTACACATTACTGCCACCAGAGGGTGCTGTCATACGTTGCTTGACATAACCCAAGATAGCAGTCTCGGGTGGGGGAAAATGGTGGGAAAACGACACTGATTGTGCTGGACATAAGCCTTTATTTTGCAGGCAGTGACTCCATCATGAGATCTAGACTCTAGCTGACCTAGTACACAGTATAGCCACCAGAGGGTTCTGTCATCCCTCTTGTGTCATAATCCTAGATGGTGGTCTGGAAGAGGAAATGGTGCAAAAATGACACAGCCTCCACCACGTTGCTGGAGAGAGTAATAAGGGAGTGTACTTTATTTGTTTTGGAAAAATGTATTGAGGATGGATTTTGAGAGATAGTATATTTATCACACTGATACATGACACACACTCTGACATGCATTGGGTCATGCTACACAGCCCACAGATCTGTAAACAACTCCTAAATAACGCAAACATCTCCTAAACTATGGAAATAATTTCAGTACAGACATGCAGACCCCTCCTAAATAATGCAGTACACTGATGTGCAGACAAAAAATCAACTTGTGAACTGTCCAAATAACACGTTGTGTAACCCACAGACCCATTCACAAAATAATGCAACAAACATGGAAACAACGTACACAGACACTGCCTGCCGCCCCCTGTCCATTGGACCACACAGGAGGCTATCGCACATGCTCCCAGAAGTCGAGATGCACTGACACACCTCACGAAGTGACGAACAAATGCTCATTTGGGTCCCGCACAGATGGGGTGGCAACAACCGTTTCATACTTGCTACCTGAGAAATTCCTCTCGAAGTACATGTTCACCTAGGAACTATTGCTGATGCGACTGGACAGGAGTGAAGACCTATTTTCAGAGTGCACCACTGCTGCCGCGAGTCAGCACGAGACATCACTCTCACTCCACGGCCAATGGCATGTGAAAGTTTACCGTTGCTGGCACAATGATGCATAGCTGCAGTACGGGTCCAATGGGAGCACCTTTCGCCATTGGTTTCTGCAGACGAGAATTTCAGCAGGAAAATTATTTTGCTCTGATCGCCATGTTGCACCGACAACTAAACCTCGCAATGTGCCCTATATGTAATCAAATACGGAAACACTCTTACTCTATTACACTGCCCTCCCACTGAGGACAGGACCTTGAATATTAGAGTGTGAAACCGATCTCCAACCCAGCAAGATATCACTATGAACCGTGTCGATGTAGTAGACATACAATTTGTAACCCACGCCATACAAAAATCGCCCCTTTTACATCATTCGTAGATATACCGTGAAGACAGACAGCACCAGAGATATTTCCCTGCGAGGCCTGCAGTCACTCGCTCCTGATGGGTGAACAGAGCGCCCTCAGTGGGCCAAAGTCACTGTCAGAAATGTTCTACGAATTTGGGCTCGTTCCCCCTCGACACAAACGCATTACTGTCTCTGGTCCGGACCTGCTTCCCTGCTTGCTTTTTTCTATACCCATCTCTAGACTCTGGGATTACAAGAACAAATATATTTTTGCATGGTTTGCAGACAGCAGTATCCAACCAATCGCTCACGCAACATAATTCCGAAGATGCAGACTGGGAATTATTTCTCAACAAACCTTAAACCTTAGCTAGGTGGAGTGTGCTTTGGACCACTGAGTAACTAGAAACTTATCCCTTATGCAAAGACGTGAGAACTACAGACGAAATAGATTTTTCCACTCATGAATACCGATGTCGGTGATGTAACAGATTCAAAATCATCCCTATAATTTACAAAGTCAGCTAAGGTGTTTTTCTTATCTAGACAACTGGCAATCGTGTCCTCCACATGCTAGATGCACACACCACAATCGATATTCTCTCAACTAAATAAGGAGGGTAAATGTGAAGAAACAGTCAACCGAGCAATTCACATGGGAAGGAATAAAGGCACAGCATAAACACATGTCCATATATAATCTTGTCAAATATCCATTTGATCACGAAAGCTGTCAAACACATACTAAATACTAGTTCCCTGTCTCCATTCAGACGGCCTCTGCCGTTAGCTGGAAAAGTGAATCATTTCCATCACAGGCCACTCATAGACGGATCATCCTATGAATTCGGTCACACATATATATATGATCGCTATACTTACAATTAAATGTTACGATTGAGGTCTCAGTTGAACAACATTCGACAATGAGCGAAGTATCGGAAATACACCATACTGACGGCTGTGGCTCTGGAAATAGAAATATCTGTACCATCGTTATCACTTTAGATACTCTTCCCTGTGGTATCAGAGTATCCCACATCAAATCCATACCTTCCTTTTCTCACATGTCTGGCCAGAAACACGTACTTCATAAGCCCTATGCTCAAGGTGAACCTATCACGTATCCCCTACTACTACTAAGTATAATACTTCGCCAATAAATGATTGCCTATGACACGAAATAATACTGAGACAAAATCAGCGATCGGAGGACATGTCTCATAAGCTTTTTTTGCGAGTGGTACCACTCTGTCTTAGAAGGATAGGTGTAATCAGCCAGATGTAAATAAAACCGATCGGAACACCTACTGCATGATGCTGTGACAAGCATTCTTGGTTCTATAGGTGTGACACATGCATATACACAGACATACAGGAAACAGAGCAAACGCTCTCCAAATGTGGAGGTGACTGAATACATCCAAGTACAGTGCTATACTACGCATTTGGGATAGTTGTTGGCAGCTGTGCTACATGTACAAGCAATGTTAGAACAAAGAACGAGAGGTTATGTCATGATCGCATGGATAGAGCTGACATAAAAAAAATGATAGAATTGAGAAAAAAGACTGGGAATAGGTATAAGATGACTGAATATACATTGAAAGGCAGGGAAATTGAGGAAGTACTTGTGTATCTTCTGGTTCCTGCAGAAAATTTTTTTACATGAGAACAAGTATGTGGCAGCAATCGGATTCCGAGAAAACGTCGACATGGAATCGAAGGGAATCAGGGAAGTGGTCAATTTTTTTTCTCCGTCAAAGTAGCATTATACTGTATGTATATTGAGATGCCAGTGATACACGTGAGTTGACAACTGCATCTGACGTTTTTCTGGAAGACGGAGAAGCATCCGCCTCTAACCTTACTTGCATTTGCGTTAAAGGGTAACAGAGAGTGGACGCAGTGATCGATTGAGATAGAGCTGTAACAAGGTACAATTTAATGGTTGGCTGATGATCCATTCTAGAGAGCGAGAAGTTGCTACAGGTCAGTTTTTCCACTGTTGTGTCAGGATGCGTCAGCCACGTGACATAACCTGCGTTGGACTCGTATAAAGCCACGTCTTCTGTATGAGATTTAAAGCACTGTCTACGGTAAACCTGTCGGTCATCAGAGGACTTCCATCTCATGTGGAATGAAACGTGGCACTTTCCTCTTAACGAACTGTGATTTATGCAATGTATTCCATCACCCTGTCGCATCTTGGGTGCAAAATCGGGACTTCAACTTCATAATTAAGTTAGTGATAGGTGCTTGTGAGGTACTGCAATCCCCATGGATACATTTGCCTAACAGGTGTGGTGTTTATAGAGTTAGTGGTTGAATGACTTGTAATTTTCACATGTCGAACGCTGCTGCTATGCGTTTATCTGTTTTCTTGTAAGATGTATCCCTCGTTACAAACGATCATTTTATATAGTGCTGATGCAGGCACCGTATAATTTCTGAACCGTGATCGTATGTGAACAGTCGACGCTATACGTCTCTGGAAAGCTATATTCTGCTCATATCATGCAGAGCAAATGTTTTACAGGAGTAGTTTTTACGTTTTACTGTTCAATAACGTAGTTTATCGTAGAGAAACCAGGAAGAAGGATGTATGTCATGCACTTGAAATATATTTCTTACATTGGAATATTAACAGCGCTACATTCCATACAACTGATAGGTCGGAAATGCAAGTGATCTAACATTGTAACCCGTTTTAAGTGCCGAATGTTGTAGCCTTAGGAGTGAGTGTGTTTATGTTCTCTCTTACTATTACCTTCCGGGTCCTGATCCTAGACTCTCGAATAATTTTTTAAAATTGATAGCGTGGTTGATTTATGTAAAAATGCTTCGAACTCTGCCCGTCTGGAGCTCCATCACACATAGAAAGCATTCGTTTCTTGTTCTTCTTAACCGTCTGCTATTACAGCATGACAGTTTAAAATCTGTTACTATACATCGATGAGAAGTGCTAACCTCCTCGAAATGGGTGCATCTCGAGAAAACTTGTGCTCTTGGGTAGGTGAGGACTCGGCAAGCTTCATTCGTTCACGAGATGTGGAATGTAGTGGTCTACTTCCGGTCGGTTGTAGATTAAATCGGGACTTAACTTCTAAGGTCATCAGTCCCCTAGAACCTAGAACTATTTAAACCTAACTAACCTAAGGACAGCACTCACATCCATGCCCGAGGCAGGATTCGAGCCTGCGACCGTAGCGGTCGCGCGGTTCCAGACTGCAGCGCCTAGAAACACTCGACCACTCCGGCCGGCTATGCTCGAGGTGTTAGAAATATGTTGAGTGCTGTCTGGTATACTTTGATGATGTATGTGTTCAAGAATTAACAATGAATGTACATACTGTACAGTCATCTATTCATGTTCACAATGATACTCGCAAAGTGGAGAAGAGGTGGCTTATCGATGATACTGAAATTGAGAAACTTTCTGTCACATCATTGGTCGGTGTTGAAATTACTGTAAAATTGTTCACGCTATCAACTGCGATGCTTGTTATTAGAGTACATCGATGATGTCTTTTCCATCCCATCAGTGCATTGGCATGCTGTTAGTTACCACATAATGATTGACTGATATCGCTTGTTTGAGTTGGAGAAAGAGTTTTGGTGGATGGACAGCACCTTCTTGGGTGGATAGCCTCAAAACACTGATCGCGTACATGACAGCAATATGATGAACCAGTCGGAAGGGAACGTAGAGTCATCTGCTATTGCATGACTATAACAGATGAGTTTAAATGTAGAGCTCGTGAATTGCTTTCGGACTGCCGGAAGGCTAACACGTGATGGACGGGGTTCCACGTTAGGACCACGAGGAAGAACGAATTTGCATTTTCCTTGTTGTTCTATCGATAGTGATGATGATTAGAGTACACCAAACTAAGTCAGTGATGTCTGTCCAAGCATTACATCCGCAGGTGCGGTATTCATTATCACACATAGTGCTTGACGCCTGTCCTTCAAAACACTTGTTTGAGAGAATCTTGGGAGGATGCAGCACCTTCCAGTAGTGCTGATTGTAAGACTTTGTGAGATAATTTCCTGGGACTGAGGAGAATTGAGACATATAGCCAGTGTGAGTGTAGGCATAATATACCTATTTCAGGTGCTGTACAAATGTAAAAGATAACTGCACTGTTTGTGTGTAATGTGTATTATAGCATTGTAAAGTTAGTGTGGCTTATGTTGTGGCATGACCAGAGAAGATGAGTGTGTGTGCTATCGTGAGGGACATACAGATGCAGTACATCAATAACCACAAGGGTATGAGAGAGATTTTTTTTACGTAGAAAATTATGTGCGCTATAGATACTGAGATCCGTTCCAAAGCCACAGCCATCAAGAGGAGACATTACATGTACATCGATTGGTGTCAGACTGTAATATCAATCATAATATTTAATTGTAGTTACACTGATAAATGTGTTCCTGGCTTCCAATACACATGTGAGATTTGTATGTATTTGATGATCTGTAGACAACTTTTGCGGGTTTAACCGTCAGTGCAATTTAGCGATATGTCGAAAATAATTTTACTGCTGAAAGTCTCATCTGCAGAAAACAATGGCGAACGGTGATCCCACTGGACGTGCACCATAGCTATGCATCATCGCACCAGCAACGGCAAATTTTCACATGCCGTCGGCAGTGGAGTGAGAGTGATGGCTCACTCTGGCTTGTGGCGGCATTGGCTTGCTCTGCAAATAGGTCTTCGCTCTGTCTGGTCACATCAGCAACGGTGCCTAGGTGAACACGTATTTCGAAGGGAATTTCTCAGGTAGCAAGTATGAAAGGGATGTTGCCACCTCATGTGTGCAGTACCCAAAAGGGCATCCGTTCATCACTCTGCAGGGGGTCTCGTTGCATCCTGACTTTTGGGAGTGTGTTGATCCAATGGAAAATGGGTGGTGTCTGCATACGTTGTTTGCATGTCTGTATTTCGCGAGCAGGTCTGTGGGCTGTGCTACACCTTATTTGTACAGTTTACGAGTTGATTTCATGTCTCCACATCAGTGTACTGCATTGTATAGGAGGAGTGTGCATGTCTGTACTGAAATTATTTCAGTAATTTAGGAGTTGTTTGCATGTCTGCAGAGCCTTATTTAGGAGGAGATAACAGATCTGTGAGCTGTGGGGTTTGACCCAAGCATGCCAGAGTGCGTGTTTTGTATCAGTGTGATAAATGTGCTATCTGCCAAAATCCATCCCTAACTAAATTGTTCCAAAATAAATAAAGTACGCTCCCTCATTACTCTCTCCAGCAACCCAGCACAGTCTGAGTAATTTTTGCTCCATTTCTTCACTCCAGACCACCATCTTGGATTATGTCGCAGGATGGATGACAGTACCCTCTGGTGGCTGTGCTGTGTGCTAGGTCAGTTGGAGTCTAGATCTCGTGGTGGAGACACTGCCTGAAAAATAAACACTTATGTCCAACATAGGCAGATTCGCACCCCAGACCGCCAGCTTGGGTTATGTTACGGAATGGATGAAAGCAGCATCTGGTGGCTGTAATGTGTACTAGGACTCTGGACCCCACAGCAACCACACTGTTTCCCACCATTTCCCCCCACCATTTCACATTACATCACAGAATGGAAGACAGTGCTCTCTGGTGGTGGTACAGTGTACTAGGTCCTGACCCAGTGGTGAAGACACTGTTTCCCACCATCATGGATAACAGTACTTGCGTCATC
This sequence comes from Schistocerca piceifrons, assembly GCF_021461385.2. Lineage (NCBI taxonomy): Eukaryota > Metazoa > Arthropoda > Insecta > Orthoptera > Acrididae > Schistocerca > Schistocerca piceifrons. The sequence continues at coordinate 59,643,125 of NC_060149.1, forward strand.
AGCTGACATCACAGCAGCCATCTTCGATTACATCTTGGATTGGATGACAGTGCCCTCTGGCAGCAGTACTGTGTACTAAGTCCGCTGGAGTCTGGACCTCATGGTGAACACACTGTATGGTGGTACTGCATAAAAGTGATTAAATGAAGACTTGTGCAAGCAAAATAATGAAGACTTATGTCTAGCACAGCTGAGTCCTCCCCCAAGCCATTTCCTAGGAAGAGGTGGCAGTCAGATGACTTAGGTTAGTGGAGGTAGCCCAAGTGCCCTTTCTTTCCTGTCATTTTCTTAGGTTAATAGCGACAGCCCAATTGACCTATCTTGCCACTAAAATTCAAACTCCCGCCTGATCATAGGATGAGGTGGCGGTTGGATGACATAGGTTAGTGGAGGTAGTCCAAGTGACATATTCTCCCATCATTTTCTTAGGTTAGTAGAGGTATGTTGCAGTTCATAGGATGGGGTGCTGGTCGGATGACTTAGGTTAGTGGAGGTAGTCCAAGTCACCTATCTTCCCATCATTTTCTTAGGTTAGTAGAGGTACCATGTCCATTATAATTATCCGGGCTCTTATGGCGTGGTCGGTTGATGAATTCTGTGTCAATCCCCAACGTTTTGTCCCCATCTGCGGAGGACATTTTCAAGGGGGTCTGTAGCTCGATGGAAGATCCAACACACCCACCGGCGCACTAGTCAGTAGTGAGTTAGTGGGTGTGTTGGACCTTCCATCGAGCTACAGACTCCCTTGAAGATGTCCTCTGCAGACAGGGGCGAAACGTGGGCAATTTACACAGAATTCATCAACCGACCTCAGCATAACAGCCTGGATAATTATAATGGACATGACATTTCCGGCCGTGAAAGTCTTCATTTTAGTAGTAGAGGTATGTTGCATTGTCCTGATGGAAATGAACTTCCCACCATTTTCTGGAGCAGGGCATTATGTTAGTGGAGGTAGCCCAATTGACCTATCTTCCCACCAAAACTGAAACTTTCCACCGAAATCACTCATCTTGAATTACGTCATAGCCGCCATCTTGGATGATGTCATGCGCTGTTCCCAAGTCTACACGCCGCCATCTTGGACGACGTTATCGCCGCCATCTTGGATACATCTGGAAACAATGCAGAGTGCACCTGAAATGCTTTGTCCCAATACTCAGGTAGCCAGGAGTCTTCCAAAATTTTATAGATTGCATTAAGCAGAGTTTGGGAGGGTAATATGCTGTCGTCACTCCCAGTGTCAGTATGTGGATTGGTGTAATTAGTCCTGTGACAAAGGAGGGATCTCTGTTGATTGCATGGTGGACTTCATCGGAAATATCTGGCTGCATCAGCTCTTCCACTTCGTCGCCGGCGAGGGTTCGTGTTATGTGTGGTAACACAAACTCCTCAACACGGTTGTTGGTAGTCTCCTCCTGGTGCAGCGTGCGGTAGTGGTCTACAAAGACTTTGACGATCTCGGCCTGGCAAGTGACTTGCTGGGCGCGACAGGTGTAGATCTCGCTGATGAGTCGTTGCGTCGGTGTTTCCTATCAGAGATGATATGATTCATGGAGGGATGTTCTTGTCCCGCCGTATCTTGACGTCGGGTTCGCACCATCGCCCCCTGCAGACTACGCAGTGTCAACGATACCATTTGTGCCTTAATCCTGTTGCGTTCCCTCTGGGTTTCAGGGTTGGGCGGCTGGGCGTCCAGGCCGCAGAGAACGGCGTACAAACAGTCGGTAGTGTACCAGCCCCACACGGCTACTTCCTTGCCATCCTCAATCCAGGTACTCTGAATGGCAGGTTCGGCACATTCCTGCTATCAAGTCAGGGTTGTGCAGTACTTAGGTAAGCGACGTTCACAGGTGGTCCATGTCTCGGTAACGTGTTGGAGACATTCAGGATCATGAAGATGGGAGGTGTTTAATTTCCACTGTGCATGAATGCGCGAGACGACTTGTTGTGGGAGGAGATTGCAGATGTAGGCACAGTGGTCCGAATAGGCCAAGGGCAAAAGTTCTGCACCTTGGACTGCAAGCGTGTGTTCCCGAGAGACGTAAATCCTTTCAAGGCGGCTCGTGGAGTGACTCGTCTGGTAAGCATGTCCATGTGCGCCGCCGTGACGGGGCAACAGATAACGGACGACAAAGGGCAGTTCTTGACATGTGTTGTAGTAGGGCATTAGATCCTTAGGGTGCAGGACGCAAATGAAATCACCCCAAAGCAAGTAATGGTCACAACGCCCAAGGAACAAAGGGGTGGTTTCTTCTGAATAGAAGTGAGCCCTGTCACTTCTGCGGGTGGAGCCTGACGAAGCGTAAATGTTGACAATACATTTCCCCATGAAGGTGGCGGCCATGCCTCTGGCGGATGGAAGGTATGTGATATCAGCCACTGGAATGCCTTCTCAGGTGTAGATGGCTACGCCACGTCCAAGGTGGTCACCAGGAGAAGGATAAGTGTTATACCCGTAGGTTCAGAGAGCCTCTCGGTGGCTGTCGCAATGATGGAGTCCATTGGTTCAGGTGCACCTGGGCGAGCCAGCAGAGTAGGCACCGGCACAGTCACAGCCGGCGTCATGTTGTCGTCATTCGTGTCGTCGGCAGGTTCTCTGAGGCCTCGTCGGGTCGGACGGCCTCTGGAGCCTAAGGGGGAGGTGATCTGTCTCGTTCCGAGACCTTACGGCGACTCCTCTTGCGCCTTTTAGGTGAACGCTGTTTGTGTGTTCGTCCCTCTGTGTCGGAAGACGGGAGCAAGTCGCGGCGGTCTGGGAGGAGGTCCTTCACGGGGACGATAAGTGAAGGGGCGTCCATATCATCAACGGGGAGGGCATCGGAAGTCGTCGCTGTTGGTAGAGGCGTCGGAGTAGCGTCAGGCTGTGGGAGTGACGCGTCGACCCCGGCAGTATCCACAGCAGCACGGAGGGTCACCGGTGCATGGTTCGACAGACGGAGGCCTGTAGGAGGAGAAGAGAGCGCCAATGCGCAGGTGATCGGTAAAATCGTCATCGGAGTCGGAGGCGCCACGGTAGTGACTGGCAGTTGGGTGATCCGGTGCTGAAGACACTCAGTCCTGAGGTGGCCTTCTTTGCCGCACCCGGAACAGGTCTTGGACTGGCCGTCGTATATGACGGACGCGCGGCACTCGCTGATTTGTAGGTAAGATGGCACGTTGCAACAGAGATCGATGGTGATCTGCCGTACACCGTTAAGAACGGGGTTACGTATGGAGCTGCGCCCAGCGTTTGTCAGTGTGGCCATGTACAGTGCCACAGGAGCGGAAAGCCTCAATAATGTCTTCCGGCGGTAGCTCGAACGGGAGTTCAAAAACTCGTATGGTGCGCATTGCTAAGCCGGCATGGTCGACAGTGACCGCTCCGACATCGCCGTCGGCATGGCAAAAGCGTAATCCATGGTTGGTGTCACGAAGTATTCGTTCACATACCGTGTCATTCACGACTTTGACGTACACCATACTGCTTAATATGGACAAATGGATGCCCAAGATGTCGGAAGCTGGGATCTTAGCAACGTCGCGTAGGAAGCGTTCCACTTCCAAGGCCTTTGGTCGGGTGTAGTCGTTGTAGAAGCTGAATCGTAGAGTTGATTTTCTAAAACGGTTGGCATGGTTCTACTACACCTAAGCTACACGCAAGTGACAGCCGCTGAAAATAAAAAAAACGCGGTCGCGCGCGCTGCGCGGGCGATAAACAACAGCACGTCCCCACTACACGGCTACGAAAGCCGCACTGATCATGTAATATATACTAATTAAGTAAGTATAATTCAAAGGAGTACGTAACTACAACGATAAACTAATGTCCAATGTCATTTAACCGATCAGTATATTCAAGAAAAGTTCACATGCACAATTAATATTTTCTTAATTGATTAAAAATTCCCTATCTTAAAAAGCAGTCGATACAGTTAAGAGACAAATTCTACTCGGAGTTTTAAGTAGTGCTAAATATCTCTCCGGCTAATAATCAAACACAGTTCATTGCTCGTCTTAAAAGTGGTGAATAAGCTACGCCACTTGCCTCGCGGTTTCCTACAACGCTACGGGGTGCACACATCATGAAAACATCGAAATCGAAACGACAGGTTTCCAACAAATTATTAATCCGTGAAAACTCACCTTTACTATACGTGCGTGATAACTAATTCGATCGGAAAACACTTAAGTGAGTCGGCGGCCGCTGTGGCCGAGCGGTTCTAGGCGATCCAGTCTGGAACCGCACGACCGTTACGGTCGCAGGTTCGAATCCTGCCTCGGGCATGGATGTGTGTGATGTCCTTAGGTTAGTTAGGTTTAAGTAGTTCTAAGTTCAAGGGGACTGATGACCTCAGATGTTAAGTTTCATAGTGCTCAGAGCCATTGGAACCATATGGAACTTAAGTAAATCGTCTTCAAAGACATCCGATGTTTAGCGTACGCAGAGACGGAAAGAACTATGCCAGAGTCTGACGCGTTGCGAGATGTGTCACGAGTGACTGGCACTGATCAAATGACTCCCTTAGACCACCACAGTGGTCATTTTATATTTTGGTGCTGCTCCGGACCGGACGGCCAACAGAAAACCTTAAGTGACTACAACAGTGCTCACAGAGCAGTCCTCCTCAAACATAACCTCACATATCGTTGTTAGTTGAAGACCAACGAGTATACAAATTTTTCTACGAGGAATACTGAACTCCATGTATGTTCTATAAAGCATTTAGTTGAATAACTCTTAAATTACGACTTCCAGAATTAATGGAACCCAGTGTAGATGGTGACCTTTGAACTGTCTCTATTCTACTATCTGTGCCTCCGTAAAGTTGACATTCATGAGTGTCATGTAATTAGGTACATCTCCATCACTACGTCTTATGAAAGTAGAGCTTAAGTTTCATCATTGCAACTTGTTTCTAAAGGCTACCTAATCAACTATGATTTAACGAAATTAATGAAAAATTACGTTTTCACTTTATAACTTGAGAAGTAAAGGAAGATACTTCACAAAAACCTCTACATTATTTTTTATGTTAAACTAAACCTATTCCAAAAGTACAAGTCCCTACTTTTAGTTTTAGTCACTTTCGATCTTTCGTAAAACGTGGATTTTGTGGAAACTAATCAGCGTATTCTGTTGAAACTCAAAATATGTAACATAGGTATAGTTTTACATCATCTGGAAAAATATTGACACATTGTTTAAATATTTAACGACTCTTTAGAGCGTTGCACCGTTCTTTGCCTCTGTAGACCTAAAGTGCGGCTTAACCTGCTTTGGGCCGAGCGACAGAGAAATCCAAATCTGAAACGCCCGGCACCGTTGCTATGTACCCACAATGCTTGCTTTTCACACAGACCCTCAGACAACAATGCCATACATCTCCTTCTGCATCGGAAAGAAGACTGACAGAATCAGTTTTATGCAAAGATATTGTTAAATAAAGGATGAATGAAAATAAGACTAAAAAAAAATGGCTGTGAGCACTATGGGACTCAACTGCTGAGGTCATTAGTCCCCTAGAACTTAGAACTAGTTAAACCTAACTAACCTAAGGACATCACAAACATCCATGCCCGAGGCAGGATTCGAACCTGCGACCGTAGCGGAAAATAAGAGTTTACTATCTTGTCAGTACTGACATTATTAAATGTGGAACACAACTTCTGTTGGGAGAAGAATGGTGCAGGAAACTACCTGTGGCCCATCTGCATCTACACTGCCTGACAAAAAAGTGAAACATCCAGAAAGGGAGGAGAGACCGAAATCAAACTTCACGCGTTCAGTGGTTATGTGATGTTGCAGTGAGCCGAAAATCGAGTCAATCATACAAAGAATATGGCACCATGAGCACAGTTATCGGCATGACGTTGCACCCCATCTGGACAATGCACTATTTTGGTTGTGAACGGTATTTTCTCCTGAGGCAAGTTGGCCCATTCCTATTGTAAAGGTTAATGCTACCCTTGATACTGGAGATGTGACGGTGCCGACGTCCGAGATGGTCCCGCACATGTTCTGCCATGGACAGATCTGGTGCTCTTGCTCGCCACAGGAGTATCTCAACATTACCCAGACAGTTCGTAGAAACATTTGCGATGTGTGGACGAATATTGTACTGTTGAAAATGACACTACAATATTGTCGCATGAGGATTTCTCCACGAGGATTCAGGAGATCCGTGACGTACCGTCGTGCCGTCGGAATTTTCCATTACTACCAGCCGGGTCCTGAAGTACCCGATGGCTCTTCACACCAGGACGCCAAGAGTTTCACCACTGTCTCTCTCGAAAACATTAGACGAATGGGACCTTCCCTTAGGTTGCCGCAATACGCGGCGACGATGCACATATGGAGTAGTGCAGACTCGCGATCTATCGCTGAACGCAGTGAGAGACTTTCTTCAGCAGGTCATGCTTCCGGTGACAGAACCACTCCAAACGTAGCCTTTTTAGTTGTAGAGTTAACGGTTGGGCGCACACACAGCCTGGGATCTACGATATTTCCGAACCGAGTGAAAAACTTGATAGTGTCTTCCCCCACCCTGCACCCCACCACAAGCGATCATTTGAAATAAGATGTTAAAAAATTTAAAAAATCGATTTTTGAAAAATAAAGTTAAGTAGCCCACTTCTTCATGAAGAGTTTGATATATGAAACATACACTCCTGGAAATTGAAATAAGAACACCGTGAATTCATTGTCCCAGGAAGGGGAAACTTTATTGACACATTCCTGGGGTCAGATACATCACATGATCACACTGACAGAACCACAGGCACATAGACACAGGCAACAGAGCATGCACAATGTCGGCACTAGTACAGTGTATATCCACCTTTCGCAGCAATGTAGGCTGCTATTCTCCCATGGAGACGATCGTAGAGATGCTGGATGTAGTCCTGTGGAACGGCTTGCCATGTCATTTCCACCTGGCGCCTCAGTTGGACCAGCGTTCGTGCTGGACGTGCAGACCGCGTGAGACGACGCTTCATCCAGTCCCAAACATGCTCAATGGGGGACAGATCCGGAGATCTTGCTGGCCAGGGTAGTTGACTTACACCATCTAGAGCACGTTGGGTGGCACGGGATACATGCGGACGTGCATTGTCCTGTTGGAACAGCAAGTTCCCTTGCCGGTCTAGGAATGGTAGAACGATGGGTTCGATGGCGGTTTGGATGTACCGTGCACTATTCAGTGTCCCCTCGACGATCACCAGTGGTGTACGGCCAGTGTAGGAGATCGCTCCCCACACCATGATGCCGGGTGTTGGCCCTGTGTGCCTCGGTCGTATGCAGTCCTGATTGTGGCGCTCACCTGCACGGCGCCAAACACGCATACGACCATCATTGGCACCAAGGCAGAAGCGACTCTCATCGCTGAAGACGACACGTCTCCATTCGTCCCTCCATTCACGCCTGTCGCGACACCACTGGAGGCGGGCTGCACGATGTTGGGGCGTGAGCGGAAGACGGCCTAACGGTGTGCGGGACCGTAGCCCAGCTTCATGGAGACGGTTGCGAATGGTCCTCGCCGATACCCCAGGAGCATCAGTGTCCCTAATTTGCTGGGAAGTGGCGGTGCGGTCCCCTACGGCACTGCGTAGGATCCTACGGTCTTGGCGTGCATCCGTGCGTCGCTGCGGTCCGGTCCCAGGTCGACGGGCACGTGCAGCTTCCGCCGACCACTGGCGACAACATCGATGTACTGTGGAGACCTCACGCCCCACGTGTTGAGCAATTCGGCGGTACGTCCATCCGGCCTCCCGCATGCCCACTATACGCCCTCGCTCAAAGTCCGTCAACTGCACATATGGTTCACGTCCACGCTGTCGCGGCATGCTACCAGTGTTAAAGACTGCGATGGAGCTCCGTATGCCACGGCAAACTGGCTGACACTGACGGCGGCGGTGCACAAATGCTGCGCAGCTAACGCCATTCGACGGCCAACACCGCGGTTCCTGGTGTGTCCGCTGTGCCGTGCGTGTGATCATTGCTTGTACAGCCCTCTCGCAGTGTCCGGAGCAAGTAAGGTGGGTCTGACACACCGGTGTCAATGTGTTCTTTTTTCCATTTCCAGGAGTGTATATATGCACGAGGAAGTGTAAGACATGTTATTCGGTCTTAAGTATGTCGAAGTGTAGCGCCGCGCCTCTTCACACAGCATTCTTCTATGGCACGCCACTATATTTCTCTCTGTGGTATTCAGACGTGTATCTTTTGTAATGGAAGCCATCAGACCTAAATTCAGGAGAGTGGAAATTAAAATGTCCTGTGGTGCTTTTCCTACTTCCAGTCGGCCGGTTTGAACTTCTACCGCCCTGAAAAAAAAACTCACAATTAATACTGGGTGGGATTATTTGTGAGCGAGAGAATAAGACCTCCAGAAAATTTGTATTCTTTATTGTCTGTTACCTAAAAACTTTCTCTTTTGTGTGACATAGAATTAAATATGGAAAACATAAAACCAGTAAAGACAAGAGACAAACTGGACAAGACACGTTTCTTCACTCCCTGGGTCCCATCATTTTTTCTCTCTAATCTGGCTGCAGCTCTACACGTCGTGATTTCCTTTCTGTGAAAGAATCTGTTACCTCATCAAAGTTTGTAAATCGTTTTGCTACATGAAAAATCAAAATGTAGTTGTCTAATACTGAATACGAATAGTACACTATACTGGTGGGGTTTCTCGATTTGATTACGTGTATTTTGTCACTGTCTGCTAGATAAAACGAAACAGGCCTTTCTAATATTGCAGCAATTGTAACACTCACCAAATAAGCGCGTCTGTTTTGGAACAAATTGTCATTTTTATGTACCTCATTTACATAATAACATGAAAGAGCATAATTCACGAAGTACCAATATCAAACGCCTATTAGGGCTACTAGAAGCAAACAATTTTATGCTAGGGAATAGTTCACATTTCATTCATATGCTCCACTTTCTCAAGCATGAGTTCGAAAAGTAGTAGTACGAAATTTTTATATGAATTTGGAATCGTCATACTCTTCCACGGAATTTGTGTGATGTCCCCATTTCTTGTCTTTCCTTTTTCTGACAAACAATCTTGTCATCACTAATTCCGTAAATAGTCGTGCCGTTGTCAAAACTTATTCTCCGGTTAACTTCACTAGCCCTGCCAGAATCTCCGTTTCAGTTATCTCGCGTTTATTCTCCGGTTAGGCAACATCACGCGTTGGTACGTGTTTTCCGCGCTATTCCGAGAATAGAACTTAAATCTAGCTAGGGACTGTACAACTGGTAGTGTAGGTATCTGGCAAAAGTCTTGTGTCAAAATTTCATTTTCTTGGATACACAGACAATGTGTAATCTTTCTTACCTGTTTTTACTTTTTGTCGTTTATTTCCACTGTGGTAGTCTGAAACTATCGATTTCGCTAATAATTATAACAACGCTCATCATTCGCACACCCAGTCAGCTACATAAACAAACGATTGGCATTCACGAGTTAGGGTTTACTCAACTCAGCTGGTTTAGACCTGTCCTCTTTTGTTTGCGGGAAACTTTTTATTTGTAGATGCAACGGGTATTCCTCTAGCAGAGACATCACGTACACTATGAACGCATTCAAAAATCAATTTGTGATTAGTTCGTAACTTAGAATGTGTTCAGAAACCAACTGGGATGCGTTTCAAAATGATATGAATAATCGAGAATAATCGAGAGACAACGTGCGCTGGACGCTAGGCGCCTTGTGAAACCAGGTAATTTTTCTTGAGGAATATGAAATTGGTGCCCCCCCCCCCCCCCTGAAATTGTTGCCTCACGACGGTATGATAATTCCCTAGTTCAGCTCCTGCTAGTCACTGACCTATGGCGTGGGGTGACATAAAACGTTACAGGGAATCCTTTACGGTTCTCGGTCAGCTGACGCCGATGTGAAATGGTTACTATGTGCTTGGTGCAAAGTATGGCTTTCCTCCCTCGTGGTCGTCAGAGGTGGTTAACGGGAACCTTGACGACGAGCATGACTGGCCTCAAGTTCCCATGCAGTCCAACCACGGAGTCACAGTCACTTCCAAATGCGCCACAAATCTGAATATTGCACGTTCTGGCCCGCCGGTGAAGTGCAGACGCGCAAGGAGGACCTTCTCAAACTATGCCAGCTGCTGACAACACTGTCTCACAGGTGTACACGCCATCTCCGTTCCCTTTACGGCGGTCACTCAAGATCTGACGCCCTTCATACCTTTTTTATACTCAATTAGGCCAAGTAACAGCACTATACACGAACAACACTCATACACTCTGGTGGATTTTCTACCTGTCACAGAGAATTGCTACCACAGTTATTTACATACCTGTCAATGGTGCGTGCGTGTACGACGTTACATCAACATCCGTCCATTTATTACGGGTGCTTCACTTTTTAGTCAGGCACAGTACGTCTGCATCTGGGCGACTACTCTGTAGTTTCTATGTAAGTGCTTGACAGACGGTTCATCAAACCACTTTTCATTCCTCTACCATTCCACTCTCAGATAGCACGTGGGAAGACAAAAGCCTAAATCTTCACTGGCGAGCTCCAATTTCTCTTACTCTATTACAATGGCCATCTCTCACAATGTAAGTGGGATTCAACAAAATATATTCGCATTCGGAGGAGAAAGTTGGTAATTGAAATTTTGTGAAAAGATATTGTCGTAATGATTGACACCTCAACTCGTGTATCATATATGTGAAACTCTGATCCCTATTTCGAAATAATACAAAACGGGCAGGGCTTTTCTGAAGTTTTTCAATGACCTACGTCAATCGTATCTGGTAAGGATCCCATACTGCATAGCAATACTCCAGAGGAGGAGGGACAAGCGCACTATTATCGCAAATTAAGTTGACATTCGGCGCGAAGGCTGATGGGAATGACCGAAAATGGCGACTGCCATGCCAACGGTGGTGCAGGCAGTCTCTTCAAAATATCTGTGTTATCTTCTAAGTGTAACAGACGGCCGATCTGGCCGAGCGGTTCAAGGCGCTTCAGTCTGGAACCGCGCGACCGCTACGATCGCAGGTTCGAATCCTGCCTCGGGCATGGATGTGTGTAATGTCCTTTGATTAGTTACGTTTAAGTAGTTCTAAGTTCAAGGGGACTGATGATCTCAGATGTTAAGTCCCATAGTGCTCAGAGCCATTTGAACGATATTTTCTAAATGTAACAACAATAAAACGAAGTCCTTGGTTTCATCACAACATTTTCTACGATATGGTTGTAGTTTAAGCCGTTCCTAATCCTAATCATGCACCTTAGAGCCTTTGTTTAATGCACTTTTTTTCTTGTTTTGGTCCATAACTCTCAAAATATGGAAAGCAAAAACCTTGCATTAGAGGATATTTGTTTCATAGTGACAGCTTGTTACCGTAACCGTAGTGGCAGTTTTTTTATCGATATTGGCCACATGCAACACTTGTCCTGGGTACATGTATGAAGGAGGTTCTCTGGATTCCAGAGTCTGTGCCGTTGTCACGTAGTTAATCCGCGTGTGAGAGAGCGACTTAGTTGTCAAGCGTAGTTGGAAGATGTGTGTATAGATGCGGTGGTTTAATATCTGAGTGCTGTCCTGTAATTTGGAATTCATACAAGAAGGTAATATCCAGCCATATGCGTTGGCCTCGCAAAAAGTGGAATGTCATATTCAGGGAACATCTTTAGCTTAGATTTTTAAATTTTCGTATCCAGCAATGGTTGACTATTACGGTACAGTGGTTTGATTATCTGTTAAATACATGAACTCAGAAAGGGCATAAATCAGTTTTTACACCTTTTCCTTTTTAAATACCGAATGTAAATTTTATTTGATGAGTTAGTTCTACTAATGTTCGAAGCGTTACCTAAAGTGTTAATTTGATGTGCTTTGTGTTTAGTGTTCACTTTATAGTAACAATTGTGAGTAATGAAGTGCTGTTCACATTTTTTTTTATTTCCCTAGTTAAAACAGGAACTTGAAGTGTAATTAGTGTTTCAGCACTTTTTGTGCTATCTTCAGTGGGTTATTTTCTATTTTCTTACTTAGATGATGCTATTGGAGATTTATTTTGCTACACAATCTACAACTTCTCATGGTTTTGATACTGTAGTGCTTTCTCATATGTTGCTGGCGAAGTGAATAGGCTGATTTCGTGACCTATGGTCGCTTGACACTGCACTTTCTCCGATTTTTCAAAACATAGGCAGAGTTTCCGCCACCATTACATGAGTTAGAAAATAAAAAAAATAACCCACTGAAGATAGCACAAAAAGTGCTGCAACATATCTGGGTAAAACAAAACAAAAAGAGGTGTCCTGCACAAGACCGAATTCGTCGTTCTATTACATTCCTTACCCATTATTGCGACCTATGTTGCTTTCTAGTCCTTAGGGAGGTGTATATGATTTCGAAAAATGAAGATATTACATCAGCACACACCGAAAGGAACCTAATTCGTATACAGCCTGGACCGAAAAATTGCCATTATTAATTGTTTTAAGTGTCTTCAGTGCACTGAGGGTATCTACTTTTAGATTATTCCTCTTGTTAACTGTTCATGATCCGAAACCTGGAGTATATAGTGCACTTTCCTTGGTGAAGGAATTCCGAAAATTTGTGTTTAGTAACTTCGCTTTCGTGACGCTGTCGTCGGTAGCAAAACATGTGTTACGGCGCAGTGAAGGTATTGATTGTGTGTTGCCGTTGTTGTGCTTCACAAATGAATGAAATCTCTTCGGAATTTCTGCCAGACTAGGAGAGTTTCGTCGTGGAATCTGTGAAAAAATGTCGCATTGAAATCCGTGGTAAATTTCCACCTTTTGTGACACGTTCTACAGGTTGTGTCCCAACGTTTCCGTTACACGATGTATTGAAACGGCCGTAAATCTAAGACAGGATGACCGGGGGAGGAACTGAGGGCCGCAAGCGGGCGCCGTAAGACAGAGCTGTCGGCTGTCCATTTCCGGCCCGCTGCGCACAGAACAGTGTCCAGCAGTCGCTAACGCACTCGCCGACTGTCCTCCCGTCCAGCTTTGAGTGTTATTTAAGGGCTCGTAAAATAATTTTTATACCACAGTTCCAGCGGACAGCCTTTTCCGCGGCAGCCCTCCGGCTGCAGCGTGCGTTGCGCCAGACGCGACGGGCAGTTTGGGAAGGACGTTGGATTTCACAGGACGACTGTCAAGGGAAAGGCACAAAGGCCGCGCCGCACACAGGCCGGCCGCGTCACGCCTCTTACTTCGACCGCAGCGGGAATGAATATGTATGCGCGCCTGCCGGCTTGTATCTACCGTGTCACGAATTTCGAACGGCGAGCGCGCCCGACTGTACGAAAGCGTATTTGCGTTCTGGCCGCGTCTGCGCGTTAACCGATTACGAGCGGCGGCGAGGTCGGCGACACGGCGTCGCTGCGGCTGCGTGGCGCAGGGAACCGCGCATCGGGCTGTGCGTCTTGCCCGCCGTCCGTGCATTAACTCTCACCTCCAGCTTCTGCCGAAGTAAAAACAATTTACTCCCAACGGCTGTCACAGAACCGTGGACTACAGCGAAACACGAGCTGTGCGAATTACAGCGAGCAGTAAAATAAATCATTCTTAGAGGTAAAAACGGAAAACACAATGTCTACTATTACTACATTTATTACGTCATCGTCATAATCATCATCATCATCATCATTATCTTCATCATTGGCATCAGTTATTAGAGCACTTGCCCGCGAAAGGCAAAGGTCCCTAGTTTGAGTCTCGGTCCGGTACACAGTTTTCATCTGCCAGGAAGTTTCATAGCAGCGCACACTGCGCTGCAGAGTGAATATCTCACTCTGGAAAAACATCCCCCAGGCTGTGGCTAAGCCATGTCTCCGCAATATCCTTTCTTTCAGGAGTGCTAGTTCTGCAAGATTCGCAGGACAGCTCCTGTAAAGTTTGGAAGGTAGGAGACGAGGTACTGGCAGAAGTAAAGCTGTGAGGACGGGGCGCGAGTCGTGCTTGGGTAGCTCAGTTGGTAGAGCACTTGCCCGCGGAAGGCAAAGGTCCCGAGTTCGAGTCTCGGTCCGGCACACAGTTTTCATCTACCAGGAAGTTTCATATCAGCGCACACTCCGCTGCAGAGTGAAAATCTCATCCTGGAAACATGCCCTAGGCTGTGGCTAAGCCATGTCTCCGCAATATCCTTTCTTTCAGGAGTGCTAGTTCTGCAAGATTCGCAGGAGAGCTCCTGTAAAGTTTGGAAGGTAGGAGACGAGGTACTGGCAGAAGTAAAGCTGTGAGGACGGGCCGCGAGTCGTGCTTGGGTAGCTCAGTCGGTAGAGCACTTGCCCCCGAAAGGCAAAGGTCCCGAGTTCGAGTCTCGGTCCGGCACACAGTATTAATCTGCCAGGAAGTTTCATATCAGCGCACACTCCGCTGCAGAGTGAAAATCTCATACAAGATATAAACTGCTGGAAGAAGATCTCTTCCAGACATTCCCATTTATTGCAGTCGTCACGGATACACCTCCTGCATATTTTCTAACATTATACACCCATGAAGCGTGGGAATGGCACGTCTGTCTCAACCATAAAGATAACTGTATCGTTGGTGCAACAATACCAGATGGTTATAAACTGATACGCCAGACTGACATACACTGAGGTGAAATTAAGTTATGCGATAGCGATATTCACATGCAGAGATGGTGGTAGTATCGCCTACACAACGTACAAAACGGCAGTGCATTGGCGGAGCTACTATTTGTACTCAGGTGCTTCATGTAAAAAGGTTTCCGACGTGATTATGGCTTTCTGGCCGCTACGGTCGCTAATTCGTATCCTGCCTCGGGCATGGATGTGTGTGATGTCCTTAGGTTAGTTAGGTTTAAGTAGTTCTAAGTTCTAGGGAACTGATGACCTCAGAAGTTAAGTCCCATAGTGCTCAGTGCCATTTGAACCATTTTGGCGATTATGGCCGCGTGAAGGTAATTAACAGACTATGAACGTGGAATGGTAGTGGATGCTAGACGCATGGGACATTCCATTTCAGAAATCGGTAGTGAATTCAATATTCCGAGTTCTACAGTGACAAGACAGTGCCGAGATTAACAAATTTCAGGCATTACCTCTCACCACGGAGAACGCAACGGCCGATAGCCTTCAATTAACGAACGAGAGAGTGTAGAGTTGTCACTGCTAACGGACAAGCAACACTGCGTAAACAACCGCAGAAATTAATGTGGGACACACGACGAACGTTTCCGTTAGAAGACTGTGGCGACATTTGGTGTCAATGGGCTATGGCATCAGAAGACCGACTCGAGTGCCTTTGCTAACAGCACGATATCGCCAGCACCACTTGTCACGGGTTCATGACCATATCGGTTGCACCCTAGACGACTGAAATACCGTGATCTGGTCAGATGAGTCACGGTTTCAGTTCGTAAGAGCTGATGGTGAGGTTCGAGTGTAGCACAGACCCTACGAAGCCGTAGATCCAAGCTGTCCACAAGGCATTGAGCAAGCTGGTTCTAGCTCCATAATGAGTGGGCTGTGTTTACTTGGAATGGACTGGGTCCTGGTTATATTTGGCTACTTGAAGACCATTTTCAGCCATTCGTGGACTTCATGTTCCCAAACTAGAATGCAGCTTTTATGGATAACGATGCACCATGTCACCGGGCCATAATTGTTCGAGACTGCTACGAAAAACGTTGTGGGCAATTCGAACGAAGGATTTGGTCACCCAGTCCACCCGACATGAATCCCATCGAACATTTATAGGACATAATCGAGAATTCAGTTCGTACACAAAATCCTGCACCAGCAACACATTTGTAATTATAGACGGCTCTAGAGGTTGCATAGCTCAATATTTCTGTAGGGTACTTCAATCGACTTGTTGATTCCATGCCACGTCCAGTCGTTGCATTATGCCGGGCAAAAGTAGGTCCGACACGACATTAGGAGGCATACCATGACTATTATCACCTCAGGTTCCTGTAGAGGGCCAGCACACATTTCACTAGTACCACGGGCAACAGTCTGAAAGACTGACAAACATATCCTTGACCTTAGCCAAGATGGATTTGCTACACTGGCACAGCGAACCGCTGAACCGAAGGGATACTACAGATGTTAAGTTTCCCGAAGACATGTAATTCTACTGTATAGTTTAACGATGATGTCATAGCCGTAGGAAGAATATTCTAGATGAAAAATAGCCCTCCATTCATATGCCCAGACGGTGACTGCCGACAACAATGTATTCAAATGGTTCAAATGGCTCTGACCACTACATGACTCAACACCTGAGGTCATCAGTCCCCTACAACTTAGAACTACTTAAACATAACTAACCTAAGGACAGTACACACATCCATGCCCGAGGCAGGATTCGAACCTGCGGTCGTAGCGGTCGCGCGGTTCCAGACTGAAGCGCCTAGAACCGCTCGGCCACAGCGGACGGCAACAATGTTGTCATCAGAAGAAAAATATCTAATGTTTTACTGAAGGGAATGTGGATTGTTTGAGCTATAAACCGGGAAGCTTGATTAGAGAAATTGAAAATAAATATTGGTAAGTTGAAGTTAGATATGAAGGGATTTCGTGAGCTGCGGTTGCAGAAAGAACAAAAATTCTGGTCAGGCGAAGAAACATAGTTGTGATGGGGTACTGGTATTCGATAGAAGGAAAATGCAAAACAGAGGGTGAATGTGGATTGAGGGAATGAAGAAAGAGGATAAAATGAGATGTGCTTGTGGCATCTGTGGCCGGGATCCCCCTTCTGGGGATACTTCACTCAGTTTCTTTATTACAGCCGCCCTGTGCCCGGGTTGCTGAGCTACTGTGCCGGTACGCCACTTCGGCCAGTAGCGCGTCGATGATGATGAAATGATGATGAGGTCAACACACACATCCAGTCCCGAGCTGAGAAAATCCCCAACCCTGCCGGAGATCGAACCCAGCACCCTGAGATCGACAATCAGCAATTCCAACCACAAGACCACGAGCTGCTGACGGAATTAGAGGAGATTTCACCCTGATTCACGGGGCATCAATGAAGAGTGTTGTGCACTTGTAAGAGAACTAAAGACACTGCAAGGTTCCTAAACTGTAAACCATTTCAGAGGGTATATATAATCTCTGAAAATAATATATTAGATGTGAAATGTAGGTCACACGTGGAGAAATTATAGAAAAGTATTAAGTTAAGGAAGTGGCACCTAAATATTTAAAAATGGCCAGAGGTTGTAGAGGGTTTGAAAGGAAGCAATAGCCAACGATTGACTGACGTAGGAGAAAGAAATACAAGTTAAGTGAAGTAGCTTTGAGAGATGAAATAATGAAGGCGACAGAGGACGAAATGGACAAAAAGACCCAACCTAGTAGAAATTCTTGGATGATGTTTGAGATAATGTATCTAACTGACGAAAGGAGGAAAAGCGAAAGTGGAGCAAATGAAGCATGCAGCAACAAATAATAACATGTAAAAACTGAAAATGGCGGGAAGCGAAAAGCGGAAAAGCAGGAATGACGCGAGGCGAAATGCATTTAGAAGCGTTCAGTTCTATGGAATAGGTAGATGCTGCAGAGAGACAAATTAATGAAAGCATGTGCTTTTAACATGTACTATGTGCATATAGTGCACACAGAAGAACACATGGACACGTAAGACGACATAAAATGAAATTAAGTGTAAAAAACAACAATATAGTTATAAACAGTTTGATAATTTGGTAATTTTAATGAGCTGTCAAGAAGCTCTATAAATTGTGATCAGAATATGTATGATTAAATAATGTATTGTATTACAGACTATCTAGCATGAATATGTGAAACGTGTCTGGTAGACACAAAGAATACATTCAATTGCAAAAGGTGGATTTTTTTCTGAACTCTGTGATAAATCATAAGTGAAGTAGCAACTGACACAAAATGGTTACGAATATTAACAGTACTGACACTACGGCTTTATCTTGGAGAACAAATTGAGGAGAATGAAGCCTACAGTTCAATCATTTGTAGATTTATACCCAGTAGAGGGGTTTCGCAATAATGGCTAGAGTACAGTTTTGGAGCGACAGGTTATCTATAACTTGCACAAATACCAGACTATAGTTACAAGAGTCGAGGGTATGAAGGGAAAGCAACAGTTGATGAGGGGGGGGGGGGGGAGAAGGAGGGTAGCGAGAAAGGGTTCTAGCCAATTCCCGTTGTTATTCAACCAACATATTGCGCAAGCAGTAAAGGAAACCAAGGAGAACCTTCAGAAAGAAATTAAGCCACAGTATGAAGTAATAGAAACTTTGAGGTTTGCCGATGAAGTTGTAATTCTGTCAGATACGCGCAAATGATCTGGAATAGCAATTGAAGGGAATGGATTGTGTCTTTGAAAGAGGTTATAAGATCAATATCAACATACATAGAGCACAGGTAATGGAGTGTAGTAGAATTATATCAGGTGATGCCGAGGGAATTACATCAGAAAGTAAGACAAAGTAGCAAATGATCATTGGTATTTGTGCATAAAAATAGCTGACGATTGTTCAAGACACACTCGCGATAGCAAGAAAAGCTTTTTTAGTGTCAATTTAAGTGTTACGAAGTCTCTTCTTAAAATGTTTTGTACTAGGTTCGGCCCAGTACGAAATTCAGACATGGGCGTTAAACAGTTCCGACAAGAAAAAGGTAGAAACCTTTAAAATATGGTGCTAAATAACAATGTTGATGATAAGTTGGGTAGACTGGGCCACTAGAGAAAACGTACGGGATGTAATTTGGGGAGGAAATAAATTTATGGAGGAACTTAACCAAAGGACCGCTTAAGTTGATAGAATACATTCTGAGGCACCAGTGAATAATTAATTTGGTAATGGAAGGAGTCAACGGTCTTGCCACAGTGGTAACACTGATTACCGTCATATCACCTAAGTAAATTGCTGCCGGTCTTGGTTAGCATTTGGATGAGTGACCGTCCGGGTATGCCGAGTGCTTTTTACAAACGGGTTGACTCAACCCTTGTTAGGGCAATTAAGGGGCTACTTGACGTAGAAGTAGCGTCTCTGGCCATCAATACTGCCAACGGCCAGGAGAGTGGCATGCTGTACACATGACCCTGCATAACTGCATCCAGTAAAGTCACTCATCTGAGGATGACAATGCTGTCGGTCTGTACTGTTGAGCATTTCGAGGCCTATTCGGGCGGAGTAATGGAGGGAAGTCTGGGGCTAACAACTGAAGGGGGAAATCAATGTTTGACTGTAGTTCATTTACCACTCCTTCATCCGGAAACATGTCCTACCCACCTATATTTAGACTGCAGGAAGGCGCAGATCATAAATTTGGAGAGATGCAGAAACTATTGGGAAACTGCAGCGGATTATTCATTGCATTCAAAGCTACTATTTAATATAGTCTATTACAAGTTGCGGCCATTATCGGACATCTTCACATCTTGTGATACTGCGTCAACATTAAAGTGTTCATCAGCTTATATGACTACTTCCACATTGAAATATTCATATTTTGATGTTCAGGCAATAATAAAAGCTGACGAAGTTGACGCGTTAGACTATAACTAATCTGCAAAGATCAGAAGCAGATATTCGTCAGTATTAAATCGCAACTCTGATTGAAACAAATAATGAGTTACAAGTTTTCAATTTCATAACTGTAATAACTACATCTTTCACTGCTGCTTGTTCCCGTTCAGCGTATGATTAGTTCCATTGGGGGTTTCCATTTGTTCGAATTCTGTTTCTCCTAGTAATTACCACCATGCATGGTGGTGATTGGTTTCCGCATTAAAAGCATTAAAAGTCACACAATATCAAAACAGGTAATACACTGTATTAGTAGATCGCCAGTTCGGATACACTGGAAACTTCGTTTTGAAAACGCTATTTATTTTACGAAGAGCACGCCAGAGAATGTTTACTTTTCTGATTACTTCTTTTATCCTCTCGTAGTGATTAACCCGCGTTACGAAAAATAAACATTGTTACGAGGTATTATAAAAATGGACTCATAAACAAAGAGACAAATGGACTGGGATTATGACTTGTCGTATGCGTTACTGACATTAAAGGATCATAAAGAAATTGTTAGAGATAAATTGTTTCAACTGTTTCATTAACGCTTTAATTCTTAGTTTAATAAAGATTAAGAAATGCATTAATTTTATTACTTTGGGCGTTAACACGATATTACTTATCGTTAGTCACTTTAAAAATAAGAGTTTATTTTTTACAGATTATAAGTACTCTTACCTGTCAAACTTTGTTTAACGTACCGATTGTCGTCTGATCTTACTTAAGCAATGCTCTGAGAATATTAGGAGCCAGAGCATGGCGGCGGCCGCCAATATTATCGACTCTATACCTTATTTTATTCACATACAGAATTAGGGAAAAGTTACTTTCGGCACGTGCATAAATCCATGCGTAACCCAATGTCTACTGGCTTGTTCTCATGATAGCTTCACCAGATCTACCACCGACGAAACTGACTGATTAAGCAGCTTAGGTATAATGCTGGTCTTCGACATTTCGTGTGAAGAACTCCGTCTTTCTTGGAGCGGTTTCTAAAAACGGTCCCAGATAATCCCTTAAGCCCTATACCTACTTGTTATAATTTTAGCAGCTCATCAGTCAGTCCCTTCGACGGATTGCTCCAGTCCGACCAAATGAGAAACCAGAAACAGAGTGTCGTACGTGGTTATATTAACTGGTGAACTCCAATTTCTCCAAAATCCTCACAACATATTTCATTCTTCCATTCAATTTCTTGACCATTAGTTTCACGAATTCATTCCATTTCATTTTGTTTCGTTGTATCGTCCAAAAGTATTTAAAAGTTGTGTTCGACCATAGGAGTCTGGTAATTTGCTTTAGTTTGTAGTGAATTCTGTACATTTAGTAAAAGACTTGACGATTGTAGTATTGTCAGACAATGTACAAACTGCCAGTAGCGTGCTGTTCACAGTGTTGTTCCGGTTCAGTAGAGAGCAACGTTGTTTCAAACAACCGGTCACCTCGTACTCGCAGAGACTGTAGATGGAGTTGTCGACACACTACACTTTTTCTGCTTGTTTTAAAGTGTAAACAAGCAAACGGTCTTAGCGCTTGATACAGTGACAGGGCTTGCCGTCGGAGCCCGTCTGGCAGTGTTTAAGCTGCGCTAGCCGATTCCGGCCGTTTTGCATCTCAGTTTTAGCACATTTATCGAACACTTTTTCGATTAGTTTTGACGCAAACATTAAGAAACGTTATATCGCTTTCCCGTATTTTCAAGACCTTCCGAATGCCGTTAATTTCACCTTAAAGTAGAGACGCACATTGTTTCATTTAAAGAAATATATGTGTTTTCTACAATGTCTCGTTTGGTATGAGAGTTAAGAGAATTAACCATGGAACCTCTGCTTGCTACCATTTTCCGACAACCTCGTTTAGATATCTTGAACGGTTCACACAGTAAGAGGCATTTTACCTCTTATGCTAGTGCCTTTTGTGTATTCTCATACTTATATACATAAGTACATGCATTATATATATATTTGGAAGCACTGTCACAGTACACATACAAACCTGAATATATCGTGAACAGACTGAGATAAATTATTGGGAAACATCACAACTAAAATTTAGCTTTCGCTCTGTAGCGCAATGTGCGCTGTATTTCCATGTCCAGACTTTGTGCTGGTCCGGCTCGCGGCATTTGTTAAAGGTTGTGCTCTAGTACAAGGGCCACCCACTAACGCCTAACAATCAAGGGAAAAGCTTAAAAACTCATAACGTTTCTCGCAGTTTCCGAGCGTGATTTAAGAGTTGAGTCCCGGTCCGGCACATAGGCTACTTTAAATCTGCCTAAAGTTTCTGTACGGATTTCAGTGCGCAACACAGTGGAGATTATTTCTGGAGGCATTATTTCATCTCTGGTTAACACTATATCCACCATACCTTCTATCTATTGATTCTAGTCTGTTAAAGAGTACAGGAAACTCTCTGTGCCGGCCGCGGTGGTCTCGCGGTTCTAGGCGTTCAGTCCGGAACCGCGCGACTGCTACGGTCGCAGGTTCGAATCCTGCCTCGGGCATGGATGTGTGTGATGTCCTTAGGTTAGTTAGGTTTAAGTAGTTCTAAGTTCTAGGGGACTGATGACCGCAGCTGTTAAGTCCCATAGTGCTCAGAGCCATTTGAACCCTTTTTTTGAAACTGTGAAATTTAGTAAACAGGTATTCGAAGCTATGGCATAAATCATTTAGGGTGTATGGACGGCTAACTTGATGTGAGCATTAATCACGACAAGCTACTCCACCAAAAGGAAGGAAGGGATGAAACTTAATGTTTAACGTCCCGTCTATGTCTTGATGATAACAGAATTTTAGGAGCAAATGGACTGCAAGTAGAGAACTGGATATTGTGAAGAAAACGAAGGAACATAGCTATGTTAGATCATATACAAGCTATTAACGTGATACACCACTCGATAAGTGAAAATTATACTGGAACAATATGAAAAGTTGTTACGGTCTGTTGTCTTAATTTGAGTAGTAACAAGACAATATTTCACCATAACTGATCAGTAGCTTAGGCAGAGAGACCAGACTGTAGACATGAGTGCCGGCACAATGCACTCATGGTCTTCTCCTCAAACTTTTACCGACTGGACAATTTCTTCCTTTCTACATCTGGCCATGAACGATATCTACACACTCACGATTCTTTTATTCTGCAAGCGTGACACTGAGAACTTCATATCATCAGTGTCTAGAATGGCGTTCTGCCTTTGGCAAACATTCATTGGACGTCCATTAAGAAACAAACGTGAGAGTCTACCTGCCATATGGAAACGCTTGCGCTCTTTTCACACTCTAGGTATCACTAGCATTTGTGAAACGTAGACAGACAGTGATAGTTCTAAGAACATTTGTTTACGATTATCTAATTTTTTTATCATTTTTTGCTTTAAACTTTTCGCATATTGGTACTATATTTTCTGTATATGTAAATTAAAGTGCGCTATACTGGAGGTTGACGTTCTTTGCATTATATGTGAGTAATGTATGTCAAATACTATGAAAGTTGTTTATTACGTTAAATAATTTTCTGATGACATTTTGTATTTTAAAATATTTGTGTTTATAAATTCTTCATGTTGATGTTAATTTGACAACTGTAAGAAATCGTCATGCTTAGGACCAGTGTAAGAAATAGGTGTTATGTAAAAGCCAGTGTGCATTAGTTTGAAAGGAAAGTGGGGAGGGGAAAGGTGGCAAGAGAGAATTGGCGCACTACCTAGAGCAAGCGCGGTGATTGAGGCAACACCCTAGTGAAGCAGGAGAAGCTTTTCCTGCAAATTTGCACAAAAATACCTCGGATAAAGACTGTAAACGTCATACGGCGTAGCCCCAAGTTGTTGGGCTACTGTAAGTAAAACTGAGCAACGACAATAAGAGAAATTGGGCTCATACAGCAAGATACTAGCAGGCCCTACTGTGGGTAGTGTAGCCACCATAATTGTTCACTACACTCAAGCTTACAGCCACCAGATAAGACTTTTCTTGGACTTTACTTTTGTAAGGGGTGAACCATTAATTTGAACTGTGTTTTATTAGTGAATAATCATTCTTGAACTTTAAAAAAACTGGTTCACCCTCTTATTTCAAACTAATCATACAGCTATATAGGGTTGATTGATCCGAGTATCCTGTTTTATAGACTTATGAAGTGCCAAGTTAATATAAAGAGGCACCATTTAAATTGTTTTGTGTAAATAATGATATGTATGTGTGAGGGACTAAATCCTGTAGTAATGAAATTACGTCTCATTAGTGGAAGAGTGTAGATTGAATACAGTGAATTTAAATGTAATTTTACATCATCAAGTTAAAGAGTTCATAAATATTTTCATCTTGAGCAATAGTTACGGAAAAATGGTCTTAGTTGTTTCACTGGAAGGAGTAATCAAGATTTTAGTTAGAGTAATAACATGTCCATGCTTTAGTACATTAAAGAGAAATAAAGTCAAACTATTGTTGTTTTAAAAGTTTTCTTAACTATTGCAAAGTGTTATAGTAAAAGGTTGCTTACATAAAATTCATTCAAAATGAAGCAAAATTATTAGAATCTGTTAAACGATTATACAGAGATAGTTCAAAGAGTAATAGCTTTTGAAAGTAAATTCCAGTAAGAAAGAGGTTTTCTTGTAGTGTCAGTATAAAAAGTGTGTGCTTTAGTACCTGAGTATTTTAGTACATAAGTTTGTTGGCTATGGAAAGCGCTTTTCTAAAGGTCCCCACTGTCCAAATTTTTAAGTTTCCTTGAAGTTGTCTACTGGACTTTCTCTTTCAAAAACGTAATATATAAGAGCGTAGTAGTCAAATATTTCCGGTGTCTGCACCAGTACTGTTTACGTGGAGTAATATTTATCAGAAGAAGCAACTTAAACAGTAACAAGAAAGTAAGCAGAATTCATACTTCTGCTTTTCCGCTACGTCACTATTTTATTGCCTGGATAGGCTGGCGACCTTTAGTACATATTTTAAAACTCTAAATGAACTTGGAACTGAGTTGTCCTAACTTCAGTATAATACTATTCATACCGCGTGTCTTTATAACCGCTGTGTAAGATCTTAGTAAAAGAATTGAATAGTTTGATTTATTTATTCATTAGACACAACACAGTCGATTCCTGTAAAAAGGGTAACTCTATTGATTGGCTTTTCCTATTAAGAGAACTATTTTCCCATAGCGTACTTTATTAGGAAACAAAACTAAAATTTAGTAAGAAGTTTATATGTGGCAACATAGGGACAGAGTTTTCTGTTAATTAGGTAAAAGCATACTAAATTACAACAGCAGTGGTAGGGTTGCATACTCAAGTCGGAGTTTGACTCAGATATCTTAGAAATTATTACTATTGTTGTTTTCATCATCATCCTGATAAGCACTGGTTGAAAATGTTTAGTGATATCATGATCCGAAGTATGAATCAAAGAACCATTGGAAAAAGTGCAATAATATTATTTGTGTGCCATGACATGACAGCAGTTACTGGGTTTCTCTCCCAGTATTCATCAGGAGCCTTTCCTTTAATTTTATGGAAGATATTCTCAACTCAAATTTGGTGATGTGTAAATGCAGTCAGTTGTAAGAGTGGATGTGAAAGATAGGTTACAATGATACTTTTAGCGAATCGCCAATCGATGTCGTAATAATAACAAGTACATTTGAATCTTTCGCTGGATGTTCCACGTCATGGCATTTTGAATGAATTATAATTAATGACAAATGCTTATGAGGAGTAAAAAAAATTTTAGACTTGTAAAAAAATTGCTAAGAGAGCCTGCTTCACTGTTAGACCATGATAAAATTCGTACATGTTCTTTGATTTTCATTCTACACGTACGGTAACCAACTGATGTGTGAAAACATTGGTCACATTGTTTAGTTTCGTAGATATCTCTCTTTAACGGCTCGTCTCTACAGATATACTGCACTGAAGGTACGGGATTGCTGTCAGAGACTATAAATTTCTTACAATTTCGAGTACATAGGTAAATCACAGTAAAATAAAATGTTGAAGTTTTCTAATGTAATTTCACAATAAAAAAGGTCAGGTGACTTTACAAGTAACCTAAGAAGACAGGACGAAGATGGAAAATGGGTAACAACAGATGAGATTATTTAAGCCACAGCTTATTATAGTTACAGAGGTGTGTTAAATGTTTGTCCATTCATTAAGCATGTGATGTGGTTGTATAATGCTACGTATGAATTTTTCTGTATGTACTATAATGTTCAACTTTCAGCTTTTGCGTTTTACATGTACAGAAATAAAATATTACTTGAAGTATAACGTAAAGTTAATAATGAAATATGATCTTCATGTTATATGTTGGCTTTCAGTGGAGTACATCAAGTTTATATCACATTTAAGTTCGATGAACGAGATGGAGAGTTAAGACGAGTGAAGTCCTCATGTTGCATGACTCAACCACTAGTCTGCTGCTGTCAGTGATATCTTTCGATCATACGGAATCCAAAAACATAGGTACCACTAAAATGGTGCATGTCCTGTTGAAGGATGTCGTTCCTATAAGACTCAAGTGTGGCAGTAGCAGTGGTGTAAGTGTACGGAGCATGGTGTCATTACTTTGGTGCCGCATCGTGTCCGTGACTTTATGCAATACTGGCCGGAAGATCACATGTCCCAAGGCCTCACGCAATGACAAGGCATCGATGACACATCTTCAGGGATATCCCTGACTCATCCTGGAACACGTTTCACTTACGCTGGTTGAGACATCTTACTCCTTTAACAATGAGTTTCATTCACATGAAGGATACAGATATGCAGGTTCGCCGAACATACGAAACCGTCACCCAGAGGCAGTAGCCAGGACAAGTGCTGTTCTTGTTGCACATCTTCAGGTGCATAATCCAAGAAAGTAATCTTTGCGCTGGGCTTCAGTACGTTGTGAACTCTGTCTATACTGCCGTCGAATGTTTCCAATCTCCTGGAATATTCTGTACAGACATTAAATGTCGCTGTCGGTGACATTCAATCCCAGGTCCATCCAGTGCTAACTGCGGCCGGTTACTATGCTGATAGAGTTCAAGCCATCGTGCAGACGTGTTCACTGTGCTACATTGCTTCGCTGTGAATCGAAAACTATGTACCAAACGTCGGTGAAAGCCGTTCTGAAGCACTGTGCCCAGCGTACACTCGTTCTCTTGCAGAAATACTACACTCCGCCATCCATATCACGTATTTCCGTGTTGGCCTCTTAGAGTTTAAGACGTGCACGTCGTAATGGAGCACAGTGATTTTATTCCTAAGTAAGTAAAAATAGTATTACGTATGAATCGAGATGTGAGACTGGTAATTAAAGTTACCCATTTTCAGCCTTTGATGTGATTAAGTAATACACTGTCCAGCCACATGAATGTGACCACCTGTTGAAAGTCTGAATCACCACCTTCTGCGAGACGGGCGGGCTGAGAGTAAAAGAGGTTCTGGAAGCTATCGTCAAGGATGTGGAGCTATGTCGAATACGGAGGCGTGGCCAGCTGCGGTAGGCTTTTCGTCTTAGGATCCTTGGCACGTACAGCCAGATCAGGCTGGTCCCGCAAATTCTCGATTGGGTTTAAATCCGGGGAGACTTTGTGGCGAGGGGAGTTCGGAAAACACATTCTGCTGCTCCTCGGACCACGCACATACATACATTGCGAGCTCTGTGACACGTAGCATCGTCCTGCTTGTAAATGCCGAGGAAAAACAAAGTGCTTGTTGGAGTGGCTGTGGTCCCCAAGGACAGCTACGTACTTGTTTTGACCCATTGTGACTTCCAGAATAACGATACCATCCAGGGAATGCCACAAAAACATAACACCTCCTGCTGCGTGCTCGACCCTTCCAACAATGGTTGCAGAGTTTTTGTTTTCAGACATTTCAAGCCGTACATGACAATGTGTTTCATTTGTAAAGGCCATCCGTCGCCATTCAGTAGACATCCAGTAGCGGATAGCGGAATTGGGGTGCAAATTTCATCAGCATGGTTGCATGAACCGGGCACCTGCTTTGGAGGCCCTTACTCAGCAACATTCACGTTCGCCCCTTTGCTCATCAGGGTCATCAATTGCTCAACAGTTGCACGTCTATTTGCCTGCATATATCTCCGCAACCGTCGTTCACCCCTCTCTTGAAAGGCCTGTGGTGCACCACATTTGCCTCAGCGCCGGGTTTCGATCGCGCCATTTTGCTGTGCTAGGTGTCTAATCACGGCGCTACGCGGTCAGATTACAGATTTAGCCGTTTCGGAAATGCTTCCTTCCTTGCCCCAAAAGCGAACAATCATGCTCCTTCGGAAGTCAGATAAATCGCACCGTTTACACATTATGACAAGAACTGCACTGTTTACTTCGTCCACCGACGTACTTTATACACCCACATGGCTAATGCTGCCATCTGCCGTCTGTGAGTGGTTATAACATGTTGACGTCGAATTTCGGTGGTGGTCACATTAATGTGGTCATGAATCACGTTGTCGTGTATGGCTTGAAATGTCTGAAAACAAACACTCTGAAACAATTGTTGGAAGGGTCAAGGCCAGAGCAGGGCGTGTTACGTTTGTGTGGCATTCCCTGGGTGATATCGTTATTCTGGAAGTCACAATGGGTCAAAACAAGTAAGTAGCAGTCCTTGAGGACCATTTAATGGGAGTAGAAAAATATACAATTTGAAACCTAACTGCTGGTTTAATGAGCGACAGAGGAGACAAATTCCGAAGACTAAATAGTGGACTATACTTGCGCCATCGCCAATTTAGTGGATTTTCGCATGCTAATACTGCCGTCCACACCCAGACGACTGAACTTTAATATCACGATATAGGGTTATTCGTTAAGTACCTCTGGGTCTTTCAGAAGATGACTCCTAAAGCCACGATACATACAGAAAAATGACGTCAGTGGACAGAGCATCCCTTCACGTGCTGTGGCGCATTTAAAGTAAGGGGTACGCGTATCAGAACATGTTAACAATTCGGCTGTTCCTTACTGTCGCATCGGGTTAGTACAAGCCGGCAGACAGGCAACCCAGGCAACTACTCCAACTGACTTTAATGAACTTTACAGATGTATTAACTTTTTCTGTGTCACACATGGTGCTGATAATGAGCACCTTTAATATGATTTACCGCATTGAGAGATGCTGTATCAAGTAATATGTGTCTATTTTCTGTATTTCATGTAGTTTCTGCACTGTCATCCTCTGAAGACTCAGAGGTACTTGTGAATAACCAAGTGTATGGGGCATTCAAGTAACACATTTATGAGAGTTCTGGTGCAAAGAGCATTTTAGATTAAAAATTCCAGAAAGTGACCCAAGAATCTAATTTTGCAGTATTTCCCAACCAAAAAAATATCAATCTCTATATCGAAAAAGCCTAACTTTCATTTTCTCATTTAAAAATTTTCGAATGTAATAAATTTTATTCTTTACAAATAAGCATCAAACTTTATTTGCTGGCTGGTGTGGCCATGCGGTTCTAGGTGCGTCAGTCTGGAACCGCGAGACCGCTACGGTTGCAGGTTCGAATCCTGCCTTGGGCATGGATGTGTGATTTCCTTAGGTTAGTTAGGCTTAAGTAGTTCTAAGTTCTAGGAGACTGATGACCTCAGCTGTTAAGTCCCTTAGTGCTCAGAGCCATTTGAACCGTTTTTGAAACTTTATTCACCTATATCAAAAAACCAAATGCTCATTATCTCATTTAAAAATTTCAAATCTAATAAATTTTATTCTTTATAAATAAGGACTATACAACCTAATCTGCCTATATCAAAAAACCTAATTATCACTTTCTAATTTAAAAATTTACAAATCTAATATATTTTCATCTTTATAAATAAGAATCACCAAACCTTACATATATATACCATCGATTAAAAATTAAATTAAGAAATCTCAAAGGTACATTTTAACTGTAAATGTTTTAATAAAACTTAAAATTTTATTCCATATGAATAAACCCAAAACAAAACGCCCAACGAAGCTTACCTGTTTAAGAACTTAGAAAATTATGGTAAAGGAATGTATGGATTGAGTTATAATGACTTAGAAATTTATTGTAAAGAGAATGGTTATTAGAATGTAACTAGACAACATCTTATGGACTTTGTTAATTATTTTATTTGGAAAGAAATGAATAAAGAAATGAAGAAGAGAGAATTCAAGTACAAAATTGTATAAAAAAAACTGAACAAAAGCTAACACAGAAAAATTAAAGAATAATTGCATACCCAATAAACAAAAATTAATTGATCTTATTGTAAATGCTGTTTCCAATATTAATAACCATGATAATAGTAATGAGTTGAATGAAACATCTTTAAAAGAACATCCTAAAATTAGCAAAATGAAAAAAATAATAAAAAAAATTTCTGCACTTAAATAAAATACAACTATGAGATCTGAGTAAAAAATCTTCTAGTGATCTTAATGAAATCTGTAAAATTTGTCAACATAGTTTTAAAAATTTTGAAAAATTTGTTAATTCGAAAATTCCAGATATTCATATTTGTTTAAAATAAAATTTTAAATAGAATTCCTATGGAAAGTGATGTTAAATTAGTTATGGTTAAAGAAGATTATATTGGTCAAGGTTTAGGATTTAATTATCAAACTACTTAACCTAATAAAAGAAACTGTTACTAAAGATGTTTCTAAAATCATTCTTTTTGAAATAATTAATGTAAATTTTAATTTGGCTGATGGAACTTTTGTTAAACATAATGATCATTTCCCTGAGAAACTAATATTATTGCTTTATTTAAACCTAATTCTGAATTTGGTGGTCCACTGATTTATGACCTAAACCATTCTACAAACTTTCCATTTTTCCATACGATTCAGGATTTAGGAACAACTATAACTGATAGAAATGATAATTTCATTTACTTTTGGTGCTTATGTAACAGTTGAATTAGAAATGAATAATAAATATCCCGCTAATAAATCATGAACCTAATCGAAACTTATCAATTTTACTCATTTTCTGTTAATTAGAAAACCAAAAATAATTTAAATCTTCCTATCAAGGATACAGAAATAAATATTAATACTGGTGATAGTTGGTTACATCGTAATTATTCGTAATTTTAAATGACTTTTGACGTTATTCGTACAGAATATACTGATTTTTCTGCATATGATGGTAACCTAAATATTAAATTAATTGATAATTATGTTTTTAAAATTGTTTGACATTATTACAATTAAAATGGAAACAATATTTTATCTAAAATCTAACATCCTTTTATTTCTTCTTCAACTCTTCTTCGATTAATTTCATTCCTTTCAAATGAATTCAATATGCCAGGACATATTCTTAACAATGGGAAAATTAAAATCAAACAAAATGAAGTTCTTTATCCATTAGAATTATTGGGTGGATTTCTTTAAGATTATAGAGGAATTATGTGGGAAGAAGATTTAACTGTAATTTTTACTTGGGGTTCTTGAAAAGGTTGAGAAGATTCTATTCTTCATTGGACTACTAGAGATAATAATTGTTCACTTCCAAAAGAAGGTAAAATTGTTGTAAAAAGTGTGGAAATTCTTATCCTTTTGTTAAATATGAACCAGAATATTTACTTGAAATTGAACAAAAAAAGTCTAAACCAGAGGTTCAGGTAACTCTGCGACGGAATCGGATGCGAATTTCTCGACCTCCACTATTGGGTACAGAATTGCATCCCCATAATAGGTAAGTGGTGCAGAAAGCGACTACTAGGGCAACGGTGTATGTGTGGCTTGCACATGGGGATTTTTTAGGATAGAGAAACCCTCTCTTGGGCTTAAAGACGATTTGCCTGATTAATTAGCCACAATGTCCTTAGACAACGTTCGTCGTCGCAAATCAGAGATAGAAAATGTTAATAAGATTTTAGTGAACGGCAGGAGCATCCAACGGAAGGTCTCAGGATTAGTATCGCTTAATGGAGGAAATAAAGCACAGACAGTGTTAGGAACAGAAAGTTGGATGAAACTGGACGTTACTAACAACGAAATCCTAAGTTCGGTTTGGAATATTTATCGTAAGAATAGGTTAGTCGCCAGTGGTGGCGGTGTATTTATCGCACTAAAGAACTGGTTAAAATCTTGCGTGATCAGCACGGATTCCGATTGTGAGTTAATCTGGGTGAAGTTAAGTGTCAAATATCGGTAAAATGGTAATCGGATGCGTTTATAGACCGGCTAGTTCAGGAGCTCTAGCGGTAGAGCGCTTCGGACATAACTTGCAGAACATCTATAGTAATTTTCCTCATCATGTCGTTGTAATAGAGGGTGACTCCAGGTTTCCAGGTATAGGTTGGGAGTGTCATTCTATCAAAACTGGTATCAGAGACAGGATTCGTGTAGCATTGTTCTGGATGTCTTACACCAAAATTACTTTGAATAGATAGTTAGAGAGCTAAAATGTGAGGGTAACATTTTGAAAGACCCGAACTTATCGGTTCAGTTAGCGTAGAGGAAGGTATCAGTGATCATAAGGCTGTTTTAGCATCTACGACACTACGTCTGACAAAGAGTGTTCTGGAAGGTAGGAAGATATTTTTGCTTAGCAAGAGTGACAGGATCTGAGTAGTCAGCATCAAATATTCGGTGATGAGGACGTAGTTGTGGAATACAAATGGAAAAAAATTCGAAAGAATCGTGCAATATGCCTTAGACAAATATGTTCCGGGTAAGGCCTTAAGGGATGCAAAAGACGCTCCGCGGTACAATAGCAGTGTTAGAAAATTGCTACGTAAACAAAGAGAACTTCACCTCATATTCAAGTGAAACAAAAAACTAACTGACAAACGAAAGCTGAACGAAGCGACAACAAATGTAAGGAGAGCAATGAGAGAAGCGTTCAATGACTTTGAAAGAAGAGCTTTGTCAGTCGACCTGAGAAAAAAAAAAAACGTTAAGTTGTTTTAGCCGTACGTAACATCAGTAAGTGAGTCAAAATCATCTGTTCATTCACTTAGAGACCACACTGGCACCGAAACGGAAGATGACAGAAAGAAGACCGAAATACTGAATTAGGTCTTCCAAAATTACTTCACCGCGGAAAATAGTAGATCGTAACACGGTCTCTTCTTTCAATCGTCGCGCGAACGCCAAATTTGCAGATATTCAGATAACCGATAGCAGAACAGAAAAACAAATACGATCACTTACTAGTGGAAAGGCGTCAGGACCAGATGAAATACCTATAATATTCTATAAAGATCACGCGAAAGAACTTGCTCTCCTTCTAGCAGTAATATATCGTAGATCGCTTGAGCAACGAAGGGTACCTAGTGACTGGAAGAAAGCGCAGGCCACGGCCGTTTTCAAGAAGGGCAGTAGGACATATGCACACAATTATAGACCCATATCGTTGACGTCAATCTACTGTAGAATTATGGAATGTATTTTACGCTCAAGAATTATGACGTTCTTCGATATGGAAAATCTCCTCTATAAAAATCAACGTGGATTCTGTAAACAGAAACCCTGCGATACCCAATTCGCTCTGTTCCTCCATGAGATCCACTGTGCCGTAAACAATATCGCTCAAGCTGTTGCCGTGTTCCTTGGCTTCAGGAAGGCATTTGACACCGTGCCGCACTGCCGTCTAGTGTAAAAAGGAAGAGAAAAATGATTATCGAGTATCGGAGCTGATCCGCGACTGAATTCAAGACTTCTTTGCAAACATATCTCAACACGTCGCTCTTAACGGAACAAACTCGACAGATGTAAAGGCAATTTCAGGTATGCGCCAAGGAAACTTAATAGGACCGTTACTGTTTACGGTGTATATAAATGATCTAGTAGAAAGCGTCGGGTGCTCTGTAAGACTGTTCGCAGATGATGCGGTTGTCAATAACAAAGTAGCAACGCCAGAAGATAGTAACGATTTGCAGAATGACCTCCAGAGATTGGATGAATTGTACGGGCTCTGGCAGTCGACCCTGACCGTAAATAAATGTAACATACAGCAGATAAATAGGAAAAGAAATCCACTACTTTATAGCTACACTACTGATGACAAATTGCTGAAAACAGTATCTGCTGTAAAATATCTATTAGTATGCTATCCAGAGCGACTTTAAGTGGAAAGACAATATAAAACAAATAGTGGGTAAAGCAGGTGCCAGACTCAGATTCATAGGAAGAATCTTAAGGAAATGTTGCTCACCCACGAAGGAAGTAGCTTATAAGGTACCTGGTCGACTCATTCTTGAGTATTGTTCATCTATCTGGGATCCCTGCCAGATAAGGCTGATAGAAGAGACAGAGAAGATCCAACGAAGAGCGGCACGTTTCGTTACGGGATCGTTTAGTCTGCACGAAAGCGTTACGAAGGTACTCCATTGGCAGACGTTACCAGAGATGTGTTGTGCGTCACAGATAGATTTACTATTGAAATTTCGAGAGAACAAGAGTTGGACAACATATTTCTTCGCCATACATACGTCTTGCGTAATAACCACGAGGAGAACATTCGAGAAACTAGAGCCAATACAATGGCTTGCCAACAATCGTTCTTCCTGCGCGCTATTCGAGAGTGGAACAGGATCGGCGGGCACAATTAGCGGTACAAAAAGTACACATGTATAAATGCTTATTGGTCATGAAATTCGAATGATGCTTACATTTTTCATAGCTAACTAATCTATATGGCTACTACAGATTTTTGGCAATAAATAACTCATCTATGGAAACATATAACTTACAAAAGTGGAGTTTTTTTAGCTTTCTAAGACATATATTTATTGCTGCTTAACAACGAAAGAGGACATTCAGAACAGCAATGCTGAGACAGGCGGCACAGTGGTAGGCGATCCTTTTAGTGGAAGGAAGTACTTAGTGCCTTGAGACACTTTGTTACCTGTAAACAGGCGGCCTTAGTGAGTCAACGTTTCAGCTCATGTAGACCATAAAGAGTACAAAGGATTATTGAGCCAAGCTGTTCATCTCAGCTGGCCGGAGTGGCCGAGCGGTTAAAGGCGCTACAGTCTGGAACCGCACGACCGCTACGGTCGCAGGTTCGAATCCTGCTTCGGGCATGGATGTGTGTGATGTCCTTAGGTTAGTTAGGTTTAAGTAGTTCTAAGTTCTAGGGGACTTATGACCACAGCAGTTGAGTCCCATAGTGCTCAGAGCCATTTGAACCATTTTGTTCATCTCAGATATTTCCTGAACCGTTAAATGAATTTAGAGGAAAGTGGTCAAAAATGATGTTTATTCGTGTTAGCTTCACTTTTTCCAAACAGTAATATATTATTTATTTTGTATATCTGAAGGAACAGATAACAGACATTGCAGACGAACAATAGATTTATTAAATATTATGAAAATCATTTGAAGAATGCGAATTCCTATGACGTCATCTGCACCAGGTGTAGCTATTTGCTCAGCCTATGAGTGCGTCCTGAAAAGTATTATCTCTGAAATTTTTTTTTGGAAAATTTTAAGGGTTTTTTAAGTGAAACAAGCGTTATTAAAATGTTACAACAACTTTATTACTCGTATCTAGATATTTATTTGTAAGCATAGACACTCTGGCGAACACATCTTCACAAGGAGAGACTAGTTTACTTATACCGTCAATGTCACACAGCGCCAATCTCACCGGTTATATGTATGCGTGGTGTCAGTTCAGAACAGACACTACACATTCATATAATTGATTTGCCTCGATGGGCAACGAATTCACGCTCTTGAATTACGTGTGACCTCTTGTGAGGATCTCTAAGTAGCGAGCATATAGGACATGGACAGGGACTGCGGGTAGGTTGCGCCAGGTGGAAGTGCTGGTCTGCGCAGAGCTGCGTGCCGAGACAGTCCGTGCAGCTGCGATAAACACTGTGAATAGGTGTCAGTTTCACTTCGAGTGCCGAGGTTCCTGAAACTTCCTGGCAGATTAAAACTGTGTGCCGGACCGAGACACGAAATCAAGACCTTTGCCCTTTACGGGCAAATTTCATTCTGGATACATCCTCCAGGCTGTGGCTAAGCGATGTCTCCGTAATATCGTTTCTTTCAGCAGTGATAGTTCTGCGAGGTTCGCAGAAGCGCTTCTGTGAAATTTGGAGGGTAGGAGATGAGGTACTGGCGGAACTGAAGCTGTGAGCCGGCCGTAGTGACCGAGCGGTTCTAGGCGCTTCAGTCCGGAACCGCGCAAGTTCGAATCCTGCCACGGGCATGGATGTGTGTGATGTCCTTAGGTTAGTTAGGTTTAAGTAGTTCTAAGTTCTAGGGGACTGATGACCTCCGATGTTAAGTCCCATAGTGCTCAGAGCCATTTGAACCATTTTGAAGCTGTGTGGACGGGTCGTGAGTCGTGCTTGGGTAGCTCAGTCGGTATAGCACTGACCTGCGAAATTCAAAGGTCACCAATTCGAGTATCGGTCCGGCACACAGTTTTAATCTGCAAGAAAGTTTCCTATCAGGGCACACTACGCTGTAGAGTGAAAATTTCATTCTGGAAGGTCCCCGTTCGTCTCACTTGGCTGGCCGGAGTGGCCGAGCGGTTCTAGGCGCTATAGTCTGGGATCGCGCGACCGCTACGGTCGCAGGTTCGAATCCTGCCTCGGGCATGGATGTGTGTGATATCCTCATGTTAGTTAGGTTTAAGTAGTTCTACGTTCTAGGGGACTGATGACCTCAGAAGTTGAGTCCCGTAGTGCTCAGAGCCATTTGAGCCATTTTTGTCTCACTTGCCGTAGCGTCGCTTGTATGAAGTTTCCCTCGTTAGTGGGCTCTGGCTGCTGAGTGAGTCGTAGCGGCCTCCGCTCCGTCTTGCTGTTTGTTTGTTCGTCAACTTGCAGTGGCGTCGGCCGCTCCGCTATGGCTGCCGTATTTTCCAAGTGTATTCCACGAAAACGTACTATGAATTTTATTTTCGATAAATCAATGGGCCACGTACAGTCCGGGTCTCTAGAAATCCACGATTGTCTTATCGATGCAATTTGTGAACTCTGATCAGGTCCACACCGATTGTTTTGGCGCAGACGAGTACGTGTTTTACGTAAAATTTATGGATACCCTTCACGTTTAAAGATTACTGTCGCGACATGGTTCTCAAGTATCGTTCAAGATCGAAAAAATTCCGTTAGTATGGTGTCACTCGCAGAATTGAAATTGACTATAATAGTTATCGATTGTTCAGTCTCTCGTCGGAGTTAGATGACAACTTTCTGAAGGACATATTGACTCCTTATGGTAACGTGAAGGACGTTCGTTGTGAACGCCGGTTTACTCAACACATATTGCAGTGTTATAGTGGAATTTGTTCCATGGAAATGCATGTCAAACCCTCTATATCACCCTGTTCGTGTCATGTACACTGGTCAAGAGGGAACCTATTTCCTGTCTAATGAAAGTGGACACGTTCGGTCTAATTGCCCACTGAGGGTGTTTGTATTAAATCAATCATTAGTGCAGGCTCGAAAATGAACGGTTGCTGATCTGGTTCCTCCCACTCCCGATGTAGGACCTGCCTCTACTTTGGAAACGAATAAATGAAAAGACACTTCTGATAATCGTGTAAATGAATTTCCACCTTTACTTCCGCTACAGGATCAGTATCCTGCTGCCCCCCCCCCCCCCCACTGTTTCTCTCGATGATACGATACCCCCCCCCCCCCCCGTCCTTGGTACGGTGAGTGGCAGAGTTACCTCCAGCGTCCCTCCTGCTCGCGACGTGGCTCCTTCTGAGCTGCCTGTGTGAGGAAAGGCGGCGGGGTTTCCCCATTCGTCTTTGTGTCCCCCTACAATCTGAGACGTGTCAATGTCCTCTTGCTCCTTCGTCTTCAGCCACTTCAGAATAAAATTATCAACAAAGTATCACCTATTGTATTGGTTGTTCCACAGAATGCTTTCGCCATAGTGACTGGACCTGCATTACATGTCCCTTGCTCTGAGGGGTAGGAAGCTGTTCGTATGAGCCCTCCCACACCTCCGTCTGCACAGGCTGCCATGTCACGTAACGGGCGGAAACATCTTATACAACAGTTTGGTTCGATATAAGTCTTCCGATTTTGCCGATACACGCAGTGTCCTCGTGTTATAAAATAGTAAATAACTTGATTCCAATCAACAAGCGATTTTTCCGTATTCTGCTTAACGACACGGACTCGTTGTACGTCTGCAGATACGGTACGGCGTCGTTTTACTTGTGGAGGTCATATGGCTAATTGGTCTTGGATTAGGACACAATTGGCCTTCTTATTCGATCTTCTGAGACTGTATACACTACGGACATCATATTGCCCCCAAATTCTTCCTTCTTTCCACGGTCAAAACCCCGTACCGTAATGTGGTTGCTGGTACATTTCCTTCATTATATCGTAGAAGGCGAAAGGGAAGATTACATGGCCTTCAGAAAGTACATGATCACGGTTTATTGGACATACTTGCGACTGCCTCGATATCGAGACCTCTTTGCCAACGTGTCGTATCTTGTTTTTCGTCGGCAGGGTGTTCCTTCACTGCATTTTCCGGATGATAGGTGTTTTCATTGTTATGTACGTTCCCATCTGTTTTGCTTCTGCTGGTTCTCGCCTTGTTTTGCTGCTCGTTTTGTTTTGTGTCTTTTTTTGCCTCAGTATCACCCTAGTTCTATTGTATAAAAAAGTGTATATATGAAGTATCTACACGCATGAACGTATATAATCCTTGCAATAAAATTGGAAATTTTCTCTAGACGGAAACCTTCGTATTCGATTAGAATATAACCTGATTTAGTTGTTGTGCTTTTATATTCTGTACCAATATTTAAAAAATAGGTATAAAAATACAAACCAAACAAACATTTTTAAAATAATAATAAAATATAAGAAAAATTAATAAAAATTGTTGATAGATAGCATGAGATCTTGGTAGTGTTCTGCTGGGTATGATCTCGTTTTTTCTCCTCTCTTTTTATTTATTGTTCTGTTATCATAATTAATTTTTTCTCCCATTTGCAGTTTATATTACTTGATGATTTCACTAGGATGTTCTGAACTTTCAAGGTAGTACCCAGTCACTCTGATAATAAACAAAAGGGACAAAGAAAGATAAAAAAGTGGTACACATCGAAGTTGTAAAATAGAGTTGCAAGTGGAAAAACAAAGGTTGGGAAGTGGTTAGCGGAACTGTCCAAGTAAGCAGGAGATCCCAGGTACGGATCCCGGTCCGGCATACATTTTTACTCATCACCGCTGATTCTGCGAAAAGTCCCATTGCAGCTGACATCAGTAGTTCCATTCCCTTCCTGTATCTCCCTCCATCTTCCATTTACATACGCACATCAAAAAAAGTTTTGTATCAACCTGGTTCCCAGAACTCCTCAAGACAGACGTTGACTGTGGGTATTTTATCACAGACGCAGTCCCTTTCATTGTTCAGAGATGTCACTAAACCCGCCCAAATAAGTAAACAACCATGCATGAGCAGCGCCATTAGACGGAGGGTGTTCGACAGCCGATCAGCTACATTCGTTCCACGCCACACAATACCATGTTGTATGGTACAGTTCGGAGCCCCCTAGTGGCAGAGAGCGGACAGTATGCAGACAGGAAGAATAAAGATGCAGAATGTTAATAAAGTTAGTTTCATTGGAAAAGCTTTAAGAGTTTTCACGTAAAAAATTCCGAGCCATTAATTTTCAGCACACCCTCACACATCAATATTTCTGCCACGCCCAGTCCCGATCCTCCACAAACTTGCATGTGGTATATGCACATACACAGCACAGCTTACGACAAATGAACTTGCAATCGGGAAATAACTTTCGCAGAACTATATTTTTTTCAGCTGGTGGTATCGTAACTCTGAAATAGCCCCATTCAATATTTCGTTCTTGAAAATCCGATTAGTAGTTTTTAGAAATTACAAAATTTGGCACAATATTGTAGCTAAAGGGATTCTGGGCTGCTTCTCAAGCAACTAGCACCGACAAGAGACATAACTCCTTCTCGTTCCATGAAGATGCCGGATGACAGAAAATTCAAAATTCCAAGATGGCTCTGGTGGGAAACATTAAAAATGGAAAATGGCACTGTTTGGAAATACCCAACTGCAAGGTGATGCTGGCGAGAATGTCAAAAA
Source organism: Schistocerca piceifrons (assembly GCF_021461385.2). Classification (NCBI taxonomy): domain Eukaryota; kingdom Metazoa; phylum Arthropoda; class Insecta; order Orthoptera; family Acrididae; genus Schistocerca; species Schistocerca piceifrons. The sequence continues at coordinate 59,682,702 of NC_060149.1, forward strand.
TTAAATTTGCGAGAGTTTTCCAACCTTTTTTTTTAAAGAAATTCAAATATTTCCGGGATGGCGAAAGTAAGTAAAGTGGACCGTGTTAGCTCCTCCTCAACCCTCAGCCCTATTTTTAGGCAATCGGAGCATAATATTTTAGTGGACATTAAAATGAAACAACCGATTCATCCCAGTAGTTTACAGGTATTTCAATCGACGCAGCGAATAACAATGGAGCGCGAGAGCCGCCACCTTGCTTATGATCGAATGTATCCGAGCGATGTGCTCCATGTTCAAAAGTACACTCTCGGAAAAGGAAAAAAAGTCGCATCACGGAGGACGAGTTGAGTGACATAAACGAAAGATGGTGGGCGTGTTTCTACACCTAAAAGATGACGTCTATTCCAGTTTCGCGCCAGTCGCATAAGAGTGGCACTAGCAGCGTCAATCTGAGAATAACAGACACGTTTGCTTTAAATATGCGTGTTATGGTCGTGAGCGATAGTTTGAGGTTGAACGTGGTGAGCTGATGTTACTCAAGAATACCTTTAAGGCGACTATTAGCGACAACGCAGAAAGTGCAGGAACGTAGAAATTGCACATGACACCTGCCAGCAGTGGTCATGAGAATGTAACATTGCGAGACCACTCGGCTCCGAACGGCCACGTAGCCATATCGAGAGAGAAGACCGTAGTGTTTGGCGTATGGCTCTGCCGCATAGTACTGGATCTGCAGCAGCAATTTCCGCAGCAGTTGATATTACAGTGACAAATCGTTTGCTTCAAGGATAGCTCTGAGCCAGACGCCTTGTAGCGTGGAGTCCACTGAACCCAAACCACCGCCATCTGCGACTTCAGTGGTGACAAGCGAGAGCTCATTGGAGGGCAGGGATCAGGTATGTCGTGTTTTCCGTTGAACGCTCGTTCTGCATCGGTGTCAGTGATGGCCGTGTGTTGATTGTAAGGAGGTTAGATGAGGGCCGGTAACCAACCTGTCTGAGTGCCTAATAATCTGGACGTACATCTGGAGCTACGGTCTGAGGTGCGATTTAGTATGACAGCAGGGGCACTCTCGTGGTCATCCCACGAACCCTGTATGCAAAATTGTACGTCAGTCTCGTTATTCAACCTGTTGTGCTGCCATTCATGAACAGCATTCCAAGGTGTATTTTCCAATAGGATAACGCTCGCCCAGATACGGATGTTGCAACCGAACATGCTCTAGAGTGTGTCGACATGTTGCCTTGGCCTGCTCGATCAACAGCTCTATCTCCAATCGATCGAATAGGGGACGTCATCGTACGCCAAGTCCAGCATCATCCACAACCAGCATTAACCGTTTCTGTATTGACCGTGTGCAACAGGCATGGAAATCCATCCCACAGACTGACGTCCGGCAGCTGTACAACACAATGAACGCACGTTTGCATGCTCTCGTGCAACATTTTGGCGTTTACATTGGTTGTTAATGCGCAAGCATTTCCCATTTGCAATGACTCATCTCGCGCTTACATTAACATGTGATCTTGTAATGTTAATCACTTAAATATGTTATGTTGACAAATGAATTATAGAAATTTCATTATTCTACAACAATAATTTTTTGGTCGGAGCATTTATCAAAAAAAAAAAAAAAGCAAAGAAAGTGGAAAGATTGTAACTAGCTGTATTTCCACTGGTAAAATATGTCAGTAACACACAGACACATACACACACACACACACACACACGCGCACACACACACACACACACACACACACACACACACACATACACACACTCACACTAAACGTCTACACCACGTACTTACAAATTAAGAAAAATTTGTGAATATCCATAGTTCGATCTCTGTCCATACATCGACAACGCTAAACGGGCCCTTGAAATTAAAGATTTTCCACATACTTCCCGCTTCTAAAATGCCTAAAAATCTACATCAGAAAACCAAAAAGAAATGTTTTTGTCAAATGACACGATGTTATTTCCTGACACAAATATATCCGTGAAAATTTTAAATGCTTCAAATGGCTCTGAGCACTATGGGACTTAACGTCTGAGGTCATCAGTCCCCTAGAGCTTAGAACTACTTAAACCTAACTAACCTAAGGACAACGCACACATCCATGCCCGAGACAGGATTCGAACCTGTGACCGTAGCGGTCGCGCGGTTCCGGACTGTAGCGCCTAGAACCGCTCGGCCACACTTGCCGACTGTGAAAATTGTAGCCTAAATCATGGCTATGATCTCTCATACTAAACGTCCGAATGCTATTTCCATATTTTGATTGCTACAAGACACATGAGTAAGAAAATAGCTGACATTTCCAGCTTTAGCCCTATATTTGGTATAAGGTACAACAGAGCCTCAAATTAAATATTCCCAAATCTAAATTGTTCTGTAATGCTTGTAAGCTGTCACAGTGTTAATTCTGCATCTAAACTGTCTACAATAACACGTCAGTAACACAAAAAATGCAGTGGTTAAGTTAGGTGTCACAGCTGTTTTTACACACACACACGCACACACACACACACTCATGTCCATCGGAATTTGTGCCTAAAACCTCATTGCTGAGTTTCAAATCAGTTACTCCAATGCTATTTCGATATCAAAATAGCTAAAAAACACACATGGATAAGAAATAACGTCCTAATGATACCCCAACACTTGGTGTAAGACACAATGGACATATTAAATATTTGCACTTCAAAGTTGTTTGTATTACTAGTCAAAATACAGGGCCATTGTAATTAAAGCACCAGTTTCAAAACGCTGAAAAATAAAACCAACCACTGCTCATAATGACGTCAAATTTGAATATAATGTTATCAAAGAAGGACGGAACGTTATAGAAACAAAAGAAAAATGTTAACGAAAGTTTTCCACTAGATAGGAATGTGAGCATCGTGAGATAAATGGGTTTGGCTGCAAATGACAAATGAATCGCAATATGGCGGCTATGTTGTGAATTGCTCATTAAACCAACAGTACCGTGCAATGTGCATGACCGCTCAAATTTGACATTCAACAGTTAAGGCACTAGTAGTTGGGCAACCTCATTCACCACGACGAGGTCTTGCTATATCGGATGGGAAAAATCGATCTTTACTTGTCCTGAGGCAAAAAAAAAAAAAAAAAAAAAAAAAAAAAAAAAACCGCATAAAAAGCAACAATGACACCGATTTTTGGCTATAATGAGACATATTCAGTATGCTGTCAACCGTTTTCTGCCACAAGTTGGAACCAAGAAACAGCATGTTCCACAATTGATCAGATTGCCTAGGGGGTCACGTTCAGAATGCGTTGCACTGTGTGTGCGTTAATTTCTGCTACGTTTGTAATCGGAGCACTGAACGCAGCATCTTTTAAATAACACCACAGTCAGAAGTCTCACGAATTAAGATCAGATGTGCCGGCCGGAGTGGCCGAGCGGTTCTAGGCGCTTCAGTTTGGAACCGTGCGACCGCTACGGTCGCAGGTTCGAATCCTGCCTCGGGCATGGATGTGTGTGATGTCCTTAGATTAGTTAGGTTTAAGTAGTTCTTAGTTCTAGGGGACTGATGACCTCCGATGTTAAGTCCCATGGCGCTCAGAGCCATTTGAACCAATATCAGATGATCTGCACAGTCCACGCTGTGGAGAAATAATGGTTGATAATTCTAGTATTCCCAAAGTACCCATTCTGCAGTTGCTCCGTTGGCTATGCATTGTGACGAGGAGCGCCTTCTTGAACAAAAATGATCCTGTCCACACACCCACGATGTTGAAAGTTTGGAATGAGGTTGGTGTACAAAAAGGTCTCATACCGTTTATCACTGACTGCACAGATCACAAGACCTGTAGGATCCACACAGTTACCTTTGCAGTATGAAGTGGTACCGGTTGAAGTACGAGCTGATTTTCGTTGCCTGTATCCTGCATTTCTGTGTACTGACATATCCTTTCAGATGAAAATTGGCATCATTTGTCCACAGAAAGTTCTACGGCCATTCAGTGTCCACTTCGACGTGACAAAGAAACACCATAACAAACGTTTTTCTTACTGGCAGGTCTGCATGAAACAGCTCCTGAATATGAATAATGTTGCATGGCTAGCAATGCAAGAGTTTTCGTAGCATTTTATGCACAATGCTCTGAGGCATGACCAAAGTTCGGGCAATTCCCTGTGCACTGCATGTTTGCGCATCACCGATGGACACTTCCTGCAGTGCTGTGACCACATCTTCTACTGATGTCGGAACAATTGCTTTCTTGTTCTGCTACATTGCACAACAAAAGAGACTGTCTTTTTTTTAATATCGTAATCAGTTACTGGAGACCCTTGCCAGACATGGGACTAACGCCTTTTTAATACCCTTGAGTATCCGGAACCTCTGCAAAGCTACTGGCGAATAGTCACCGTTCTTGTAAAAGAGCGCGCGATACTTCATTGAGACAGTCATGCCTAGCGTCTGCGACACAAATTGAGGTACAGTCGTGTATCTCGTGTCTTTTATATTGCGCAATTTGCCACTTTCAGCGTAACGTTTCCCACTTCTTCGATAATACTTCATTCAAATTTGACGTCGTCTGAAAAGTGATCTTTCTTACAACGTTTTGAAGTTGGACCTTTAATTATAATTACCCTGTACATGAGGCTATTGGCATTACTAAGATAAATTATAGTTTAGTAGATGAGCATTAAATCGTCCCGCCAGGGTAGCCGAGAGCTCTAACGCGCTGCTTCCTGGACTCGGGTAGGCGCGCCGGCCCCGGATCGAATCCGACCGGCGGATTAACGACAGGGCCGATGTGCTGACCAGCCTGGATGTGGATTTTAGGCGGTTTTCCACATCCCGCTAGGAGAATACTGGGCTGGTCCCCATGTTCCACCTCAGTTACACGGCTCTCAGACATCTGAATACATTCGCACTATTCCATGGATTTCGCTCGACGCAGACAGTTAGGGTACGCTAATTCTGTCCCAGAGGGGATGGAATGGCGGCAGGAAGGGCATCCGACCACCCTTTAAACATTAACTTGCCAAATCCGATTAACAATGGCTGATCCTGCGTAACTGCGGGACAAGACTCAAGCGATAGAAAGATAGATAGATGAGCATTAAATCCACCTAAATACATAAAAATACGTTTTATAACATTGCGAAAGAGACAAGGGTAGTACTGCTGATATACATTACAGCATAAACAGCATTTGTCGAAGAAAATTACCACAGTAAACAACACTATTCATATATATAAATTTATAAAAAACTCGTCTCTAAAACAGATGTTAAACCAACTAAACGTTAGAGCTAGACCCGCCCCTCCTCCCAAATATGCTATTATCTTCAGGATGGGAACAATGTTCGTTCCCCCACTTACTCTCCTCTCCACAACTTTTGAATTGGTGGGAAAAAGACTCAATCAGTGCTGAGCTGGTGGAGAGGAAGGATATATGGTACTGTCTTTATTTATTTATTTTTAGGCTTTTATCCTGCTGGAGGAGTTTCTAGAGTTTTGGTGGGGAAACGAACTGACAATTACAGTTCAGCCTTGCTGGCTGAAATTCAAATACTCGCAAGCACAACTGTTTAAAATATACGGGATGATAGAAAAACATTCTCGTGAAAAAGAATGGTCTCATAACACGAAATGGAGGGTAAATTCGAGCAACATAATGTTTATTTATGTGAACATTAATTAAATTAATTACCTATATAAATTTAATTAATGTTTACATAAATAAACAATATGTTGCTCGAATTTACCCTGCATTTCGTGTTATGAGATCATTCTTTTTCACGAGAACGATTCTTCCATCGTCCCGTATATTTTAAACAGTTGTGCTTACGAGTATTGCTTGGAAATGTGTTCAGTTGTTGGTGTTTGACAGAGAGGAGTGTGATAAGGGTATTACCTGTAAGGATACACCTGAGGACTGTGTCCATAGCCTCCTACACGAGTGTAGCGGGAATACTTTTCAGCTAATAACGATGATGCAAGAGGATGGAATGAGGATGCATTTCATAGAGACTACTACCTGTGCTGGAGCTGTTCGTGTTTTCTCAAATGTCCGGTCAATCCACAGTGCAGGAGACAACTTCTTCCTATTCCACTACCCCATACTAAATGAACCAGAGGTTCTCGCCTCAACTAAGGGAACTTGAAATGGCTTTCTTTTTTCTCTTTTCCGATCGCTTGTATATATGTTCACCTTGCTGTGTGCCCTAGTCCACAATACCACTCAAAATTGCTGGGGATATGTGCTACAGCAGCTGCCGGAAGAATTGTCTGTTACCAATATACAAGCGTATAGTTACGTAGGAACTTGTACCCAGATACACGGTAAAAAGGCATAGGACAGCAAATTATCACTGAATTGTGGAAGGAGTAGCCTCATAGAGATCTACAAGTGATATAGTTGCTGAGGAAGTTGTACACAAACATACATACACGTTAAGAAGGAACAGGACAGCAAGCTATCACTGAAATGTACGAAGATTTGCCTCCTACCGATTTACAAGAGTATAGCTGATGAGGGAGTTGTACGCTCATATACACTGATCAGTCAAAACATTATGACCACTGCCCACCGCAACGTTGGATGCTGCTTGGTGGCGCTGGGGGCACGTGACGCGATAGCAAAATTATGTAAAAGGAACAGACACGGACGAGGGATCAATCTAGCGAAGATGTGGGCTAAAACTGGGGAAATCCATCGAGATAATCGCATTTCACAAAGTGAAGATTATTATTACGCAAAGCCTATGAACGAGTATCTTGAAATTGGCGAAGGTTGTCGAATGTTCATGTGCAATTTTCGTGAGCTTCTAAGGAATGAGGTAGAAGGACAGTGAAACTACCACTAAGCGTTAAATGGTTGAACGTCCACGACTCTTCACAGAACATGGCGTTCGGAGGCTTGCCTACTCTGCAAAGTAGGTTCGAAGGTGATCTGTGGCATCTCTGCCGAAAGAGCAGAATGCTGATGCACGCACATGTGATTCGAAGAACATTGTTCATTGTAAATTGTTGAACATCGAGCTCTGTAGCAGACCGTCCTCGCGTGTTCACGTGTTGACCCAAGGACCCAATTACGATTACAGCGGGCACAGGACACTTGAGATTCAACCGTCAATCAATGGAGACTTGTCGGCTCATCGGGTGAATCACATTTTTGCTACACTAGGGCGATTGTCGTCATCGAGGTGAACTGCGGCCCGAAACTTGCAACGCGCCGTGGACGCAGGCTGGTGGGAGCAGCATTATGCTATGGGAGACATTCTCTTGCGCTTGCATGGGACTTGTGGTAGTAATCGAAGACACGCTCCGCTGACAGCTCCACAGCTGTGAACCACCTGCATCCCTTCATGCTTGATGTCTGTCCCGACAGCGATGTCATCTTTCAGCAGTAGAATAGTCCATGACTCGGAGCCAGAACGGCGCTACAATGGTTTGAGGTGCATTGTAGTGAATGCATGTTGATGCCTCGGCTACCAAATTCGTCTGATGTAAATCCTATGTAACCCATCTGGGTCGCTGTCGGGCGCCACCACCGAGTATGCAAACCAGAAGCCCGTTATTTACGTGAATTACATGACGTGTGCGTAGACGTCTAATTCCACATACGTCCACAAACTCACCAACAAACTACAGGATCCCTGATTCGCAGAATCGGTGATATATTTCAAAAAAATGGTTCAAATGGCTCTGAGCACTATGGGACTTAACTTCTGTGGTCATCAGTCCCCTAGAACTTAGAACTACTTAAACCTAACCAACCTAAGGACATCACACTCATCCATGCCCGAGGCAGGATTCGAACCTGCGACCGTAACAGTCGCGCGGTTCCGGACTGAGCGCCTTAACCGCGAGACCACCGCGGCCGGCGATATATTTCATTCCAAAGACAGACAAACAAGCTATTAAGCAAGTAATAATAATGTATTGGGTCATCATTGTACATGCATGATAAAAAAGTGATAGAGCAGTAAACTATCACGAAGTGTATGGAGGCCAATATACGCTACCATAATTGATAGAAAAAGCTGCACAGCTCTAAGTAGACATTGAAATTGTCGTGCAAAATAAAAAAAAAACACCACTCGTGAACAATGAATCGTAATGCAACACACGCACTGGGAGTTGAGAGAAATTATTGTAATAACACGACTACCGTAAAAACTGCCGCCACAAGATGTCCCTCGACAGCAGCTGTATGTGTGTTCACCTCGATATGTAGATACAGCCTAAGTAGCTTAGAACCAATCTTACCTTCTCTCCTACTTCCTCTTCTCCTGCCATAGGTAGGGATACAGCTTTTCAACGCCTGTTTTATCCTGTCGTTGATGGTACACAGAGAGCTCCATCCAGCGCACCTGCTCTGCTTTGGTCGGTGTTGAGTTGACAATGGTATACTGTTTCTGGTCTGCAGCCAGACCCTCCCATAGATAGTGCTTCTGCTTTCCCATCCTGTTCCGTCCTCTCGCTGATGGTAAAGAAAGAGAACCGTCCCTTGGCGAAGCTCTGCTTTGGTCGGTGCCGGGTTGACAATGATATACTGTTTCAGATCTGCAGAAATCAGTCGTATTTCCAGGAAATGCCGACCACTAGAACAATAACGAAATACTTGACGCAGGTGACTGCAGAATGGAAGAAGGGTAAAAGACGGACTCGCAAAATTACAGACCAATATCCCTAACTTTTGTTTGTCGCCGAATCCTTGAAGATATACTCAGTTCGAATATAATAAATTTTCTTGAGACTGTAAAGCTCATTTCCAGGCATCAGTATGGTTTTAGAAATACTTGACTACTCAGCTTGACCTTTTCTCGCATGATATGCTGCGAATGATGGATGATGGGACACGGGAAGATTCTATATTTCCAGATTTCCGATAAGTATTTGACACGGTTCTCCTATGCAGGCTGTTAACGAAGGTACGAGCGTATGGAATGAGTTCACACATATGTGAGTGGCTCGAAGATTTCTTAAATAACAGAACCAAGTATGTTGTACTCGATGGCGAGTGTTCATCAGGCACAAGTGTATCGTCAGGAGTGCCCCAGCGAAGTGTGATAGGACCGCTGTTGTTCCCATACACATAAATGATTTGGCCGACAGGGTGGGCAACAATCTACAGTTTGCAGATGATGCCGTGGTGTAGGGTAAGGTGTCGAAGTTGAGTGACTGTAGGAAGATAAAAGACGACTTAGACAAAATTTCCAATTGGTGTGGCGAATGGCAGCTAGCACTAAATGTTGAGAAATGTGAGTAAGTGCAGATGAGTAAGAAGATGAAAAGCTGTAATGTTCCTGCGTGACACAGTCGAGTCTTTTAAATATATGGGCGTAGTGTTGTAAAGCGGTACGAGATGGAGCGATCATGTGACAACTGCGGTAGGTAAGGCGAATGGCCGACATCGGTTTATTGGGAGAATGTAATTAAAGAACGGTTCACCTGTAAAGGAGACTCCGTACATGGCGCTAGTGCGACCTACTCTTGAGTACTGCTCGAGTCTTTGGGATCCGTACCAGGTCGGATTGAAGGAAGACATCGAAGCAGTTCAGAGGAGGGCTTCTAGATAGGTTACCGATAGGTTCGAAGAACACTTAAGTGTTACGAAGGTGCTTCGGGAATTCAAATGGGAATCCCTGGAGAGAAGGCGACTTTCTTTTCGAGAAACACTACTAAGAAAATCTAGAGAACCGGCATTTGAGGCTGACTGCTGACAAATACTACTGCCGCCAACATACATTGCGCTTAAGGACCACGAAAATAAGATACGAGAAATTAGGGCTCATAAGGAAGCATATGCAGTATATAGCCGTTTTCCCCTCGTTCTGTTTACGAGTGGAACAGGAGCGAAAATGACTAATAGTGGTACAGGGTACAATTGCCATGCACTATATGGTGGCTTGCGGAGTATCTCTGTAGATGCAGATGTAGGTGTACCAGTCACAAAAAAGACATGTCTATCCCTCCTGGAATATTCACTCAGTAGTGGTTATCATGAATTTGTTTGCTCCTTCTACCATTACCTTATTGGCAAAGTCTTTTACTCACCATAGCGTGTGGAATTTGCTAGCTGAGCGTTTGTTTATGGACAATTGGACGGTGCTACGTGTTTATTTTCTAGTATATTCAGCGCAAGGTTCAATGTTTTCGGTTCAACATTCATTGTAGCAAGCATAAGTTCATACCTGGAGAGTGAGTTTACACTTATGTAGATGGAGATCTTATTGATTTTAGTACCATATCCGCTATTTGCACTGTTGCTGTCACAATATTCGTTTTAAAATCGTAAATCTACACTCTTTACACGATGTGAGATGAGATCTGCCCGAACAGTATGCGTTGTAGCAAGCATACGAATCACACGTGCAGAATACACGATAGTAATACTTAATGCAGCAAATGATTGTTCGTGTTTATTCAGTTACACTTTTTTTTAATAAATGATCTCACATTACACCAGTTGAGCTGCTAATGACGGCAACACTTCAGGCAGATACGCAGTGTGATTTCCATCAGGAGCAAGTGGGCTGTGTAAAATTCCTCCACCATCTACTCCTCCGCCTGCTGCACAGAAGGCATCTCATCCTTTCACACTATACGAGAACACACACACACACACACACACAAAGCTGTTACACTGTGCAGTGGAGCGTCTGAAACCTCTACCGGACAGATTTCGGACAGTGTTTACCTGAACGAACAGAATAAACATGAGCAATGGCGGGTTATAACTGCATGCAGCAGCGGAGGCTAGCGAGTGCGAGGTACTGCTTTCCACCTGTCGGGGGCAGAGTAGCAGATCGGCGGCCAGTGAGGTCACTAGTATAAAGATCCATGTGTACCTCATTGATGCAGGACATATTATTTCAGTGTTTTTCCTACATGACACTGATTTTACTTACCTGGGGATAACTTTCAGACAGTGACAGCACATCCGGAAGGTTTAAAAGCCCACCGCTGTTGACTGTTCAGTTCTTCACCCATGACATATAATCAGGTATTCTGTTATTTTTCCAGGGGGGGGGGGGGGCAGTCGTTCCTAGAAATTGTTCCAGAGGGCTAGTCTTTCCGAGTAATACTTTTAACCGCTTTCTGGAAGTGTTCTGTTCTTGAGTCTTTTGTTCATCTGTGACTGATTTCTGCAGACTGGAAATAGTATATCAGTGCCGGCATATGGATCTCTTTGTGTACCATCAGCAACAGGATACAACAGGCCCGCAAAACAGGTATCCAGACCGAGGGAGGGAGGAGAGGGAGGAAGGAGAGGAGGTAGAAGGGGACGTAAGGCTGATTCTAAGGAGTTTAGTCTGTATCCACATACTGAGGTGGATACTCACGTAGCCACTCTCTCCTGGCGAAATCTTTTGGGGGTCGGTTTTCGAGGTAATTGTGTTATTACAATGATTTTATTCAATTCGCAGTGCGTATGTTGCATTATGACCTGTTGTTTACGAGTTGTGATTTTTTACGAAGATTTCGATGTCTTGTTAGAGCAGCGAAGCATTAACCGTTAGTTGTGGTAGCTGGTAGCTTGTATTGGTCTTTCTACGCTTCAGTGATAGTTTTCTGCCCTGCCCCTTCTTGCCATGTACGTATGTATGTGTAAAACTTTCTCAGCAGCTATTTACCTTGGAGATCGGAAGGAGACAATTCTTCCAGCAATGGCTGTAGGATAGTTCCCTGCTAATTTCGCGCCGGCCGGTGTGGCCAAGCGGTTAAAGGCGCTACAGTCTGGAACCGCGTGACAGCTACGGTCGCAGGTTCGAATCCTGCCTCGGGCACGGATGTGTGTGATGTCCTTAGGTTAGTTAGGTTTAAGTAGTTCTAAGTTCTAGGGGACTTATGACCACAGATGTTGAGTCCCATAGTGCTCCGAGCCATTTGAACCATTTGTAATTCTTTCAACCACCCACTTTCAGAGTCAATGAATCATTACAGTGACCCCATGCTAGGGTATTACCCTTATTCTGCAGCTCATAATGCTTGTCCATTTCTGCTGATAATGTTATCTTGTGGTATCACACAGTGGGAATTACAATGATAACAGGGTAAGGCTATGATGGTTGACACAAACAAATTGGCATTCAGCACTAAATTAGTATTCGATGAAGGTGCAGTTCTTAGAGGCCCTGTCCTGTTAAAGAGTACACCATGTATCGTACCGGCCCTCCATGGTGCGTTTTCAACCGCTCCCAGATGTCAGGGAAGAAGGAGTAAACTCTGTGGCTTTCAACACCGATTGCCCACTCTCGCTACCACTTATTCACTCGCCACTGTTTTAGTTGGCTCTTGTTCCTTAAATCTTCCACCGTAATTTCTATTACCTTGCCTAGTCTGTCTTTCTGCTGCCTGTATGTGGCATCTAGCTGACGGACTTTGTCAATCAAGTATATTCCAGGCAGAACACACAGTGCTTCCACTGATGTGGTGCAGAAAGCACATGTGTTCAGCGTGAAACATACCATCGATTCACAGAAGGCTCAATGATATTTTCGTATAGGTTGCAGTGAAACTCTGTAAGTGACTGTCCTGATACGTGTGAGTTTCTGTACAAGATTTTTTGCTTTGTCAGTCGATCGTCAATCTGTACCCCTCAGTATCTGGTTGTGTGCTTTCTGTGAGTATTTCTACTGTGCAGCTTTACAATCAGGTCTGTTTGTAGTTTTCTCTTCAGTAATACGTAAACTAACTTGTCAGGTGCCACGGTAAGTTCGTTTTTGAGGTCCCATCTGCCCATCTTTTGTAGATTGCCATGGTTTTGGTTTCCAGTTCTCTTCTTGAGTTGGCTGACACCACAATCAAGAGATCATCTTCGTACACGACAATTCCGTCACTCTGTATATCTCCATCCATTTCTGTTCGGACGAGCCCAATGGAAATAGCTCTACAAATTGAATCCTGCGGGCACTCCTTTGTCATTCTCTTCATCACATTCAGTTCACTCACCCACCATTCAAGTACATGTCGGGCCCCTAGAGGTTATCAAATGCCCCAATGATGCCTATGAGTATGACCATTACGTTTTTGCTGCTGACATAATGTGCTGATTCGAATCTGTTTTAATTTATAGAGACCTATATTGCTGTAACATGAGTCCCAGGAGCCGTGTGTGACCTGTAATCAGTTACATACGGTACTCTTCTTTGCCTTAGGAATTAATTTATTATCTTAGCTAAAAGTGAGATTATCTATGTTGATAGTCATTTAAAGGTCCCCGAATGAGTGCCATCCAGGCCTGGTGATTCATTAACTTTTAATTTTACTATGGCTAACACCACCTCCACTTGTACGAAGGGGCAGATGACAACCTCCATTGTGTATTTTTTCTGTATTAAAGCTCTTAAACGGGTGTCGTGTGGATTGACTTCGTTGCGGTTGTCATCGGGAAGGAGCTTTTAGAGTAGAAATTCCACTGTACTTCTCCATCCCTGAAACTTCCTGGCAGATTAAAACTCTGTGCCAGACCGAGACTCGAACTCGGGCCTTTGCCTTTCACGGGCAAGCGCTTGACCGTGAAAGGCAAAGGCCCGAGTTCGAGTCTCAGTCCGGCACGCAGTTTTAATCTGCCAGGAAGTTTCATAACAGCGCACACTCCGCTGCAGAGTGAAAATCTCATTCTCCATCCCTGTGTGAAGGTTTCGCCCCCGTAAGTATGGCTAGCACGAACGGTGTTTTTAACCTCTCGGTCATCAGTTTGTTCGGGCTTGGTCATATGTTGTCGCTTAACTTTGTTAGAAAGTGTTCGTCCCAAAGGCATCTCTATGTTTGGTGTAGAATGTTCATATATTGTCGCTTCGCTTCCTTAAACTGTTATAGTCGTTTTTGTCTCCCTCTAGCAGTTCATGCTCCCTGGTAGTATCTGCCTTTGTGTCTCGAATCCCTTTTGAGTATGGTAAGTTCGTTCGCCAGGTTATTTTCCTTTCACTTTTATCCATTACAGTTGGGTTTCCTTTATCTTGTACCTCTTGCAACTTTTCCATCAGTCTGTGTATCTTATGCTCAACGCCGCCTTTAATCTGCTAAAGGTTGCGTGTTACTATATAGTTCTGTAATTTCTGCCAGTCTACTTTACTAAACAGAAATCGCTTGTTGCGTGTTTCTCACCTGTCGTGTGTGTGTGTGTGTGTGTGTGTGTGTGTGTGTGTAGGGGGGGGGTGTGTGACTATGTTTGGCATTATGACATTGTGAGAAGTGTGTGTAACCCCATCGCGCACCTTCGGTGATGTCATGAGACCAATAGATTTTATGTTTCCTACTGTAATGTCAGTGTCTGATTTTGGTCCTGCTCTGTTGCTATTGTGTTGGGTTGGCCCTCACTGTTAACTATGTATGGACTGTTTGTGCGCATCTTGTCATTAACTAAGCAGCCCCATGAAAAGTGACATGGTGCTAAAAATTTCTTGATATCTGAAGGTATTATAAAAAATTTTATGTCGACCACCGTGCGGGGTAGCCGTGCGGTCTGTGGGCGCCTTGCCACGGTTCGCGCGGCTGCCCCCGTCGGAGGTTCGAGTCTTCCCTCGGGCATGGGTGTATGTGTGTTGTCCTTAGCGTAAGTTAGTTTAAGTTAGGTTAAGTAGTGTGTAAGCCTAGGGGCCGATGACCTTAGCAGTTTGGTTCCTATGGAACTTACCACAAATTTCCAGATCTGGATGTCGACCGTGTTGCGCAATGCTCTCTATCCATTCTCCGTACTGGTGGATCTCAGCAGGAAACTGTTCATAAAATGACGGAATTACCCACGTATCATTTCCTTTATATATTTCTACCGTAAGTACGTGGTCCGAACAGAGTTGTAATATCTTAGTCGCAGTCCACTGCAAGTTGACTAATATGATTGCAGCTGTTGGATCGGTTGCCCTTGCGATGGCTCTTGTATTGTTTGCGATACCAGCAAGTCGTCCTTTCTTTGTTCTGGACATTGTGAACACACCATGCCCACACACTCCTCGTCCACGACATTTTTAAGATCCACGTTCACGCTAATACTCCACATATCGTTTAGTTGGATCAGCCATACGGGTGCTTGGTGAAAATAAAACATCTCATGCCCCTTCTTACTTGCTCGAAAACTAAACGGTCGTTCACCCTCTGGAGGTCTTTCTACACTTGGTCCAGGTTGAACCCTTCCGATAGCCGTGCACACGCTCCCCATATGAGTTCAAGCATCACGGAGCAATCAGTCAAGAGACTTTGAGCTTCTAAAATTATTTGGTCTGGTGTTCCTTTGTTGGGAAAACATATTTTGCTCCCTTTTAGCTGCATTTTGCTTCTTATGAAACCCTGGGCAGTTTGAAAGAAATCTCATTGTTCCCATATGTTTATGCGCGAGGTCTCCTCCAGGCTCCAATAGTCATAGAATAAGTTTTTTTATGATCCTGTGAGTGTCTCCCTGTTCTGCTTCCGCAGGGTTTTTGGTGTCTAATCAGTTTCTCCTTTATGTAGGATTGGCAGATGTGTTTGTGTGTTGTGTCGCATGCGGCCTGCTGCATCTGGCTCGGTGCATCTGTTTGCACGCTGTCATTGTTAACACATGCTCTCTGTCGTTGGTGATGGATTCATTGCTCTGTTATGGAAAGTGATGTGTAGTGTATGATGTCTTTCTTCTGTCAGCATCAGGGTAGCCCCCTGATACAAAGTGTTCTGGCTCGACTTACCGAGTACTTTTCGTCGCATCTTATTCATTTTTTCTAGTTCGTTTCATTTTGCAGTCTGCCTGCTCTCACCCCTCACCTGTCTTATGCTTTGTGGTGTGTTGATGGCGTACGTTTTCATTTGTGTGTCTGCTCCTGGTGTTGGTGTGAATTCTTCTAGCGATATTTTACTCCAACAATTTGGGCTGTTTAATATCAATCTCTTGGTGTGTTCTGGATCCAGTGTTGTAGTGTAGGATGTGTTTGCTTGTGCACTTTGTGTTCGTTGTTTCCCTAAGGTACAGCCGCACATTCTTTTTCTTTCCCATTGTTAATTTCACACTCTAATGCGTCAGTGCATAATGTTTACCATATCTGAGAAAGTATATTACGGTACAGATCATGCTTCAGTTGCCTAGCTATATTGAGTTTTCCGGGCCTTGCACTACACTGTCATTTTTGTAATCTATCGTAGGAGGCAGAATGCGTTTTTGTGTCGACTCTGGTTATGCAGTCGTTCCATACCAGACTGGAAGCATGTATTGCGGTGGTGGTGGTTAGTGTTTAACGACCCGTCGACAACGAGGTCATTAGAGTCGGAGCACAAACTCGGGTTAGGGAAGGATTGGGAAGGAAATCGGCCGTGCCCTTTCAAAGAAACCATCCCGGCATTTGCCTGAAACGATTTAGGGAAATCACGGAAAACCTAGATCAGGATGGTTGGAGACAGGATTGAACCGTCGTCCTCCCGAATGCGAGTCCAGTGTGCTAACCAGCATGTACTGCTGCTGCCGATAGTCATTTTGAAGACAACTTATGATGGTAATTTGTATTATTACTGGTGAGAATCTACATAATTAGTGTATTCACTTGTATTGTTGTTTAGTGTGTGCTACAAAGGTATTGTGTGTCAGTGTGGGAACTTTTCAAAAAACGATGTCTCGTAAACGACTCTCACTAGAATCCTACAAGAAACACCACTGGCATTCTAATGTACCCCACTTTGAGTTTGTTAATTTCAGTAGACATTGTTCCACTTACAAAGTGTATATCTGCACACAAAATAGATTTTTAGCTATTATTACAAAATGCTGATTGGCTAACAATACGAACCTCTGACTACCAATCCATTCTGTGAAACCCACACATCAACAGTACTTTCCATTTCTGCGATATTTTCGGTGCAAATTTAAGGTCATTCAACCTATGTATCCTACGGTCACGTGCCCTGTCTGTACTGCGAGAGTCAGTTGTTATGGTTGTCGGCAACTGGAGGTCGATTGTGTTTGAAAATTGTGGAGCAGATCTCGAACTTTGGTAGTCAACAAGTGCTGATTAGCCTAGAAATTTTATCAATAGTGTCATTATACAAGTCATATGTATTTTTCTTTAAATCCTGTGGGAAAAATAAGTTATTTTAGCAGTGCCATGTCTTTCTTGTGCTTGGAATATTATACATGTTGAGAAATAATATGATGTTATTTTATTGCAATTAGTGTAATTGTACTTGCATATACGGTGTAACTGTACTTTAGTTACATATTTTGATAAATAATCTTATTTTGGTGCTAAAATTTTAGTGTAGAGCTACCAACCTTTCATCGTGACTCATTTTCACCATTGGTTTGACAATGTTTCGTCTCTGTCTGGTTTCACCAATATCTTTGGCCAAATTGTGTTGTTTCCAAACATTTTCTCCTTGCGTATTACGAAAATAAATAAGTGATGCATCATAATAAATATCTCGTGTGCTCAGTTTATTTGTCTATGGCTATGTTGTTTTTCTTTACATTTCTTATTTTGGAACATAATGATTAGGTATTTTAGCATTATTTAGCAGTTGATTATGGAAATTCAGTATTAAGGTATGTTGGCACTACAATTCTGTTTGGTAGCCATCACAGTCTTCCTCGAAATTAATTTTTATACATAACCTCGAATACTTCTAAACAACTTTTAATGATACAAAGTGTTTTACTGATCAGGATGGGTGGTAGTTTGAATGGGGTTCTTAGGGCGAGCAGGTGATCAGCATTCCAAGACAGTTCTTTGATTTACTTAACTTTATTCAAATTCTGTTACCTATATACTCTGTAGCGGCCGGCGTCCTCGCAGCCTACCGACTAGCACGCGACGCGGAATCCCGACAAGGAGGCCCGGCGGCTGACGACAGCAACAGCAACCCCCCCGGTCTGTGAAAAGACCGACTTTTATTCCGCGTGGATAGCTGACTCGCGAGGGCGACGACCCGTCAGTGCGGACTCAGCGGGGACAGAAACATGCGTTCCGCGCTGGAGGGTGAACGATCGCATGCGTGCTACCTCGTTCCCTTACAATACAAAGTGAAATTAACTTTTCAGTATTACGGATATGCTTTTATACTGTAGAATATGCTGTATCATCTTCTTTACCCTAAACTTGTGGTTGGTGAACGGTTGCATTACTGATAAACCTGCAATAATATCAAGTAATTGAAGTTCGACCTATGATCTCCTAATGACATTGCCTCATATTGAACTGCCAGCTCACTTTACGTATTTTATACATGGAGAACCCAATGTAAGATTTGACATATACGTTGTGTGTAATTGTGTGTGTGTGTGTGTGTGTGTGTGTGTGTGTGTGTGTGTGTGTTCCAGACGTATTTATCGACAAGAGATGTAAATAACATTGACAGGAACATTGGGTTGTTGACATACTTTTACAGACATTTTATTCGTTTAATGAACATTGTGATATTTGGCAGGCATACAATTTCGATGTAAAAATATTTAATTAGGGGTATGTGCCTTACACCAGGTGTAAGTCTAAAATTTCCTTTAACCTGCAACAGTTAATTCGTTCCGTTCGTAACCATCCTCATTCAAGATTATGCTCTGATTCCATAATGTTTCTGATAAGGTAATTGGACTCCACCAGGAAGTACGAACTATTTCATGTAAATGTCCGCTGGTCACGTTTTGGTGCGATATGAAGAAGATCTCTTACTTCTCAGGATCTAAGATCCAGTTTTTCTTTCTATCGTGATAGAGAACAAAGGTCGATATTCATATCAGATATGGAAGCAGCACTGTTTTTAACTTTTTCGATTAGATAAAACTGGATATCGTCAGTACGTAGGTGAGAATGATATGAGAAAGCACATATGCACTATCAGAGATACGCAGTGAAAAGTGCAACTGACCAAGAACTGAATCCTGAGAGACTAGAGAGACCACATATTTCCTTAATGACTTCTGCCCTAGACGAATCGTTGACATCTCCTTTTGAGCTATTTGTCGAACCACAGTACTGTACTGTTTGAGCAGTTCAACTTTTTCGTTTCCATAAGTAATAGATCGAAATCAGTCTGTGTCTGAATTGACACTTCATGGCATTTTTGATGTCGTCAGTAACTTTGGGTATAAATTCTTTAGAACTGGTCGAATTAAGATTTGCTACCAGTTAGTAGCAAATTTACGAATAACTAAAAACAGATGTCTGTAAGAACTATAAAACAAACATCGGGAAGGTTTGCTATGTGTCCATAAGCACATTTTAAGATAACTGCGTCTGTAGTGAAAGTGCTGTCTTGTGGCCGATAATTTATCACACCTTAAGAACTGACTGCTGTCGAGAAAGACTTATTTAATTCGTCTGCAGAGGCCTGCAAAACAGCATTCGTTTTTGCTTTTCCTGTGCCGAAGCTACATTGTTTTTTCCACGGTACTTCGGGATTTTAATCACACGGAATATAGCGTTGCGTAGGTTTTTCTTCGGCTTGTGCAGCAACTTTCTGTATGCTTCATATAGTTCTATTGTTGTATTTCGCTTGAACCTTCTGTGTCCAGAGTCTAGTTTATTAATTATCTTCTACATTAACTTAGTCATCCATGGATTTGGAGATCTCTTTACTTTCACAGATCGTTTAAGGTTATGTATGTCATACAATGCAGTAAGCCTACGACTGAAACCCGGACTTTACCATATAATATTGGCTCATCGGTTGCACATTATCATGCAGTATCTGGACTGATACCTTACAGGGCTTCAACGTTATCCGGTTTAAGTTTCTATGTATTATTAGGTGAGATTATTCTCTGTCGGGATGTACTGAGTACATTAGGAATGTCATATCAATAGTCAAAAGACATGGAGCACATGTGTGACTGCCGTCAACTACTTTTCTCGCCACTTCGTTTCTATTGTATCTATAAGGGTTTGTCCATATGGTGTGTGACGAGTTGGATCTAGAGGTATAGTCCTCACATCGTTAGATAGTAAAAGTCTCCCTGTTTTTTCCAGGCAGTGTGAGATTTTAACTTCAGGTCTACATTTGTGTCTCCCATAAAGATTCCATTCCCGTGACACTGTCGAGGACAAGGCAGATTACAAAGATCATATGATGTCTGTTAGGGTGGTTTATAGATTACTCTGATTAAAAATTTCTGATTTAAGATATTCATTTCTTGAAATAAAGGTCGTTACTTCTTTTACACACTTTGTGTCCAGTGTATAAAGGGAAGTCAAACGAAAACGAGGCAGATGGAGAAAAAAAAAGACGGTTCAAATGACTCTGAGCACTATGGGACTTAACTGCTGAGGACATCAGTTCCCTAGAATGCACAGATGGAGAAAAAGTGAGTGAACCGTCTACTAATTCAAAAGTGTCGCCATAACTCTTAAAGCCTTTATTCTACTGTGAAAAAGACGGTCAGTGTCTTCAAGGAAAAATGTTGGCCGTTGCTCACGGCATCATGATTGTACCCACATCCACGTCCAAAACAAATCGTCCTCCAGGACTCCAAAAATATGGGAATCTTGCGGGGACAGATCGGGACTGTATGGAGAATGCGTTAGGACTTCCCAGTGGATAATCTGTAGCGTAGTCGAAATAGCCTTGATGGCATTGTCCTGCAACAGAATAATGCCATCCGCCAGCTTTCCTGGGCGCCTGGAATTGATGGCGGACTTCAGTTTTGCAGTGTCCACATACCGCTTTGTGTTAATTGTGACACCGTGTTCGAGAAAGTGAATGAGCAGCGGGCGCTTGCAGTCAAAGAAGAAGGTCATTATGAGTTTCCCATAGATAGCGTATGTGTTGTTTCGAGTACGTTGTAGACATTTCGCTGGGAAGCACTCACACATCCTCCATACAATCTCGATATCTCCCAATGAAGTTTCTATGTCTTTGAAGTCCTTAAGCAAGACATTCGAGGAAACTCATTTGCATTGAAAGAAGAAGTACACGCCTGTGTACAATTATGATTCCATAGACAACCACAAATATTTTTCCATAAAGGCACTGGTCATCTTGTCTCACAGTGGGACAAATGTGTAACATTTAGGCTGATTACTTTTGCCATAATAAACAGTTTACTTATTTTCTTCATCTGCCTCGTTTTCATTTAGCTGTCCTTTATTCTAATAGAATATTCAGCTTCAGATCACAGCAAATATATGCATCCACACCGCGCAAACAATGAGCCACGCTCTCAACCCTTAGAAGCATATAACCTGCAAAAGGGGCAGAATCGGAGGAGGCATACGGAACGAGTCACGTGGCAGGCAGCAGAAATTACTGGAAATTCTACACCCACAATAGCCCGTTAAAGTTCCGAAAATGAACTACAACGATTCACGTTGACGCGAAAAACTAATAGGTAATAGGTATGTACTATTCATGACGTCTGAAGGGTACTCGCCCCTATTTGCTGACCAGTAGGGAGACAAAGGCCTGTATTCGCTCCGGTAGACGTTTTGTAGGCGTCGCTAAAGTCACCGATGTCAAGGATCTATGCTACGATCGTCTGCCTGCTTTAGTGTATGAAGGGAAGCTAATATAAGGCACCGAAAGGCTGCAGATTGTTTAATGACAAGGAGTCATTCTTAACAAGATGGAATAACAGACGTCTCTGACAGTGCTGCTATGTGTCTTAAGCTGTGATTAAGGTTTGGCAGAGGGAAGGGCTTGAGTAAAACAAATTAAAGCATTCAGGTAGAACTGACATTGGAAGTACAGCTTTATAACAGCAGAGGTAAAGCAACTGAGAGCATAAATTAACTTCTGATAAGCGAAACAGTTTAAATCAATTGTGCAGTAAAACACAATTAAATAAGCACACAATTACAATGAGGAAAATGAAAATCATAAAACGACAGATTTATGAGACTGTTACTAATATACAGGGTGAGCCAAACGATACACATACCGAATTTTAAAAAAAATCTAATCTTTATTAATGTACTCATTCTGTATTCAATCACAATTTACATTTTCTCGTAGAAGATGCTGGAAACGGCCTCCATGTTGTGCAAAAGACGACTCAGCACGTTTCTTCGTGTTAGCTGCTACTGTTCGGAGGTGGCTACAATTATGCAAGATATATCGTCTCCGCTATTGTGTTTGAGCCGATTGTGTGAATGTTATTCTTAGGGACGTTATCCGTCATGTGTCCCCAAAGGAAAATGTCGGGAGTAGATAAATCGGGGATGTAGGAGGTCACAAGTTACGTGAAATGATGTGTCCTCCAAGGAACCAACACTATGGTGATGCTATTCCCAGTGTCTGCTGTTGCACCATGTTGATGCAGCCAGCAACATCGTTCACAAACCTATAAACAATGCTACTAACTGAAGAATCGTGTTCTGGTAACGTTTAGCTGTTATTGTTTCGGGGAAAGAAATTAGGCCTACAGTTATTTTGCGCGAAACTGGACGCTAAACTCTTAGCTTCTGTGAATGCAATGGGGTCTCGCGGTGACCAACACCCTAATACTGTTGTGAATGAATCGCAAAAACCATTGAATATAATGTAGTATTTCTTCTCTTGTGAATGAAACGCAAAAACCGTTAACTATAACACAGTACTTCTTCTCTATCAGCTTCTTGAAGCTCTTGCACAACGTGAATGCGTTACGGGTGGTGCCTCAGCTTCTTTGTAGCTCTGTAATCAGTCCCGTAACATATTGCACTTGACTGGCACAGTTTTCATATCGACTTTCTTGGTGAGCGTAGCAAGGATGCGTGGATATTTCCCAAGGAGGCAACACTTAACACTGAAGATCGGTTGGAAAGTTCACATTCATTCACACTAACAATTTTTCTGGAACGATTGACTATGCGTGAAGTCGTTGATTCGTTAGACACCTTTGTTTCAAGAAAAGCTACCATAATGTCTTCCTGACATTTTAACATAGACAGCGATATGAAGAAACTTTTAAGAATGAACAAAAGGTTCAGCCTGGGAAAAAACGCATATTTCTTGTCACAACGGTAACTGAACACTGACGTCAGATGCGTAGGAAAGTGCAACTATTTCATATGCTTTGAATTTCCCACGAGGTTATCTGTTGCCAGCACAAACATTTCCACCTGTAAGAAACGCAGTTTTCCCCCAAAACTAGTCTTTGAATTTAGGTTTATGTAAGTTCTGGCTTAAGTTGTATTTTGTCAGTATAAAATAAAAACACATACGAGTACACACAGAAAGTTATTCCTTAATTAGTATACAAGAAAGTATGTAACGGCCAGGCAAATGAAAAAGATACACATGGAAAAAAGTAGGAACATTGTTTATTATTTCAGAAACAATTGCCATAACTGTTAATATATTCATTCCACTGTGAGACAAGATCGTCGGTGCCTTCATGACAAAATGTTTGTGGTTCCCTAGTGAACCATGATTCTACCGAAGCATGCACCTAATCGTCCAAAGCAAACCGACGACCACGAACGTCTCTTTTCAGGCCTCCGCAATTGGAGATCGTGTGGAGAGAGATCGAAACTATATGGAGGGTGTGTAAGGGTTTTCCAGCGACAATTCTGTAGTGTAGTCAAAATAACCTTGCAACATGTGGACCCGCCAACGAAGGCAGTGACTGTCTTGTCTCATAGTGGGATAAATGTATTAATAGTTATGACGATTTCTTTTGAAATAATTAACAGTTTACTTATTTTTTATCCAACTGTCATTGTTTGTCCCTTTTAAAATTTGAGAATACTTATGAATAAATATAACATTTGAAAAAGAAACGGTCAAAGTTTCGTGAAATGGTTTGTCCAAAATAAGAAATAAAACACAGTTAGTGAAACGTTTGACGTGGCTCATTTGCTGAACATGTGTTCCAGCAACATTGAAAGGGACGTCAAATATTTCTATAATCTGATTTATACCTTGCTTTTAGATTAATTATTTAACAAAACATTTGTTCGTGTTTTTATTATTTTTTTCATCTTTTCTTCGGAAAGCAGGACATGTAACATATTTAAACATAGACTGGCATTCTATTATTATGAAGAATATATAGATCGAGAGAAAGAAGAGGAGTTATAATTTAGGTTTAATTTGATGTTTATTTTATTTTTTCAACTTGAAAGAAAGAATTCCACAATTTATACACCAGTATCACTTTTTATGGGAAAAATAGTTAGGCCCTAAAGAGGCGAACCTTTTGCACTTCACTTGCTAAAAGCAGCTGTACGTGAAATATTTCAGCTTCCCCTCTTCACTGAATAAGATTTTCTTAATTACCCTGTTTTCTTTCAAGCAGTTAAACTTTTTTGAAAATCTAAGCTTCACTCTGGTCAGTTTGTCCTCAATTTGTCCATTTTCCAGTCTTTGTTTGGCTGTGAAAATTCAGATAAAATCCATTTTGTAATTATTAGACTCTTGGTTTCGTTCAACTTAGACATTTGATCAGACAGTATGGTGAATAAAAAACTAGAATGTGGGTATTTCAGTCAATGTCTTTTACTTCAGATATGTTCGTTTCTGATTAATTACTACGATTCTGCAGCCTTGAGCCATACACTTTGCAAACCAACGGCGATAATGTGTTCGGTGGCCCGCTGATTGTTATTTTGTAGGAGTATAATACGTTTCAGCACTGGTATCACAATGTTCTTTCCTTTCGTTAAATAATCGCACAACACTTCGCTGCACTAGCTCCCTTCACATACATCTACTCTTCACAGATACCTACTACGTTGATCACAGAGAGGGTCTCTGTTTCGGATTTTCAGTATTTTTACAAACAGCCACGATAGTTAGTTATATAGTTCAAGTTTCATTCAAGGACAGGGCAAAACATTAATTGCACGAAACAAAATGAACTCTGCTGTATCTCATCGTTGATTTTTATACTGTCATTCTCCATTTTCAGGTCCTTGTAAATTACAGCATGGACTAGGAAGACCGTAAAGCTCCCTCTGGTGTGCAACACAGCAGTTAATCCAACTTCTGTCAAATTATTTGCGATAAGCATGCACAGAACATTTTCCATACTACCGTAAACGATGGACGTTTGTAGGCTGACTAGCTCACCCTCGTTTCAAAACCTCTTATACATCTGGACTTATAAGAAATATTGACTCTAATGAAAACAAATGAAGGAAGAAAAGTTGAGACATTACCAAGAAACATGTTATCTTAGCATTGCGCACCTTCACACTGAAAGCTTTCTTTAGAACATTACAATAGCTCAATTGTAAACTGACAAGAACTATTTGACACTAGATGAAGTATTCACGGAGTTCACCGTATGTAATAGATTAAGTCTGCGTCATAGTCCGTTTGCCGAAACTCGATTTTGGTATTTGGAGCGTAATATTCATCCAGTTTAGCTTTGGAAGGGAAATCGCAAGGGTGTTGTTAGGTGATGCGAAATGGGGAATACCCGTGTGATTCCTAATCCCGTACGTACCTTGAACGCTTCATAAGTTCTCAGAATGGCAACGAACGCAACTATATATCTATTGAAGTTCGGGAGTGAGGTTTTGTTCTGTACCAGTTACATACTGACTTATCACTGCACAAGTGTAGAATATTAGAATTGCTACAATGACAATATAAAACGGTCTTGATTCTCACATAATTGAGATAACGTAAATTAACTTCACTTGAACTGTTCATGAGGATGGTTTCCTGGAAATCCATTTTAGTCGGCAGTGGTGGCTTTAACGCACGCATTCACAGATAGGCACACACTAGTTGCCTCCCGCTGGCCTATATTGCGTGCCGTGCTGCGCAATATCGACGTGTCGGATTCCAGTAATTACCCACTAAATAACCTAATAGGTAATAGCAAACGAACACATGTATAATAATGCGACAGTAGCTGGAACGTTACTGACCTTATCATTTCAATCTTACTCCGTGTAACTATTTGAACTGGCGATTTCTGCTTGTAAATTTTGAGAATAAATTAATTTCCCGACACAAATTTTTTCCTGGGCCGGTTGGTTAGTAATGCTACTAGCTGCACGGCATTCGTAGATGACACTCTTACTTGTGGTTGTCGGACGGACTGGTTTTGTAAGCCCACTTTTATTTCTCTTGCAAATGTTTTCTCGTAAACTAGTTTGGAGGCAGACACCTGTCTTTTTTTAGGAAACTACTTCCTTAATTTCGCCAAATGTCCAGGAGAGTTTTTCATTTGGAATTGTGGAGTTTTTTCAAGTAATTCTTGCGAGTGATGTCGTCTTTCCGTTCATACTAGTATGGACTACGTACTGTCAGCACTGCTGCTTCTGTACATCAGAATGACCTCGCCCTTATTCAAAAATAATGTTTTCTTCAATTCGAGCCGATCTTGTTGCAGCAGCACGACAGGGAAGAACAGCGGCCATTAGCGAATTGTTTGCAGAAACTTCAACGAGAAGCAATTTATTTTCGTGAAATGTATTCGCAGTTACGAATATGAACAACCACCAGCTGTATTAGGGAATTACGATAACGAATATTTATGCCAGAACGGGACTCGATCCCGGATTCCCCGCTTTATATGAGGTGTCGCCTTCACAACTTTGTCTATCCGTGCAGTATGCACGGTCAGAACCAAATTCCATATATGGTTGTTCCTGCGTCACAACCTGTACTCGTACAGACTTTATGTACTTCTCGTACAGGGGAGGACATTTTAATTGAAATTCACTGCCAGATAGTGACGGATAAATACGATATTGCAGTGTGTGTGTTGTTAAAAAGAGCGATGTAGTGTTTCATTGGACCTGAACACATATCCGAAAGAGCAGGCCTGCGGCGTCTACAGCCGTCATGGAACATATGAAGCGTATTCGCAATGTCGAATACGAACGACCGTCAACTGTATAAGGGAATGACGACACGAATTTTTTTCACTGTTGTCATTACTTCATACAGCCGAAGGTTGTTTGTATTCGCAACTGCGAATACATTCCATGTACTTCGTGACGGCTGTAGTTGACGCAGTGCCTGTTCCTTCGGACATTCATGCATGCATCGTTCTTCTTAACAACACAGGCACACCAATATCAATTTATTTTCATTCACGTTTTTGTTTAGTAATTTAATTCGTAGATTTATTGCGTGTTTGAGTGCTGAATAGGCACAGTATAGCGTTTTAACAGCTGTGAGTGTATGTATTTGCGCCATCTGTACCTCTATAGGTGCTTGTTTATTTTGGTTAGAACAGCCAAAGCCAGTCAGAGAGCTGAGTAAGGTGGTTAGCTCCTTTCCCACCAGAACAACAAGAGAGAACAGCGTTTCTTTGTTAATTATTTCTATGAGCTTGAAAGGGTAGCGAATTACATTGATTTACTTGCGTGTTTAGTAGTTTAATTGGCAAATGTCTTGGTGTTTGTGTGCTTACTAGTCACGGCGCCGCCTTTTAGTAACTGTGAGTGTGTAATTCCGTCGTCTTTAGGATGAACAGCGATCGTGATTGCTGTGTTCAGATACTGAGTTGGGGACCCTTAGCTCACATCCCCAGGCGGTGCTGGCGTAGGTCTCACAGCTTGAGGCTGGGCATTATTGTGGTGGGCCGGTAGTAGGGATCAAAGGTACGTCCAGCACGGTCCACATTCCCTGTCCACTAGTGTGGCTGCCCTGATTACTAGCCGCCCTGAAGTTGAGCCCACGCTCGTGGTCAAGTGGAAGATCATTCCAACATTCCAAGGTGCGGCAGGCCGTGATACTTACTGGGGGGGAGGGGGGGGGAGGAGAAGGTCTATCTAAATGCTTCCTCAGTCTGTCTCAAAAACAAGTTTCTAGTGCTATATGTGGCTGATGAAGATCATGAGCCAGATGCAGTAACTTACTCTGTTTCAGAGGAAGCCTCTCGACCAGAAATATCCTGCTATTCACAGAGGGTGGGATTACTGGTAGTTGGGTGCGTAATGGCACTTGTTACGGATGTAGGTGCTAAGGACGTGAAGGAAACCACTGTGCACTCTGTGTGCGTAATGGAGGCAGTCATCCCAAATGAAAAATGGGTCCATCTGGATGCCATGAAGAGCACAGTGTGCGTCCAACTGCATTTGGAAACTCACGTCGGTACTAATGATGTGTGTCGCTCTGGACTGGAAGAGACCCTCTCTGGTTTATACCAGATATCTGTAGTGGTTCAGACTGCCGGTCTTTCAGGACTCACCGTCTGTAGCATCGTCGACAAGACAGATTGCAGACCCTTGGTACAGAGCCAAGTGGATGGTCTGAATCACAGGCTCAGATGGTGCTATGACCATGTAGGCTGCAGATTCCTTGCTGCTTCCCCGCGCTCCACTTGAAATGATACAAGGCGATGAAAGAAGCCTACAAAATATTAGTATTATATACCTCAAGAACATAGCTTTCGATAATTTTGTTATGGTGCTACTGCAGACAATTGTGCATGAACAAGTAATGGACGTGGTATTGCAGAAGGTCAAAGAAAAGTGGCAGGACAGGAGTCAGCCAACTATACGCCAATTGTACTTCGTTAACGATCATATCGTCTTCTGCTGATCGAACCTAGAAGAATCAAGCTGGCTTGTGGCAATACCAGAGGAGTTTGTAAACCAACTAGTGTGATACATGCAGCTTATCTATGGACATTTTGGAGCAAGCAAGTTTTTCCAAAAATTATGGTAAACATGTTACTTTAATGACTTGTTGCTAAGATTATATTGGGTTATTACGGTGTGTAAACCATGTCAGTAGGCTAATTCTTCTGCTATGTCACACCTATATACCCAATAATACCAAAGGAATAGCGAGATATTTCCGCGGTTGACCTGTCTGGATCAGTAGGGCGAACGGAATTGGATTTTGCTTATGCATTTGTAGCTGTGGAACTGAATTAGGGCTTAGTGTGTTTCTCTGCGTTGAGGAAGGCTTCAGCGAAGACAGCTGCCACTAAGTTCACAAATGGATTCTTACAAAAAGTGCATCATGTCAGTTGGGTGATATCAGAGAATGCGCGTCAGTTTCTGTCGCACAGCTGGTCACAAGCAGTAGAGAAGAGAAAGATGTGTGGATCCTTCAGAACGCTTGATGTGGGGAAACGGACAAGATTTTTAGTCTGTACTGTCACCAAACGCACAATATGTGGGACTTTATCAATAAGGTGCTAAACGCAGCCGGCCGGAGTGGCCGAGCGGTTAAAGGCGCTACAGTCTGGAACCGCACGACCGCTACGGTCGCAGGCTCGAATCCTGCCTCGGGCATGGATGTATGTGATGTCCTTAGGTTAGTTTGGTTTAAGTAGTTCTAAGTTCTAGGGGACTTATGACCACAGCAGTTGAGTCCCATAGTGCTCAGAGCCATTTGAACCATTTTTTTTTTTTTTTTTTGCTAAACGCATCCATTCTCTTGCATGCAGTTTCGGTATACAAGAACAAAGAGATGTCCAGTAAAATGAAAGGAATTGAGTCCTGGTCAATGGAACCAATGTTGTGTTATATGGCTGTCGTCTATATGGCTTTGAAACGTATCGAGCAAGTGTTGAAAAGGAGAAAAAAGGCGTACTAAAAAGGAATAAATAAGACTGAACTCGATGTTGAAGAAACAGTTTGGCTGCGTACACTGTCTAATAATAAATATAAATTATGCAGAAACTTTTCAGATTTTGCGCTGGAGCCCTAAACATACTGGTATAGGCATGCGTATTCAAATACAGAGATATGTAAATAGGCAGAATACGGCGCTGCGGTCGGCAACGCCTATTTAAGGCCGGCCGGAGTGGCCGAGTGGTTCTAGGCGCTACAGACTGGAACCGCGCGACTGCTACGGTCGCAGGTTCGAATCCTGCCTCGGGCATGGATGTGTGTGATGTCCTTAGGTTAGTTAGGTTTAAGTAGTTCTAAGTTCTAGGGGACTGATGACCTCAGAAGTTAAGTCCCATAGTTCTCAGAGCCATTTGAACCAAGCTTATTTAAGACAACAAGTGTCTGGCGCAGTTGTTTGATCGCTTACTGCTGCTACACTAGATTTTAGTGAGTCTGAACGTGGTGTTACAGTCGGCGCATGAGCAGTGGGACACAGCATCACCGACGTAGCGATGAAGTAGGGATTTTTCCGTTCAAACATTTCACGAGTGTACCGTGAATATCAGGAACCCAGTAAAACATCAAATCTCCGACATCGCTGCGGCCGGAGAAAGATCCTGCAGGAACTGGACCAACGACGACTGACGAAAGTAGATCAACGTGACAGAAGTACAAACCTTCCTCAGATTGCTGCAGATTTCAATGCTGCGCCATCAACAAGTGTCAGCGTGGGAACCATTCAACGAAGTATCATCGATATTTGCTTTCGGAGCCGAAGACCTATTCGTGTACCCTTGATGACTGCACGAAACAAAGCTTTACGCCTCGCATGGGCCGCTCTACACCGACATTGGATTGCTGATGACTGTAAACATGTTGCGTGTTCGGACGAGTCTCGTTTCAAATTGTATCGAGCGATGGGCGTGTACGGGTATGAAGACAACCTCATGAATCCATGGAACCTGCATGTCATCAGGGGACTCTTGAAGCTGGTGAAGGTTCTGTAATGGTGTGGGGCGTGTGCAGTTGGAGTGATATGTATGGGACCCATGATACGTCTTGTTATGACTCTGACAGATGAAACGTATGTAAGCATCTGATCGCCTACAACCATTCATGTCCACTGTGCATTCCGACGGACTTGGGCAATTCCAGCAGGACAATGCGATACCCCACACGTCCAGAATTGCTACAGACCGGCTCCAGGAATACTCTTCTGAGCTTAAACACTTCCACTGGCCACCCAACTCTACAGACATGAACATCATTGAGCATACGGTGTGATGCCTTGCAACTTGCTGTTCAGAAGAGATCGCCTCCCCTCGTACTCTTACGGATTTATGGACAGCCCTGCAGGATTCATGGTGTCAGTTCCCTCCAGCACTGCTTCAGACATTAGTTTCCTCGGCTCTTCAGTTTATAACAGGGCATTCCAGACACGACGCATTCCGCACCCAAATGCGCTGGAAGTAAAACCCTCTCAGTGCAAATATCGAGAGGACTTCACCGTAACTTCGTTCACCTAATGAGTCACTGACGATGGGCCGTGAATATCAGAAAGAAAATGGTTGTTATGGTGCCATTCCTCTAGCAACCCAAAACAGCAAGTTAAGCATTAGTAGTGTAAAAATAGTGTGTGCACCATATAGAAATGATAACGGATTGTCAGATATTTACATTTAGTTATATGCCTAATGTGAAGCAAAGATGTGGGATAAATGGTTCAAATGGCTCTGAGCACTATGGGACTTAACATCTGAGGTCATCAGTCCCCTAGAACTTAGAACTACTTTAACCTAACTAACCTAAGGACATTACACACATCCATGCCCGAGGCAGGATTCGAACCTGCGACCGTAGCAGTCGTGCGGTTCCAGACTGTAGCGCCCAGAACCGCTCGGCCACCGGCGGCCGGCGATGTGGGATAAGGATATTGAATTTCGAACTAGTAGTGCTTCCTCTGTCATGGTCTATAGATGTATCACCGACAACTTCTAAAATGAGTCAGTAATTGTGGCTGATGTGAGTATTCGTCTACTATGAAGGAATGGAAAAAATATTAGAGTTCAGAATGTATGTCAGAGCGATGAATGTATTCACTTGACTGATGTTGTCTGTAAACATGAAATGGAGAGTGAGCAATGGTCATAGTTGCCCTATTGGTTATATGATGTATTATTGAGCGGAAATTGATATTAGAATTGTTTTTTCATGTTTGTAACGAGAGTTGCCGAATCCCCATGTTTGATGACTGTGTTTAGAAAAGCTGGTGGATGTGCTCAATGCTGTTCAATATGATAGGTAATACTGATGGAGAAGTATGCCAGGGATGAGGCTAAGGTTGAAACGTCCCCTCTAAACAATTATACAAGACTGTGCTTAACCTGACAAACAATATTTTTAGCGCAACGCAATCTGACTTTCAAAAAATCCCTACGAAAGAATGGCCCTGACTAACATTGACCTATACCTTTCACAAACCACTTACCTCACAAAAATCTTCGTTACTGGAACTACTGCAATACAGCGAGCGCCACTACTGCCAGCTAAATAAAAGATTCAAACTACGGAAGGCACTAACTACTGATAGGCATAGTTAGCAAATGAAAGATTTTAATAGAGAACAAACAATGTATTTACCTTAATAGTAATAATATATATAGCAGTTCATGACAAATTTCAAAACTCCGACATCTCTCTCCCCACATCCACCACTGCTGGCGGCTCACCTCCAACTGCGCAACGCTACGTGCTGTTCACATCCAGCTGCCGCTGCCCAACACTACAATGGCAGACAACAATGCAAACTAGCCACAGACTGCACACAGCACAGCCAGTGATTTTCATACAGAGCGCTACGTAACATTGCCAATAAGAAAACATAAACAGCCTGCTTACAAGGTGCCAGTATCATTTCGCATAATCTGTGATGAGGAATTGTGTCATTAATGATACCTAAACTGGGAGACGGTGTGTGTTATAAACTGTGTGTGGTAGCTAGTTGTTCGTGGATGTGCATGTGATGTACTAAATTTGTAAATAGTTTCTGTGTAGTTGGTGCTAAGAATCCAATTGTTTTAGTGTGTGAAGAATGCGAAAAATAAATGTGCGTGAATGCCACCTATCATGTCTGAATGAATCTGTGAAACTGATATATATATATATATATATATATATATATATATATATATATATATATATATGTATATATATATATATGTGTGTGTGTGTGTGTGTGAGAGAGAGAGAGAGAGAGAGAGAGGGAGAGAGAGAGAGAGAGAGAGAGTGAGTGAGTGAACAATAACTATCACATGAGCTCATCATACCCTGATTACATATAGTTGATAAGTTTAGATGTAAGTGCATCTGTAAAATTATACTTTGGGACAACTAATGTAATGAAACAGTGATGTCAGAAAACAGTCAAGGTGTTCTTGATATAAATAAAAATATGTAAGAATCATACCCTTTCTGTAAAGTCCATTTTATTGGGGAAAGCACTGTAGCATTCTGAAATTCAAGCATAAGAAACATTACGTGGATTAACTTCTCGTGGTCACGGTTCACTGTGATGTATAATTTTTTAGACATCATATTCGCCGTTGACTGTAGAAATTATTTCTTTTGCAATTCTAGCATTTGGACCGTTTCGAAGCTGTACTGCGAAATATTTTGCTTCAGCACATAAGAGACGTTAAAATCCTGTCTAAAATAGGCTTTTTCAAAACGTTAACATCTTTCACGTAATTCGCACAAATCAATGTTATAGCAAATTGTTTTCGTGTTAGCTATGGCCACTGGCGCTGTTTCACTAATGTGATGTTCTTTAAAAATTTATTGTGGATGAATTTATATCATGAAATCTATATGGTAAATTAAAAATTTTAAATCTAAGGAGTTAATGTTAAACTGTTTTAGAAATCATTGATCGTTGTCTTTAAGGAATCGTCAGAGGATCGCTCCGTCATGTGAAAGGTTTTGGGTCAATTATTAGATATGTGATCTTTATATCTTACTGTTGTACTTCTCTGTGAATCCAGAACATCAAGTACCACTGATGAGTCAATGACCTTGCATGCAGGGCTTCCAAGGTAGTCAGCAAGGTTGCAGTCAAGGCCCCTGACATCAGCCAGCTATGGGCAAAACTGGGGCACAGTGCTAACCTCAACAACTCTGACGTCACACAGCCGATTACCTGAGGTCATCCAGTCTTTGCCGCATTGCAGCACATGGGAGACCTCGGCCGTCTTCTGTAGCAGATCAGATGACATATCACCCATTGACTTGCCGATTCTGTTTACCAAGTGATGTGAGAAGCGTGTGCATGCGCCTCACCTAAGCCAATTACCATGAAGGGGTCTGACTGTCTATCACATGGCCAGACAACACTGAGTTGTCAAAGAAGAAGACTTGGACACTTCCAGGACTGTGTCTGGGAAGGTGGCTGTCATTGTCAGCCTCATTCAATGATGCCTCACCAACCTATCACCCAAACGCCTGTAAGTGACGAAGAAAGGAAGCAGAGCATGTGCGTGACCCGCCAAAGACAACTTCCATCAACAGGCGCGTGTGACTCCCACACCGCCTGGCAATGGAAGAAGTAGTGACGGACACTTAAGGGCGTGAGTCTGTGAAACAGGATGTCACTGTCGTCCTTATTTGTTGACGCTGAAAGACATCCGGCTTATTGCCAGCCGGCTTTCATATTTCTTTAATATTTTTATTACTTTTCTCATGTAGCGTTTTTATTAATTCATTAGTTATTGGACTGCATTTGCAACGGTGAATATACTGGATGTCTAATTGAGTAGGTAGTATTAGTTTTGGTTAATTCCCTACTTTGCACATAAAATTCCCTGTACCGCCAAACTGTGACATGCTTATCTCTTTAAAAATGTCCAAGATACACAGTTTTCCTATGTAAAAGGGTCAGTCGAATGAAGACGAGACACAGGGAAAAAAGTTGGTAAACGGTAACTCTTCAGGGTTCCCAGTCCGTCTAATGACATCTTGGGTTGTCAGGTGCTCTACCGGATATCAACGTCCTTCTTGGACGATATTTCGGTTACGTAGCTCGTAACCTTCATCAGGTGCAACCTGAGACTTCTCCTCGAGTAGGTGGGAGCCCCTGCACGCTGGCACAAGCGGGGTGACCAACTCAAAAGCTCTACTGTCACCTCTGCATTGTTAGTATTTAGAATCGAGTAGATCGCAGGAACGAGGAACTGCAATGTTATCCGTACGTCTGCGTAAGATTATCCATTAATACGGTCGCGTCTGGGTGATAGAAGTCGTCGAAGAAGCTGACAGAATCAAACTTGAAAGAAGAGCGGTTTTTAAGGGCAGAGGGAAAAAAGTGCCAAGGGAAAAAGCCTCTGCGACAGTGTCAGGTTGGGTAGTAAGGGCAGTAGCGGTTTCTTGCTGTCTGCGACAGATCGTGCAAGGTAAGGTTATGTTAGTGCTTGGGTATCACGCAATCGGATACCGTGTCATGCCAAGTTTCGTCATAAGAGATCAGTCCCAGACGGTGCTGCAGCACGGTGTTTGTGCTGTGAGAGCCGCTGCCGCGCTGTCATCAGTGGGGGGGGGGGGGGGGGGGAGGTGGAAAGGTCGTCCATCGGTATCTGGTGGGCGTGCGTCATGCCTCACCGCTTAGTAGCAGCACTCCTCGCTTCTTGGCTGCGCAGACAGGCTCAATGAGGGCCGTGGCTGCGTCTTGCGTCTTTCCCGTGGTGTGGATGACGCAGCCCATGCCCTTGAGCGTCCTTAAAGCAATTGTTGCCCACTCGTCAGAGCAGAGCTGCTCACAGCCGATGGGCTTTGGCGCTGGTGCGGCGCGTTCAGTCTTCATCTTCCTCGGTGTCCGCCGCGGTGTGTCCTTCCGCCGGCAGCTCCGCCAAGGCAGCGGCGGCTGATCTCTTCTCTCCGTCTGCGGCGTCTGCACGGATGTCTCGGGCCATCTGCGAGCGCAACTGCCGCAGCTGGTTGCATGCCTCCTCCGTCTCTGCGGTCAGGGTGGCCTTAAAGGCCGCCCTATCCGCGTCCGTGGCGGCTTTGAAGGCCGCAATCGCCTCCTCCTCCGCGGCGCCTGCTTCGCTGCCGTCGGCGGACGGTCCCCCTCCCTACTCTCACTATTATAGTGCGGTCTTCGTTCGTCGGCGCTTGCGGCGCCGTCGTCGTTGCGTCTCGGTGTGCGTCTGGTCTCCAGCGCAGCCGTCGCTGGCGAAAGCATGGCAGCCGCGCCAGTTCGCCACATGTGGTCCACCGCAGCGAGCACAAGTCGGCGCCTCTTCTCTTCTTCTGTCACGTGCGCGGGTGTCGTGCGCGCCGGCGCACTTTGCGCACCGCAGCGAGTTGCGACAGTATTTCGCCACGTACCCCTCGGCTCGGCACCTGAAGCACTCTGGTTTAGGGTCCATTCAAAGGGGGAGAGCTTTGGCGGTCACGGGAAAGCCTAGGAGCTTCCTTAACC
Source organism: Schistocerca piceifrons (assembly GCF_021461385.2). NCBI lineage: Eukaryota > Metazoa > Arthropoda > Insecta > Orthoptera > Acrididae > Schistocerca > Schistocerca piceifrons. The sequence continues at coordinate 59,718,552 of NC_060149.1, forward strand.
CGAAGATGTCGCAGTACCAACTACGGCGATGTACAGCGGCGGCCTCTTCCTATTCGTCCGGTTGTGCAGCTTGATAGTTGCAAACCGGAATCCGGCACGTGTCAGCCCATCCTGGACTGTCTCCTCGTCACAGATCCAAGAGAGCCCTCTGGTTAGGGCCTCGGATTGCTTGTCGCGCTGTTTCGGCCAGGCCGTCTTCTCCACGCTGGGTGGATCCACAATGTGGGCGGCCACAGTGTTCTTCAGTGCGCGGTGGTCGGCCGCGCTCGCTGCCTGCAGTTGGACCATGGCGCTTGAATCGAGTGGCTCAACGCCTACTTCTTCGCTGCAGCAGCTGCCTATAACATCATATATCTCTGTCCACGACCTACTGCACTGAATGTACAGAGGGGGGACAGCTACATGATGCTCTTCACGCTTTAGACCCGCATTCCTGCTGGTTTGCGGCTTCGGCGGCTTTTTCTCAACTACTGTCTTCTTCTTCTGTCCGTATCTTCCCGTACTCTGACGCGAGAGACCACGACAATTTTGCAGAGTCGTAAAAACGACGCACCACAATTTGCGCTAGCGTCGCGTCACAGCCAGAGCACAGCTTCGCAGCTCTTCTTTTCGCCCAGCACAGGTAGGGCTCTTCACCAGTGATGTGCGCGCCTCCGCTGCTCAGCCGTAACTCTACTCCTCGAGTGGACCTGGTCCAGTATTTGTGTCTGTGGCGACGCTCCAGACGATCGCAGCGAGCGGGAGAGGACCACAGGGAGAGCGCCAGGCAATCCAGACAGAACTCCAAATGCACCAGGCCGGAGATGGAACACCGAGGAGCAGGTTTGGTGGGCGCGGACCGCAAACGGAACGCCCAGAACCTCAGCAGACGAAAAACGGAACGGCAGCGCAGCAGCAGGTTGCAGCGAGCGGGAGCGGACCGAACAGGGAACGCCTGCAACCTCCGGTGGAGGGGAAGGCCACAGACATAAATACTGGACCAGGTCCACTCGAAGAGCGGTCTCAGGTCGCACCTGAAGAAGTTTACGAGCTACGTTTCCGAAATATCGTGCAAGAACCACGCTGGCATACACCCGACAACCCAAGATGTCAAGTAGGAAACTGTTTATTATTCCAAAAGTAATATCCGTAGCTGTTAACATATATATGCCGCTGTGAGACAAGATCATCAGTGCCTTCATGGAAAACTGTTTGCGGCTGCATATGGAACGATGACTGTACTTGGGCGTGCACCTCTTCGTTTGAAGCATATCGACGGCCAACAGGTTGTCAAAGTTATTTCGACTACGCTGCAGAAGTTTCGCTGGGAAACCCTTACACATCTTCTATACAGTCCCCATCTATCCTCATGCGATTTCCATATTTTCGGTGCCCTGAACAAACACACTCGTGGCCGTCGTTTGTCTTCGGCTGAACAGGCGCGTGTCTAGGGACAATCCATAGTTCAGTGATCAGCGACACAGAATGCCAAGCGATGGGCCCACGTTCGATTCCCAGCTGGGTCGGAGATTTTCTCCACTCGAGGACTGGGTGTCGTGATGTTCTCATCTTCATATCATCCTCATCGACCCGCAACTCGCCGAAGTGGCGTCAACTAAAAGACTTGCACCAGGTGACCGGTCTACCCGACGGGAGGCAATCGCCACACGACATTTCATTTCATATCATGTTCCCATAATCAACCACAACCATGTGTCCATAAAGGTACTGACCGTATTCTCTCACATTGTGGTAAATGTATTAACAGTTATGGCGATTACTTCTGAAATAATAAACAGTGTACTTATTTTAATCCCATCTGTCTCGTTTGGATTTGATTGCCCTTTATTTCTTTCGGTCTCTCATATCTAGCGCCTTCCAGGCCACGTCTAGGTGTTCTGAAGCATGCAATAAGAGGTGTTTATACGTTACTGTAATATCTAAAATGAAGATGAAGCGAGACGACGTTAGACATCCACATGCTCTTACACAGGTGATAACTTCTTCCCCTGGCCTTATGAAAAAGTTTCTCGCTGAATTTGAAGTTACACATGTACCACGATCATCGTCTGCTGCATGGAGATTAAGCCGGTTTTGATATTAGTTAATAATTCAGTTTTGTTAACTATCATTTTCGAGCAGATTTCAGCTGCTATGTGACTGAACTCACTAGCAGTTTCTTCGACATCCATCCCTAACGGTACGAAATTGTCGGCAAAGGTCAAGTAACTGATTGTTATCTTTATTCCTTCGACAGTTTTAAGTTGTTGTTGTTGGGTTGGGGTTGTTTTTGGGGAAGGAGACCAGACAGCGAGGTCATCGGTCTCATCGGATTAGGGAAGGATGGGGAAGGAAGTCGCCCGTACCCTTTGAAAGGAACCATCCCGGCATTTGCCTGGAGCGATTGAGGGAAATCACGGAAAACCTAAATCAGGATGGCCGGACGCGGGATTGAACCGTCGTCCTCCCGAATGCGAGTCCAGTGTCTAACCACTGTGCCACCTCGCTCGGTAGAGTTTCAAGTGGAATTGTCGGTCAGTGCACTCGCCCCATCCCAAATGTCCATCTGCAGCAGGCAGTTGAAGACGATACTAATTTTTAATTTCCTGGCTGCGTTATTGTGCGTTAACACACACCGATGAATTTGTACTAGCAGGTATATTCATTTTCTGATCAGTATCTATTTTCTTCTTTAAACAAAAACACACGAAATGGTTCAAGATATAGCCCCTCGCACTGTACAGTTCTCGTGTATTTAAGGTTTGCGCAAAGAACATTTTATCAGCGCTCGGGCTCTAAGGGGCGAGAGAGTTTGTTTCAAATCAGTTCATACGCACAGAAGTAAAGCACAGAACAGTGAGTGCGATCGGCAGGGACTGAAGATGCTAGTTTTTTCCCGCGCGAAGCAACAGGCTCCCCAGACGTACAATGGCGTGACAGCTATCGACAGCCGTTCCCAGGCGGACGCAGTAGTTCTCTGCTACCCGGCGATACCCAGCGCCTCAGCGCATCAAAAGCGCCAGCAACGGAACTCACACTGCATCATAAAACTCTTTCCACCGCCCTCCCTGTCTCTCTCTCTCTCTCATTCTTCCCTTTTTCTCTTTCTGCAGTCAAACAACGGTTATAGATATTCGTAGTTTTTCCGATTCCATACTTTAATCCTCTTTCTTCGGAAAGATCCAGTTACTAACAACCGATGCTCAGTTCCTTGTGGAGTGTGGATGACTGATATGAAGTTTAGCGTGATGGATTTCCGTTGCTCTTTGTTCATTTACTGCTTTTTCCCGTAGACGGCGACGTACCCTGTTTGATACATCAAACGTGTTTCGTGCATAGCAACCAGTTTCTCCTGGCAAGCTAGTTTTACCTAACAGGGAATGAAGAAATACTTTCTGAAGAAGTTAAAAATATCACTTTTCTGGGATTATACACAGATGAAGGACTACTTTTTCTTAAATTACGAGAAGGCCTCCAAATATAAAACAACTGAGTTCATAATTACGAGACTAGAAATAGGAATTATTTGCGTTGAGATGTTTATCGCCGGGCTCTGATACAGAAACAGGTGCTGTACCAACCTCAAATAATCTTCAGCGCGTACCATGAAGAAACAAAGGACACAAAAATAAGCCTGTCTCCGACAAAATACAAAATTTCTGTCTCTTCTGCAATACTACTTCTAGGAATAGTCCGCCTTCTTAGCTGGGTGGTAACGTGCTCGCCTCCCATGCAAGCGGATCCGGGTTCGATTCCCGGCCGGGTTTGAGATCTTCTCCACTTGGGGACTGGATGTTGTGTTGTTGTCATCATCATTTCATCCTCATCACATGCGCGCAAGACTTTCACTTGGCGGCTGAACTTCCCCGAATAGGGGCCTCCCTGCTAACGATGCCACACGCTCATTTCCATTTCACCGCTAGGAATATAGTTCTTAAAACATTCTATTGTGAATGTTACAAGCGTAATACTAATCGTGTTGTGGTAAACTGCGATCTCTCTATCGACTTCACTGATATTGTAAAAATCCGACTGTGGAAAACTTACCGAGATTTTGGATAAGTTATCGAACTCCGTTTAGTACATATTGAAATATATAGATATCAAAAACGTTCTCTCTGTTGTCACATTATTACAAAACGAATTTCGTGTGCAATACCGTTGTGAAAACGGAATTGTTGTTAATACCAATTGCAGAATTCAATCCATGAAAATCGTAGCACATTTTGCAACGGTTCCAAGTCCAGTTTGGACAGGCACTTTCTTAAACCATTCGGTTTTATCGTTAACAAATGAAGGAAAATTTTCGCTGTGATATCAAAAAATCTTTTAAAGTCACAATGAATGTAATCAATTCGATAGTAAAAGTGCTCTAATTCACTGTTTCGAAGAATAATAAATACAGTTACTTAAGTCACTTCCTCATAACGTGTACTTCCTGGAGTAAAAGTGCTCTAATCCACTGTTTCGAAGAATAATAAATACAGTTACTTAAGTCACTTCCTCATAACGTGTACTTCCTGGAGCCGTCAATTCTATTATGACAGAGTTTGTGCCATTACAGAGACATCTACATCTACATCCATACTCTGCAAGCCACCTGGCGGCGTGGGGCAGAGGGTACCTGGAGCGCCTGTATCCGTTCTCCCTTCTATTCCAGTCTCGTATTGTCCGTGGAAAGAAAGATTGTCGGTATGCCTCTGTGTGAGCTCAAATCTCTCTGATTTTATCCTCATGGTCTCTTCGCGAGATATACGTAGGAGGGAGCAATATACAACTTGACTCCTCGGTGAAGGTATGTTCTCGAAACTTCAACAAAAGCCCGTGCCCAGCTACTGAGCATCTCTCTTGCAGAGTCTTCCACTGGAGTTTTAACTAACCTAAGGACATCACACACATCCAAGCCCGAAGCAGGTTCAGAAATGGTTTAAATGGCTCTGAGCACTATGGGACTTAACATCTGGGGTCATTAGTCCCCTAGACTTAGAACTACTTATACCTAACTAACATAAGGACATCGCACACATCCATGCCCGTGGCAGGATTCGAACCTACGACCGTAGCGGTCGCGCGGTTTCAGACCGTAGCGCCTAGAACCACTCGGCCACCACCGCCGGCTGGTCATTCCATTTTAAATCACTCCTAATGCCTACTCACAGATAATTTATGGAATTACCTGCTTCCAATTCCTGACCTGGTATATTGTAGTTAAATGATAAAGGATCTTTCTTTCTATGTGTTCGCAGCACATTACACTTGTCTACATTGAGATTCAATTGCCATTCCCTGCACCATGCGTCAATTCGTTATAGATCCTCCCGCATTTCAATACAATTTTCCATTGTTACAACCTCTCGATATACTACAGCATCATCCGCAAATAGCCTCAGCGAACTTCCGATGTTATCCACAAAGTCATTTATATATATATATATATATATATATATATATATATATATATATATATATATATATATATATATATTGTGAATAGCAACGGTCCTACGATACTCCCCTGCGGCACACCTGAAATCACTCTTATTACGGAAGACTTCTCTCCGTTGCGAGTAACATGTTGCGTTCTGTTATCTAGGAACACTTCAGTCTAATCACACAACTGGTCTGATAGTCCATATGCTCTTACTTTGTTCATTAAACGACTGTGGGAAACTGTATCAAACCCCTTGCAGAAGTCAAGAAACACGGCATCTACCTGGGAACCCGTGTCTATGGCCCTCTGAGTCTCGTGGACATGAAATAGTAATGAAACAAAAACAAAGCTGATTCATCGCTGGCGAAGGTAGAGAAGAATAACATATCAAGGTAAAGTACACATATATAACTCTATGAAATACAGTTTCAGCAGGAAAACATAAAATTTTTATGAAATTAACACAATTTCGTGAATGTACTAGGAAAATAACTTTAAAGTGTTATTAAAAACGCTAAAACTAACTGTACTCCATTATGTTGGTTAATATTGTTTTCACAACTGTCAAAACAAAGTTTAATTCTTCATCTTGGTCAGACCTCTTAGACCCTGTTACGGAGCCAGGAGTGTCTCCTTCTTATCCCCCTGATATATTAGTAACATCCTTCCGAAGCTTTTTAATCATACTGCCTGTACCATGTTTGCCTTTCCGCGACGCAGTGTTAACTACTTACTGGCTCCTGCTAGACTCTGTGTGCACTGATGTCACATACAGTTTCCGTAGGGATCTGTGTGCCTCCCTACCAAATAGGCACTATCCCCTTGCATTTTTCAATTTATTGTCACATCATCTTTACTATTGGTCAACTCTGTACGTGGATCAGACGTTTTCTTTTGTTTCCAAAAGTATATGGGGTGTGTGATGTAAACTGGAACAACAAAAGATCTCGAAAAATACGCATACTGGCCACCCCACAAATCCTTCATTTTCCAACGGAAACCCCCAGTTTCTTTGCAGATTTGCGTTCTACGGCAAACAATGCCTCGGCGCGAGAATTACGCCGGATGGACGGAGGAACACATCGATATCAGTCACCCTGATGGTGAACTTCGAGGCGATTCTACAGAATCATGAATTATGATGATGTGGAGACCCACCGAAACCAACACCGAAGGGAACTAAAAACTTCGTTGCCAGACTTCTAAATGTCTAAACGTAAAAGTTTAATTGTACAAACAAATTTGCAAAACTGAACTGAATTATAACAATAATATGAACTGTTTAGAACAATATTCCGTCAGATTTGAATATAATAGTTTTATTAGTGACTAGATTCGAACATTTTCATTCATTCTCAGACCATTACCTATATTAGAAGATACAATGTTACTAACGAAACATATATTCAACATTGCATTTTTGTCGAAAACGTATTGTAAAATTAAATAAATCGCTTCTTAATTGCAAAAGCCGGAAAAAATTAATTTTGATGATTACAGCGCCATCCACCACGAATGGCAAGATATGTTTTGGGTGAACCCTAGATATATATTCGAATCTGCAACAAAAATGTGAGGTTCCCATTTGAAAATATAAAGTTGACCCCTCATGTGGTACGGAGGGGTGGGGGCGTGGGAGGATGAAGGAGGGCCGTTTCAGTTATGGCCTGATTTAGAACAGGCAAGTGCTCCTCTTGAAAATATTAAGTATACGTCTGGACCTTTTCTTATACGATGCACATTTCTTGAGACATTTAGTTGCTTCGAGTTAAAACAAACGATCTGTATACAACAGATCAACGTGGCGTTTCGTATTCATTGTGCAGTTTTATTTACACAGTTGTGTTAATCTTAAAAATGCTGAAATATTTTGTTATGCGAGTGAAGTGTACATCTGTATAATGTGTTAGTAGTATACCAGTTATTCTCACTAACACAGCTCTGCCACTTTTACCATGTAGGTATACTGTGGTTTCAATTTCATTTCAGGACAAAAGGTCAGTATCGAGGGTTGTAATAGGAAATGTAATTTGCACCACGTTCCTACAGACATAGGATCTTTATAAATTGGCTGTTTTCTTTATTCATTTTTATGTGTTATCATTTTTATTTACGTATGGGGCTACAAACTCTCAACAGTCCATTACACGTATTCAACATTCGACATAAATTTACAACAATTGTCGACATGCTTTCGATAGTCCAAAATAAATTTACTACAATTTCCATTTAGTTCTAAAGACATCACAATAAATTTTCAAAAAGCCTACTATCATATGGAGTTACTCTTATATTTTCAGTACAATATACTGCGTTGGTTGTCTTCACTCTTTTTCCTCAATTACCACTGACCACTATGTGAACAAGCAATTTATCTCGTAAATCCAAATTTCTTCAGTAGTCTTTTGATTTCATAAAATCTCGTAGAATCTTACAATTGTAGATCTGTTAACCGTGCTACACACATAAAGGTACTTTTATGTCAAACTCTCGATCAGGATAAGAGCGGCTGAAACGCTACCACTCTCATTCAATAATGTGGGGAAGAAGAGCTCCATCATGATGGCAGAATGGAACGTTGTTAAAAAAATTAAATATTAATAATGTCATTATTTTTGTCCTGTCTTCCTAAAATACAATGAACTATGGACATATTACCAATGGTGTCTCAAACATTTGTATTCATTGAGAAACTCTCAAGGAAATTAGACTGAGCGAGATGACGCGATAGTGATACACGAGGTTCATATTCGGGAGGACGGTCGGCGAGATATTCATCCAGCCATTAGAATTTTGGTTTGTGTGGTATCTCTAAACCACTTAGGGTGAGTGATTGGGCGGTTCCTTAGAGGCGACAAATCTTATTACTTTACCCTTCCTTCCTCATCCGTCTCTAATGACCTGATCGTCGAAAAAACGTTTAAACCTAATCGTTCTTCTCGAGGTTATTTGCACAAGCCTATGTGGCTTTCCCTGAGGCCATCGATGGTTATTATTAGATGTATAATTCATTTACCTACTGTCAGAATCGAATGAAGAGCGCTACTTGTAGATGCGGGTGTTAGAAAGTGGAGCAGACTTTTAATGCAGTAAAAGGAACTTTCAAGAAAGTTCTGCTGTTAGGTAAGAATGAACTGTGTGATACGAACTACACGTTGTAGGAGACGTTTAGAGATGCTGATGTTGAGAAAGTGTTGAAGAAGACTGAACAGCTGACGTCATCATTCTCCTCTTCACCCCCTCGCCCTCCTACCCCAGGACAGAGGCACTGTACCAAAACTGTCTGTGTACTTAGTAAATCCTGTGCGAGAGAGTGAGAAAGTGTACTAAATGTTTGTGTAGTGTGTGTGTATGTGAGGCTGAACGTGGGAACCACATCCAGGCTGGCTGGCACACCGACACTTTGTCGTTAATCCTCCAGGCGGATTCGATCGAGGGCCAGCATACCTCTCCGTCCGGAAGTGATCGCATTAACATGAGCGGCTATCACGATCGGGTGATGCGAAATCAGATTTTTTTCTTTGTTTATCTGTTTCTTTCGTTTATCCTACTGGTGGTGAGCTGGCAGCTCTTCGTTCTATAGTATACAATCTGAATATTGAAATATTAAGAAAGTAAAGCAAGTGATACTGAACACACAATAATAACAGTGTAATGTCAAATTATCGTCATTATGAGAATGGCATTACGGGGGTTCCTGGTAACTGTTGCGAACTAACATCCCATAGATGTTCTGGCTCACATGCGCTTCCTCATCGTCGAAATGCCTTGGCTCAAACTCGTCTAGGGGTTGAACCGCACTTGTCGCATTACGCCAAAGAACCTCTGAGTGTTGTGCTGAACTTGTATCTATCCACACCATATGGGTTAACAAGCTCTCATTTATACTAAATGAGGGCTGAGAGCTTTCTGACGTAGATTTTGTCTTCTTTCACAGGCTTTCTGTTTATTTTATCTTACAGCAATAATAGGGGCGCGCGTTATGAGTAGCAATCTGATAAAGATTGGCAAAGATAGCTTTCGAAACGCCCGCTAAAAATGTGTGTTTTATGTGACTTTATGTGTGGTCGTGATGACTGCTGGCTTGACCCGTATTAAGCTGGCACCAGACCGGATTATCGGTGCGTGCTGTTATACAACACACGCCTATACAAGTTTTGAAGGAGGAGGCTACCTGAGGTTACTAGTCAGAGACAAGAGGGTGTGGCTGGGGTTATATAACTTTATTCGTTGGGGGGGGGGGGGGGGATGAGTGCAGGGTATCTTTTTCAATGTATATTATAATAATAGGTGACTAGTCCTACAGGAGGTCTCTGTAATTAAAGCTGTGCATCCAGTGGCTACAAAAGAAATAGACTGCAGATCACTGTAGATATTTTATCTAAGCCTTAGTAAAATACAGGTAACATCCAATTAATTACAAGTAATTCTTGATACTGATATATTGTATTTCTCAGGTCTTCGTCTACAAAGTAAAGTGGTAGAAGAGCAGCCATCTGCTGGGAATCACATTTGCCACTATTTTCTTCAAATATTGTGTCTGGATAATTTGCCACTTGTGTTGCAGATAAAATGTTATAAAATGTTTCGTGTTGCTGTCCGACACAGCTTAAAAGCGGACCACCCGAGTACCGCACCTCGCAGTGCTGACCGGTGCCAAAAGCCTCATACACTTTTCGTACTACATGCTTAATTCACCTAGGCGTGACGTTCGGTAATATTGACGATGGTTAAGTTGACTAAAATTAATGACAGGAGGGAACAGCACAACTCTACTTAAGTAAGTGTTGACTACAGATTCAATTAATTAGTTTGTTCATAAAGACCCTTGTGTGGATTTTCAAGAAGGTTCACACATTTGATCAGTTGGGAAGCCCTGGAATGATTGGAAAAATTTCTGTAATTATAGATACTCAGTGATTAAGGGCCCGGCAGACAGTATTTTGACAATAAGAAAAAGACCACACACACGTGGCACCACGGAGCAATATGAATATGGGAACCAAGTATCAGAAATTGAAGACGAGTGAGAGAGATTCTATTTGTTGATGGTATGTGGCAGTAGCACGTCCAAGATTATCTTAGCGACTGCATAGAAGCGTCGGTAGTCCGTATGTGGTCGTAACTGCCAGTTTCCAACGTAATTCCGAATTATATTGTTGTTGTGACTTGAGAGCAACGAGAGTGTAAACCATTTTACTCAAAAAAACCAGAAGCTTCTCTAGAACTTCTGATGTCTAAGAATCTCCTTGTTAAACTACTGCAACATGGTTCCCAAGGGGTAGGTGCATGTGGCCTGGAAGTTAATTGTACGAACAGCGGAATATTCTTGTTGCCTGTAGCACATCATTCACCAGACTAAGAGCGAGTACTAGCGTTGAATGTTGTTTAAAATCTCGGTACTGAAAAAAGCAGTCAACTGTCCAGGGATTGATTTCTTTCTACAGTCAACATAACGGAATGCAAATTTCACAGCTTTTCTAAAAGCTACACTGACCAATTAGGTTGCCAGACACTCAATTCATCCACAAGGGAGTGCTGAAAGATAATGCTTTCGAATTGTTTATGTGAAAACTCTTCGATCTTTTTATATCAGTCAAACTTCATTAAGATTATACGTCTCTATTCTTCATGTCTACATATTTATTTCTCAACATAGGCACCCTGGCGACGAACACAATTCTCCCAACGAGAGACCTGTTTGTTGATACCATCACTATAGAATAAAAATGGTTCAAATGGCTCTGAGCACTATGGGACTTAACTTCTGAGGTCATCAGTCCCCTAGAACTTAGAACTACTTAAACCTAACTAACCTAAGGACATCACACACATCCATGCCCGAGGCAGGATAAGAACCAGCGACCGTAGCGGTCACGTGGTTCCAGACTGTAGCGCCTAGAACCGCACGGCCACTCCGGCCGGCACTATAGAATAAAAAATGGCTCAAATGGCTCTGAGCACTATGGGACTTAACATCTGAGGTCATCAGTCCCCTAGAACTCAGAACTACTTAAACCTAACTGACCTAAGGACATCACTCACATCCATGCCCGAGGTAGGATTCGAACCTTCGACCGTAGCGGTCACGCGGTTCCAGACTGAAGCGCCTATAACCGCACGGCCACACCGACCGGCCACTATAGAATAGCTGACTTTGTTCACGGAGCCGCAACCTGACCTCTACTTACACCACTTCATCACTGTCAAAAAGAAATCCTCCAACGTGTTCTTTACGATCTGGAAACAGATCAACATAGGATAGGGCAAAGTCGGGACCAGCTGCAGGATGATCGATGACAGTGAACTCAAGGCGTCGGATTGTTACAGAAGTCGCAGCGCTCTTGGGTGGAGTTGCATTGTCATGCTGAGGGTTAGAGTGCTCCATGTTTGAGAAAACGCTTTCTGCGGTTAGAACCTCGATTACAGCACGCTGTTTCTGCGCACTGACACAGTTAACGCTACACACTGTGTTGTTACACACTACAATACGGAGCCCTCTGGCGGCAGAGGGAGCAACTTACGTCAGTGAAGCGGACCGGTGGACGGAGTAATGTGCATGACGTGTAATACCTCATCAGTGTTGAGCAAACAAGAAAAAATTCAGAAGCATTACTTTTCAGTACGCCCTCGTAACTTCTAAGACATAATAATGTCTGAGGTATGATTCAAATTCCCAAAAAGCAGTTACTTATACCAGAGAACGCTATCTTCGAGAAAACTAATAATTTCTTAGTGAAGTGGGATAGTGGTGTATAAAACGTATCGAAAAATCTTCTGTATCTACGCATCATCGTTATTTATTTAATATCTCTCCTGTACCTTCGTATCACACATAAAATCAATAAGAAAACTGAACACTCATTTAAATATTCAAATTTTTGTGTTATTTCTGACCTCAGGAGATTCATATTTGTAATAACCATCACCATATACAGTGCCTGATAACAAAATGAAACACCTTTAAAAGCAAGGTCCTTTTATTGAGAATTGATGCATCAGGTAGTTCATCATTGGAGGAGCGAAGTCCCATACCCCTTGACAGAGCGTAAGAGAGCGATGCGGAAGACCCGCACCGCCGTACTAGGCAAGGTATTTGCCATTGCCTACTCCAACCGTAATGGGGATGAAAGATGATGATGACACACGCAGTCAGCTCGCGGCAGGTGAAAATCCCTGACCCCGCTGGGAATCGAACCCGGGACCCCGTGCTCGGGAAGCGAGAACGCTACCGCGAGACCACGAGCTGCCGAGCACTGCAGGAGTATATGATGACAGATTCGGACCAAATGAAACACACGTATCGCAGTAAGCGGCGCACAGTCAGTTTCGTCAAGGGACAGTGTACCTCCCGCCAGCGGTAAAACATGCGTGTTCTCTCGCAAGCAAAAGATCATAAGGGTGCCAAACGGCGTCCTGTAATGGATTGCGTCAAGTATCTTGCTGCTTTTGTTGCTATTTGTCAATGGTTCTTGGACGCCCAGGAGAACAAGTAGGTTACCGCTTCATCACGTCCCATAGGTGTTCAGTTAGCAATAGCTCTGGTGACTTTGCGTATCAGGGCAGTTGTTGTAAACCAAGAAGAGCACGTTTCGTCGCAGTATCACGAGGATAACAACATAGCCAATACTCATACAGCGGGTACTGGTTATTTTGTCCTGCATAAACACTGAATGTGACCGCGAGTTGTAGCTGGTGCCCGCCGCCCTCGGTCATCATTTAACCTGGCAAGGAATCTGTGTGTCGTGGGTGAATGCAGTCTAGAATAGGCAGCTCACCAGGTTTACACCATACACGTGTATCTCCATCACTCATGTACAGACAGAACCTACACTCATCACTTAAGACAATAGAGCGCTATGGCACTCGCTAGTCGATTGTCTCATGACAGCGCGACTGCTACGGTCGCAGGTTCGAATCCTGCCTCGGGCATGGACGTGTGTGATGTCCTTAGGTTAGTTAGGTTTAAGTAGTTCTAAGTTATAGGGGACTGATGACCTCAGATGTTAAGTCCCATAGTGCTCAGAGCCATTTGAACCATTTTTTCTCTCATGACAGCAGAACAGCCATGATTGGTGGCGTCTTGGTGTCATTGGTATCCTGGCTAGACTCACACGTTTCTTAGTCCTTCTCCAGACGGATGGTTCTCAATAGTCTTTGAACACACAGCAGCTGCTACTCGTGTCAAGACTTCGTCCCTGCATCGTATTACACTGGCCACCGCTGCTCGCACAATGCATTGATGTTAACGTGCGTGTGTACTAGGAGACGTTCCGAACATTGTCTGCGGGTGTGGGACTGTTACATAGACCACTCTGAAAGCGGCTGCACACCACTTACTGTGCCCAACATGAGTAGCAATCCGTCGGCACGTTCATCCATTCAGACGGTTGAAGCTTTTCAGCAGGAGTATGTACTCGTCGTTGGTTCATGATCGTACCATAGAATGAAAGTTCGAAACACTTTTCACCCGTAAGCTCAGCTCAAATACTGCTTGCATTGTACGATGTTATTGTTCTGCTTTTAATGTGACAGAGAGGTAAATGCACGGTTCTGTACAAAACTTGGTTCGTAGATGTCCTAGAGGCGAGCCGTACACCGCCTTCTTTCCGTCCTGTTGCTGTATTGATAACACATTTTATTTAAAGGTAGCCCTGAGGTCGAATAATTGAGGGTAGACAAGTTGTGCGAATTATAAATTAAGACAAACTAACAGAGAAACACTTGTAACAGTCATTTGCAACATTGAAGATTTAACTTTTAAAAACAGATGATGTATTCGTTAAGGTAGTAACTCCTACTGAACAGTAGTCCTACAAGCAGTTTTACATATAAATAGAGTAACTCTTGAAATATATCACAGACCTTGAACTATCTAGTGTGACTCGAAAGATGACGGAATCCCTACTCAGGCAAGCCACGACGCGTTTTCATTACATCAGTTGCATCGCCTGGATTCTTAGATGCCCATAACTTAGATCAGATAAGCGATCCGAAATGTCTGTACATAAATTATATCACACCAGTTTGCCATACTCTCCAATGGCAGAAAACTAGAGTGTCTCCTTCTCGATCGATGTCCCGAACTCTTCTCCTTCTCTTCGTTCCTTCTGCTCACAAGAGCGTCTCTTCCACCATCAACATCACGCAACGTCGTGACCCTTCATCCAAGGAGAGCTAGAATTGCTACCCACCAAGTTACACACATCACATAACGTTGACCATACATGCAAATGGACCACCATTACTGTAGTAACTATCCTGCAACGAAAAAATTATTCTAATTGGCAGGGTGTTGACACTAATTCCTATCATTTTTAATTACATTTCTCATTAACAGTGACATCTTTGTGCTTCTAGCGTGCCTTCGTTCATATTGTAATCATAATTGATCACAGATTAATAAACTGATTCACTAATAAATACATATTGCTTCGTTTTATCAGTGCAAGTCTGGAGAACGGTCTGGTTCGACTCCCTTATATATAAACTTAATACCAACTTTGACTCCATACGGAGCCGTTGTGTGCAGCCATTGCATATTATTATAAGAAAGAATAGGAAGCAGCAATCAGTAGCAACAGCCACTGGTTCTTATTATTCTTGCACATCTAGATTTTAGCTACATATAGCCATCTTCAGTGCTATAATGCTTGAAAATTACTGATTTACGTAAGATATTGCTGTATTTCTATCTTTTCTTATAATATAAACTTACTATTGTAGAATATTTAGTAACAATGTAATATTCGCTGTCGTGATGATGGTTACTGCGCAGTCCCATTACCGGACATTTGGTTTATTGTGCATCAAAAAGTTAGGAGGCGCCATGTCACGGACTGCGCGGCCCCTCCCGCCGGAGGTGGGAGTCCTCCCTCGGTCACTGGTGTGTGTTGTTCTTAGCGTAAGTTAGTTTAAGTGGTGTATAAGTCTAGGCACCGGTGACCTTAGCAGTTTGGTCCCTTTGGAATTCACATACATTTGAACATTTCATAAAGATATATATCATACAGTAAATGCAAACATTTGTGGTAGAATGAATGGATTAATTGTAAATATTTTTATGACTACTGTTGACAGTTTTTATACGATGTGTTGTACTCTGTGAATTGAATTTACTGCACCAGTCTTCCTAGCCTCATTACATGTTATTTCAGTGTGTTCTGTGTCTGCCGTTAGCCAGCCGTGTACTTTAGAATCCAACTACCAGCTGTCCATCGAGGCATTGTCAGTAGGCCCTCTCCATACCTGCTCAGCAGAAACCATTTCCAGCCTTCTAGCTTTCTTTCCTTGTTTACTCAGACTCGAAACGAACGTAAGTCTCTGTTATGTTTCATTTCAATTTCGAGATCCTCCCAAGATCTGTTAAGTTTCAGTCTTCTATTGTAAGCGCATCCTCGACCGTTCAACAAATATTAACTATTTTTTATGTTGAGTTCCACGAATGGTTTCACTCAACACTCGTTACATTACAATAAAAAGGCCTCCTAAGCACCATCCGATGACTGTGACAGATGAATGCCTAAGACTACAGGCCCTCCGTATGCACATATTATACCCTGGTGCCGTTGAACATAGTCCTTGATTGTCTTGAACTTTTTTCCAGCCGTGTACATAGATTTTGTTTCATGAGTACTTCTTCAATTATCACTGAAAAATAGTGTGCAGCACTGTGCAACATACATCTACATCAATATCTACATCTACACGGATACTCCGCAAATTACATTTAAGTTCCTGGCAGAGGGTTCATCTCTTATTCCAAACTCGTATAGCGCGGGAAATTTTCAAAATTTTCAAATGTGTGTGAAATCTGATGGGACTTAACTGCTAAGGTCCTCAGTCCCTAAGCTTACACACTACTTAACCTAAATTACCCTAAGGACAAACACACACACCCATGCCCGAGGGAGGACTCGAACCTCCGACGGGATCAGCCGCACGGTCCGCGCGGAAATGACGAACACCTATATCTTTCCGTACAAGCTCTGATTTTCCTTATTTTCTTGTAATGATCGTTTCTTCCTATGTAGGTCGGTCTCAACAAAATATTTTCGCATTCGGAGGAGAAAATTGGTGACTGAAATTTCGTGAGAAGATTCCGTCGCAACGAAAAACGCCTTTCTTTTAATGACGTCCAGCCCAAATCCTCTATCTTTTAAGTGACACTCTCTCCCATATTTCGCTATAATACAAAACGTGCTGCCATTCTTTGGACTTCTTCGATGTGCTCCGTCAGTCCTATCTGACAAGGATCCCACACTACGTAGCAATATTCTAAAACAGGAGAGACAAACGTAGTGTGTAAGGTGGCTATAATTTCGCACCTTACAAGCACTCATCTACATACTTTGCCGTGATTTACATCCGAAATTAGGTATCATTTGGTAGGCTGTACGTCGTATATATGAATATTTAAAGAAGACTGACATTGTCACGTACACCTTGTAAATAATTGTTAAAGCTTATTGCACGAAAGGTTACGGAGTGTCTTTATTATAAAAACGGCGTAATGAATGATTGCCTACACTAGTAGAGGTTGGAACGCCAGTGAAAATGAAACAGCAGGCGTAACTCAAGTCCTGGGTGGAAAAGCCCGCACAGGTGTGTTGGTCATGCTTCACACGGGATGTGCCAAGACGTACGGTCTGGTCACCTGAGCGCAATACAGCGGCGGCCAGCCCGTATTGCAGTGGGGCCGAAGGATAACCGGTTAATACTTCGGAAGCTCTGAAAATCTTGGACGCAGCAGAGAGGAACGAGGAAGCGTTACCTCGGAAATTGTAGGCTGGGTTATTTCTGAGGATATTTTACACTGAGAAGCGTTCCATTGCATGAGTATAGGTATTTCCTCGCAAACTTTCCGTGCTGGATGACAAAAGACTAAAAGACGGTTGGTCAGTGTTCAGAAGAAACTGTAGTGAGGGAGAATATTCCGTGGTTTCGAGAATATGATTCGCCTTCTGGGTTACGATGGAGGCGAGCCGAGTTTTGCTGGAAAGCCAGCGGTGGTGAGAGGAGGTCTTTCCGTTTTGAGTGCCTCGGTTTGATGGTCACTCAGTATCAACTTTGTTAGTACAGACAGACTTGCAGTCTTTGCTCTCAGGAGATTTTGTAGCTAGAATGGTTAGACACTGTACTGTTGCGAACTTACACGATTCTGGACTTCGCCTCCAGGTAGGGAGTTGTCGTTGAGTACACAGCGTTCAGTGATTGAGAGCACTTCTTCTGCCAATACTCACGTTGAGACGTTATCTGAAATCCGTCCTTCTGACTGGTAGTTCGCCTTTCTCGTCTGCAGAAAACAGAGAGGAGAAGACAGTATTAGATTATACTAGTCAGAGGACCGTCTTGTGCCGTCATAGTGTTTGAATGAGTTTTTTATATATATTGTGGCTGGAGTAGTTCTGTCGTCGCAGACGTGTAAGAGAATCATCACTCTGACGCACTGGACGCAGTACATACGGAGATATTGCTAAGTGCTTCGGCTTATTGGGGATATAAAGTTAAACAGATGTGATCACGTAAATTTTATTTCCACTAAGGTTGCACAAGACATCAAGGGATCACCAATTTAGTATTGGAGGGCAGCGTGGAGGGTAAAAATCGTAGAGGGAGACCAAGAGATGAATACACTAAGCAGATTCAGAAGGATGTAGGCTGCAGTAGGTACTGGGAGATGAAGAAGCTTGCACAGGATAGAGTAGCATGGAGAGCTGCATCAAACCAGTCTCAGGACTGAAGACCACAACAACATCAACAAGGTTGCACACCACTGTAGATCATCTTTGAAAGTTGTGTCTTCTAGTGTTTGGTACGTAGATGATGTCAGTCGTCTCGTGTTATTTATATTAGATCACGTAGCCGAGAAAAGGAGCTGATTTTGGCAATTGATCAATCGTATCGGTAAGGAAATTCATTTGTATCTATTTATGTCCATTGGACATTGATGTATAAAAAGTTGTAATATAAAGGGATTTTAATCTACAATAAATGTATAAGCAGAAGTAGCATTTATCATTTTAAAGTTACTAGTTTTTTAATCATCAATTTATGTTTATGTTGTAATTGATATGTTAAAGAGCAAGAAGGAAGATATATCATCATTAAGATCTGCTTCAGGGGGTAGTCAGACAGGGCCAAATCCATTTCAATGTTCATTATTTTCCGTTGCGTTCATTCATTTTACAGCCGCCTGGAGTAGCGTCTTGGCAGTGTATGCAGTCTCCTTAGTAGATCTGTCACATTTTCTAAGTATCCTGCCAATAAAGCTCAGTCTTTGGATAACCTTCCCCCACAACATTTTCTATCTGTTCCTTCCAATTATAGTTGTTTGTAATTGTAATCCCTAAGTATTTAACCGAATTTACGGCCTTTACAATTGACTGATTTATCGTGTAACCGAAGTTTAAAAGATTCCTTTTAGGACCCGTATGGATGACCTCATATGTTTCGTTATTTAGGGTCAACTGCCAATTTTCGCACCATTCAGATATCTTTTCTAAATCGTTCTGCAGTTTGTTTTGATCTTCCGATGACTTTATTAGTCCGTAGACGACAGTGTCATCTGCAAACAACCTAAGACGGCTGCTCAGATAGTCTCCTAGATCGTTTATACAGATACGGAACAGCAAAGGACCTGTAACACAACCTTGAGAAACGCCAGAAATCACTTCTGTTTTATTCGATGACTTTCCGTCAGTTACTACGAACTGTGATCTCTCCGACAGGAAATCACAAATCCAGTCACATAACTGAGACAATATTCCATAAGCACTCAATTTCACTACAAGCCGCTTGTGTGGTACAGTGTCAAAAGCCTTCCGGAAATCGAGAAATACGGAATCTATCTGAAATCCCTTGTCAATAACACTTAACACCTCATAAGAATAAAGAGCTAGTTTTATTTCACAAGAACGATGTTTCTTAAAACCATTTTGACTGTGTGTCAACATACCGTTTTCTTCGAGGTAATTCATAATGTTCGACCACAATATATGTTCCAGAATCCAACTGCATATCGACGTTAATGTCATGGGCCTGTAATTAAGTGGATTACTCCTACTACCTTTCTTGAAAATTTCTGAGACCTGTGCTACTTTCCAGTCTTTGGCTACGAATCTTTCGTCTAGCGGCTGGTTGTATCTGATTGTTAAGTATAGAGTTAATGGATCAGCACAAGCCGGAAAGGAACCTTACTGGTATACAGTCCGGTCCAGAAGACTTGATTTTATTAAGTGATTGAAGTTGCTTCACTAATCCGAGGATATTTACTTCTACGTTACTCATGTTGGCAGCTGTTCTTGTTTAGAATTCTGGAATATTTACGTCGTCTTCTTTTGTGAAGGAATTTCGGAAGACTATGTTTAGTAACTCAGCCTTGGTAGCACTGTCTTCGATAGTATTTCCTTTGCTATCACGCAGAGAAGGCATTGATTACTTCTTGCCGCTAATATACTTCACATACGACCAGAATCTTTTTGGATTTTCTGCCAGGTTTCGAGACAAAGTTTCGTTGTGGAAACTGTTATAAGCATCTTGCATTAAAGTCCGCGCTAGATCTCGAGCTTCTGTAAAAGATCGCCAATCTTGGTGGTTTTCTGTCTGTTTAAATTTGGCATGTTTGCTTCGTTGTTTCTGCAACAGTGTTCTGACCCGTTTTGTGTACCAAGGAGGATCAGCTCCGTAGTTTGTTCATTTATCCCTAGGACTCACGCCGGGGTCATAGGTGACCTCAATCATCTTTACTATGGATATAATAATATTTCTATTTCTTGTAAAAATCCAGAATTTTATGACTTTTACCACACAGTATTGTAGTTCTCTCACAAAAATTTTAGAGCGCTTGACGATCATTTAAATCAATAATTAACAAAAACTACTGTTGGGGTCAATTATGACCCCCGATAGATTGTATGTAACATTCATAGAATGTATAGATTATCAACTATCAATCTCTTTCTTAGGTATTTTGAGTTGGTAACACTGAATTCAGGTGTTATTCAGGTGTTACTCAGAACTAACCTCAAACTGGAAGTTCGTTTGTACGTTTGTTGTACGTTTGTTGTTGCAGTGTAATTTCAGCATGGATGGAATACGTTTTGCTCCTGGCTATAGTGTAGAACGAGCTATGGAAGACTTATTTCGTAGCAGTAGTGATTCAGAAGGTAGTGACGCCGAAGATGATGGAACAGAGACACAGGTAGACCAAAGTGATGAAATTTGTTTACATGGATTAGAAGAAAATGATATTCTTGCTGAAAGTGATGACAGTGGAGAAGATGAAAGTGCAGTACTGGTAAACAGGGGTCGGGATATTGCATGGAGTACGAAAGAACCATCAATTCGTAGATTTCCAATCCGCAACATACAACGATTTTCAGCAGGTATTCCTAGTACAGTTAGTGTTAGCTCAGCTGTTGACTGTTTCAGGCAGTTTATTACTAATGAATTGCTGGATATAATAGTTCAGTTCACAAATCAACGAGGAAATGAATTGAATGTGTCTGGAAAATTAGTTGACTGGCGTGATACAGACAGATGCGAGCTTCTTTCATTTTTAGGCTTGCTTATTCTGTATGGCGTACAGAAGAGCCGGGGGAAACCTATTGACGAATTTTGGGACTCTGAATATGGCACTCCTCTATTCCGTGCTACTATGTCCAGGAGGCGATATCAGGACATTCTGCGTTCACTTCGGTTTGGCGACCGCATCACAAGACTTGAAAGGAAACAGAGGACTGGAAATAAGGCTGAAGCTGTACAGGAAATATTTGATTTGTTTGCCGTGCAATGTCAAACATCATTTATACCTTCCAGCAACATTACTGTTGATGAACATCTTTGCGTATACAGAGGTCGGTGCAGTTTCAAGGTCTACATTCCTTCAAAGCCAGGAAAGTATGGCATCAAGATATAGTGCGCAGTAGACTGTGAACATGGATATCTGACAAATCTTCAAATGTACACTGGAAGGAGTGGTGATGTGAGAGAAGTGAATCAAGGCAAGAGAGTGGTCTTAGATTTAGTGCGTCATCTGGCTGGCAGTGGTATAGGAATATTACCACTGACAATTTTTTCACGAGCTATTACCTTGGTCAAGAATGGTTGAAAATGAAGTTGACTCTTGTAGGTACTCTACGTTCTACAAGAAAAGAAGTCCCAAAAGAGTTTTTGCCTTCGAAAACTAGGGAAGAATGCACTACCAGATTTGCATACAGTGGTAAAACCCTAATAGTTTCGTATGTTCCAAAAAGAAATAAGGCTGTGCTACTCCTGTCAACACAACATCAATCATTTGAAGCGCCCAAAGAAAACAACTTGAAACGAAAACCAGAAGTAGTGTTGTATTACAACTCAACAAAATCACGTGTTGATACGCTAGATCAAATGAGCTCTTACTATTCTGTGAAAAAGGGTACAAAACGTTGGCCATTAGCAGTATTTTATGATCTTGTCGATCTAGCTGCACTCAATGCCTACAGACTCTTCTGTGTTGCTGTTGAAAAAACAGAGACACGTCTTTTTCTAATGAAGTTGGCCAAAGAAATGGCAAAGCCCCAAGTGGAACGTCGTTTGAGTTTACCACAAGCAAGGAACAAGGATATTATTAGTAGTATCAAACGGTGTGGATTTGATGATCTGTTAGACAATGGACATCCAGGCGTAATACCCGACAATCAGAAGAGAAAGCGAGGCAGATGCTCCATTTGCCCCCAATCAAAGGACACAAAATTCAGTTCAACATGCAAAAAGTGTAACAAATTTGTTTGCAAGGAACATTCTGAAATAGTTACTACTTGCAAAATATGTGCAGATGACTATGGTACGAATTCCAGTTAGAATTATGTTCCCTGTTGAGTTGTTCATCACATTTTCTGTAAATTTGAAGCCATTGTGAAACATTTATGAGTGAAACAAATTATGACTTAGAGTAATATTGTAACTTCTGATATGTAATTACTCTGCCATATGTAATTTAATTCTACTATGTACATACATGTTAAAAAAGCTGTGAAATGTGTCTAAATAATAAATAAAATGTAAACAAACAGTATTAAACGACAGTGCGTTGTTCTCTGAATGATTAGTACACACAGTCAATTATATATTGACCGGGGTCATGTATGACCCCAGATGGAGTACTAGGGAAATTTTAGCAGAGTGAGTCCTAGGGTTATTTGGTATACATCGCTCAACTGCTGCCGATACTATTTCTTTGAATTCAAGCCACATCTGGTCTACAATTATATTATTAATTTGGAAGAAATGGAGATTGTCTCTCAGGATGGCGCCAAGTGAATTTCTATCTGCTTTTTGAATAGGTATACTCTTGGTTTATTTTTGGAGGATATAGGGGTTACAATAATCAGTCTCGCTACGACAACCCTGTGTTCACTAATCCCTGTATCCGTTTTGATGCTCGTTATTAACTCAGGATTATTTGTTGCTTTGAGGTCAAGTGTGTTTTCACAGCCGTTTACTATCAGCGTTGGCTCATGAACTAACTGCTCGAAATAATTATCAGAGAAAGCGTTTAGCACAATTTCGGATGATGTTTTATGCGTAACTCTGAAATTAAACGTGTATTGCCGCCAACATATTGAGGGTAAATTAAAGTCACCACGAACTATAATCCTATGAGTCGGGTACGTGCTTGACATCAAACTCAAGTTTTCTTTTTTAACTTTCAGCAACTGCATCATCTGAATTGGAAGGTCGGTAAAAGGATCCTATTATTATTTTATCCCGGTTGGAAACAATGACTTCCGCCCATACTATCTCACAGTAACTACGTACTTCAATTTCCCAACAAGATAAACTACTTCTAACAGCAACAAACACGCCACCGCCAACCGTGTTTAGTCTATCCTTTCAGAACATCGTTAGGTCTTTCGCAAAAATTTCGGCTGAACTTATCTCCGGCTTTAGCCAGCTTTCAGTGCCTATAACGATTTGACCATCAATGCCTTCTATTAGTGCTTGGCACTCTAGTACTTTCCCAACATAGCTACAACAATTTACAACTGTTATACCGATGGTTCCTGTATCTACGTTCTTCCTGTGCTTGGCGTGCACCCTTCGTGACTGAAGCCCTTCTTTAGTTTTCCCGAGACCCTCTAACCTAAATAACCTAAATAACCGCCCAGTCCACTGTTACCCGTGTAGCCGCCTCCTACGTATAGAGGACACCTGACCTATTCAGCGGAACCAGAAACCCAAACACGTTTTGGCGCAAGTGGAGGAATCTGCAGCCTCCACGGTCGCGGAACCGTCTGAGCCTCTGATTCAGACCCTCCACTCGGCTCTGTCCCAGAAGTCTGCAATCGGTCCTGTCATCTATGCTGCAACTTTTCAAACAGTCTTCCACAACACTTGCATGCTG
This sequence comes from Schistocerca piceifrons, assembly GCF_021461385.2. Lineage (NCBI taxonomy): Eukaryota > Metazoa > Arthropoda > Insecta > Orthoptera > Acrididae > Schistocerca > Schistocerca piceifrons. The sequence continues at coordinate 59,742,347 of NC_060149.1, forward strand.
TTTATGACAATCCATAGTTTTTGAGAGTTATGTAGAAAGCTTTTTTCCTGGATACATCTACTCTCTACAGGCGTACTTCAGCTGCTCTTGATTGTGTTATAGGAATACGAAACATTAAACTGAACAGATTACTGGTTTTATATAATTGTTTTAGATTCGCTTGCCAGTTTTGATCATGAGTCCGGCGAGTGGTCTGAAGCAGCTCTTCATGTTCCTCTGTCCTCGGGATGTTTCTTCATCTCTTCATAACTACTGCTACTTACATCTATTTCAAGCTATTTGAGTGAGAATTTGCGTTTCTATGGTCTGGAAAGCTGGTAATGGCCGGGATAACGGTGTACTGGACCCATGATCCCCCATTTCACATACGAATGACGTCACTGGCAGAGAATGACAAGGTGGCCAGTTGGTGCTGAATGCCCGACAGGGATAGTACGCCTAATTTTTCTTTTACATCCGTTTCAACCTGCGTAATTTATTCTTCTCTTGGTCTCCCTCAACAATATTTAGCCTCACCACCCCCACCCCCTCCGCCCACCCACCTCCCTGGGCCACATAACTCTCGATTCATTGCTGGTATAGGATATGATCTATCTATCGAACCCTTCTCTTAGTCAAGTTGTGCACTAAATTTCTTTCTTTAAATTTCAATTGTACCCATATAATCTCAAGCAGTCTTCTGTGGCATCACATTTCCAATACTTCTATTATCCTCTTGTCTGAACTGCTTGTAGTCAAAGTTCCACTCCAAGCAAATAGCTTCAAGTAAGAGTTTCTAACACATAAATTTACATTTAATGCTAACAAATTTCTTTCCTCAGAAATATTTTTATTGCTATTTCTTGTCAGCATTTTATGTTCTCTCTAGTTAGACCATCATCAGCTATTTTGCTGCCCAAAGAGCAGAACTCACCTACTAATTTCAGTGCCTCCTTATCTCATATAGTTCCCTCAACATCGTCTGTTTTGATTCGGTAACACTGCATTAAACTTCTTTTGTTTCCCTTGATGTTCATCTCATCATTTATTTTCAAGAGACTATCCACAGCATTCAACTATTCTTCCAAATCCTTTGCCGCCTCTGACAGAATTACAATGTCATCGGCAAGACATAATTTATTTTTATTCTTCCCCATTAACTCCAATTCCTTTCCCCGATTTCTCCTTGGTTTCCACTACTGCTTCCTCAACTTACATACTGAATAACATAGGGGATGAGCTACAATTCGGTGTCACTCACTTCTCAAGTAATGTATATCCTTCATAGGACCTGCCTCTCTTATGACTGCAGTCTTATTTGTGTACAGGTTGGAAATAACGGGCATTTTATCCCTGCTACCTTCAGAATTTGAAAGAGTGTACTCCAGTAACAATAGTAAAACACTTTCTCTAACTCTACAATTACTGTAAACATGCGTTTGCCTTTCTTCAACCCATCTTTACAAAATTCAGCATCGTCAGTACTGCCTCGGCGTGTTCCTACTTTTCTCCGGGACACAAACTGATCTTTACCAATATTTGCCTTTACCAGTTTCCCTTCCTTCTTGTGATAATTTGTGTGAATGTTTCGTTACTATAACATATTGCGCTGTGGGTCGGTAGTATTCACACCTGTCCTGTAGTCTTAGAGTATACCACCTATCTCATATGTACGTGAAATGTATTCACAGTTACGAATATGAACAACCGTGAGCTGAATAAGGGAATGCCGTTTCTAGGCGCTTCAGTCCGGAACCATGCTGCTGCTACGGTCGCAGGTTCGAATCCTGCCTCGGGCATGGATGTGTGATGTCCTTAGCTAGTTAGGTTTAAGTAGTTCTAAGTTTAGGGGCCAGCCAGAGTGGCCGAACGGTTCTAGGCGCTACAGTCTGGAACCGAGCGACCGCTACGGTCGCACGTTCGAATCCTGCCACGGGCAAGGTTGAGTGTGATTTCCTTAGGTTAGTTAGGTTTAAGTAGTTCTACATTCTAGGGGACTGATGACCTCAGAAGTTAGGTCCCATAGTGCTCAGAGCCATTTGAACCATTTTTTTTAAGTTTAGGTGACTGATGACCTCAGCTGTTAAGTCCCATAGTGCTTAGAGCCATTTGAACCATTTTTGAAAAAGGGAATGACAACAGTGAAAACATGTGCCGGACCAGGACTCGAAAGCGGATTTCCTGCTTTACGCAAGCGGTCACCTTAACCGCTTGGACTATCCGTTCATGACACACGACCAGACCCAAACTTCAATACGTCGTCGTTCTTGCGTCAGAAACTGTATTCGTACACACATTATGCAGTTCTCGTTAAGGGGAGGACATTTTGATTGAAAGTCGTTGCCTGGTATCGGTGGACAAATACGGTATTACAGTACCTGTGTTGTTAAGAGGTACGATGCAATGTTCGTTCGGACAAGCATGCATGTCCGAAGCAACAGGCGCTGCGGCGATTACAGCCGTTGCGAAATGTATGAGATACCTTCGTAGTTTTGCTAATACGAACACCATCAGGTGTATACAGGAATAATGACAGTAAAAATTTGTACCGAACTGGGACTCCAACCAGTTTGTCCTGCCTTACGCGAGAAGTCGCCTAAGCCATCTGTTTGTTTTCTTTCATTTTGTTCGTCATTGTTCTCGTCATTTTATCTGGGCAGACGTCACGTGATATCCCTTCAAGTTCATCGTTGAATACTTCAGTCACATTTTTTTAAATTATTATAAAGGGCATCCAGCGACAGACCGAACACGCTGAGCTACCGTCCCGATGTCGCTTTGGTTATCCGTGCACAGCTCACGGCCAACCTCAAACTTCCATGCGTCGTCGTTCCTGCGTCACAACCTGTACTCATACACACATTATGTAATTCCCGTACAGTGGAGTACATTTTAATCGAAAATCGCTGTCTGGTATCAGTCGATATATGTTATATTGCAGTGCCTGTGTTGTTAAGGACGATGCATTATTCCTTCGGACATGCAAGCATCTTTTGTCAATAATTGTAGGCAACGCCGTCTCCTCCAAGGGCTTTAAGTCTGCTGAGTCCTTTGTCAAGTTCTTCTTGCAGTGTCGCTTCTCCAATCTCATCTTCACCTACTTCCTCTTCTCTTTTTATAACACTGTCCTCAACCTTGTTTCCCTTGTATAGGTGGACCCTCTGTATACAGGGTGATTCAAAAAGAATACCACAACTTTAAAAATGTGTATTTAATGAAAGAAACATAATATAGCCTTCTGTTATACATCATTACAAAGAGTATTTAAAAAGGTTTTTTTCCACTCAAAAACAAGTTCAGAGATGTGCAATATGGCCCCTTCCAGACACACGAGCAATATCAACCCGACACTCCAACTCGTTCCACACTCTCTGTAGCATATCAGGCGTAACAGTTTGGATAGCTGCTGTTATTTCTCGTTTCAAATCATCAATGGTGGCTGGGAGAGGTGGCCGAAACACCATATCCTTAACATACCCCCATAAGAAAAAATCGCAGGGGGTAAGATCAGGGCTTCTTGGAGGCCAGTGATGAAGTGCTCTGTCACGGGCTGCCTGGCGGCCGATCCATCGCCTCGGGTAGTTGACGTTCAGGTACTAACCTTTTTCGTAGGACTCTCCATACAGTTGATTGTGGAATTTGCAGCTCTCTGCTAGCTCTGCGAGTCGATTTTCCTGGGCTGCGAACAAATGCTTGCTGGATGCGTGCTACATTTTCATCACTCGTTCTCGGCCGTCCAGAACTTTTCCCTTTGCACAAACACCCATTCTCTGTAAACTGTTTATACCAACGTTTAACACACCACCTATCAGGAGGTTTAACACCATACTTCGTTCGAAATGCACGCTGAACAACTGTCGTCGATTCACTTCTGCCGTACTCAATAACACAAAAAGCTTTCTGTTGAGCGGTCGCCATCTTAGCATCAACTGACGCTGACGCCTAGTCAACAGCGCCTCAAGCGAACAAATGCACAACTAAATGAAACTTTATAGCTCCCTTAATTAGCCGACAGATAGTGCTTAGCTCTGCCTTTTGTCGTTGCAGAGATTTAAATTCCTAAAGTTGTGGTATTCTTTTTGAATCACCCTGTATTTCTTCCACTATTTAGCTGTACCTTCTTCTCTTAAAACTGAGCTGTTCATATTTAAACATTTTCTTCTCGTTTCTCCATAGGTCTCTTTCATTTTCCTACTGGTGGTATCTTTCTTTTTCCTCGTTATGCGTTCCTCTATATCCTTACAGTTGTCCTCTAGCTTCTCCTACTTAGCATTTTACACTTCCGATCAATCTCATATTTTTATATGTCTGTATTTCCTTCCGCGTGTTTCACGCGCTGCAGTTTTCTCATTTCTTCAGTTTAATGCAGTAGCTCCTGTGCTCACAGCAGCTTATGGGCATTCTTGTTTTCTTATTCGTTATTAGACTTATCCCTTCGTTACCCCTATTTGATCTTGTGGTGATAAACCTACACTGATCTGAGTAGAAGAGTCATTCTTCCTGCCACCGCACTTAAGTAATCCTACCACATCGAACTTCAAGCAGCCAGTCTTTGTTTTTAAATTGTCTTGCAAGTCAGCAGTCGTGGCAGACGGCCACATTGTCCAAGACCTCTGATGACAGCATTAGCAGTTGCAGAACGTTACCTGTTGTTTTGAAAACATTACAATTCTTTTCACAATTTTCGTATGTAAAATGTTTAATACTGATCTTGGAAATATCATCCGTCCTTAACTTTCAATCATTTCGTTTATTCTGTGATTTGAAAACTAGCATCAGTGAATCGCTGTGGGGGTTTCGCATTCCAGTGTCAAAGTCAGGTAGCCGTTTACTTCTTTTGTGTTTTCTGGATACATTACATTTATTTTAATAATTTCCAGATAGATTTTGTTTACGACTGTTGTTAAAATATAATTCATTGAAATTTTCATTCATTTCGTGTCTTCTGCTAACTAAAACATTGTGGTTGTTGTGGTATTCAGTTCGAATTCTGGTTTGATGCAGCTCTCCATGCTACTCTATCCTGTGCAAGCTTTTTGCTCCCCATGTAACTATTGTAACTTACATGATTCTGAATCTGCTTACTGTATTCATCTGTTAGTCTCCCTCTACAATTTTTTAACCCAAGACACTTCCCTCCAATACTAAATTGGTGAGTCGCTGATGTCTCAAGATGTGTCCTATCAATCAATCCCTCCTTATGGTCAAACTGTGCCACAAATTCCTTGTCTTCTGTTCAGTGACACCTCATTAGTTACGTGATCGACCCGTCTAATCTTGAACATTATTCTGCAGCACCGCATTTCGAAAGCTTTTATTCTCTTTTGTCAAAATTGCTTAACGTCCATGGTTCACTTCCGTACACAGCTACACTACAGGCAAATACCTTTAGAAAAGACTTTCTAAGACTTAAATTTATATTCGGTGTTAACAAGTCTCTCTCCTTCAGAAATGCATTATTTTCCATTGCCAGTTTACATTTTATATCCTTTCTACTTCGGACATCGTCAGTTATTTTGTTGGCCAAATAGCAAACCTCGCCTACTACCTTAAGTGTCTTCTTTCCTAATGTAATTCCCTCAGCATCACTTGATTTAATTCGACTGCATTCCATTATCCTTGTGTTGCTTTTGTTTCTGTTTATTGTATATCCTCCTTTCAAGACACTGTAGATTCCGTTCAATTGCTCTTTCAAGTCCTTTGTGGTCTCTGATAGAATAACAATGTCATCGGCAAACCTCAAATTTTTTGTTTCTTCTCCCTCAACTTCAAATCCTACTCCTAATTTTTCTTTTGTTTCCTTTACTGCTTGTTCAGTGTATAGATTGAACAACATGAGGGTAGGTTCAAATGGCTCCAAGCACTATGGGACTTAAATTCTGAGGTCATCAGTCACCTAGACTTAGAACTACTTAAACCTAACTAATCTAAGGAAATCAAACACATCGAGGCAATATTCGAACGTGCGACCGTAGCAGCCACGTGGTTCCGGACTGAAAGGCCTAGAACCGCTCGGCCAGAGATACCGGCCATGAGGGTAGGCTACAACCTTGTCTCACTCCCTTCACAACCATCGCCTTCCATTGATACACCTCAACTTGTATAACTACCGTCCGATTTCTGTACAAGTTATAAATAGTCTTTCGCTTTCTGTATTTTACCCCTACTACCTTAAGAATTTCAAAGAGAGTATTCCAGTCAACATTGTCAAAGGCTTTCTCTAAGTCTATAAATTCTATAAATGTAGGTTCGTCTTTCCTTAACATATTTTCTAAGACATGTCACAAGGTCAGTATTGCCTCGCGTGTTCCTACATTTCTCCGGAATCCAAACTGATCTCCCCTGAGGTCGGCTTCCACCAGTTTTTTCCATACTTTTGTAAATAATTCGTGTTAGTATTTTCCATCCATGAATTGTTAAAGTGATAGTTCGGTAATTACTGCATTAATCAGAATTACTACATCATCCTTGAAGTCTGAGGGTATTTCGTCCGACTCATACATCTTGCACAGCAGATGGAAGAGTTTTGTCGAGGCCTTAAAAAATATATTCAGCGTATATCTGTTTTGTGTTTACATTCTCGTGTTTTACGTCCACCTGCTACCTGGTAGTTGGCTGTGCTGATCATCGAAAGAGAAGTTTTTACTATTACCTACTTACCCACTAAACTTTAAGTGGGTGCCAGTGCTTTTTGATTTTCGGTAAAAGTAACGTCATGTGTGACAAATGACGATGTTATCGTAGGCTACTTAGTATGGGAGAATCTATTCAGTAGTATTGCTTGTTATTTTACTGGGGGAAGGAGTGATTGTCGCGAGGAAGACAGTGGAGTAATAGAGACAGCTCTCCCGTCGAGTTGTAGATTATTTGGATTGGACAAGAGAACCATGGAACAGGGAAGAATGATTTGTACTTTTCAGGCAGAATGAGAAACGCCGTATTTTGAATTAGGTAGGTTGAAGGGAGTAAGAGCCGATGTCTGATAGGAAAAGGTGACAAATACTATGCCAAAGGAGAATGTCTCGGAAATCACATTTCAGATACCAGTTAGCAATCAGTTTCACCTGTTACCTGTAAAAGGACAGAACCTCAACCAGTTTCTGAGCTAAATAGAGTCCAGTAGACTCGTAGGAACAACTTTAATGTTATGTCGGTTGAGTACTGCTGCTAGGTAGTAGTCATGAGAAAGGTGTAGTCCAAATTATGCACTAAAACACTGATGTACAATAGCAGGTCAAAATATTCGTGAAACCTAGTGTCAAGCTCAGACAAGTGACAGAGACTTTTGGCTTTGTGCAGAGACTTTGATGAACGGGATCAGATACTTACAGTACGAGAGAAACAGAAAATAGCATAGCTTGCAGTTTAGTATAGTGCAGCAACAGCACACATTCATATGGTGGTAGTGTAGATTTTGTAGAGGTATGACCAGCACTGGGTTAAAACTGCTGTCAGCTATCTAAACAAAGAACTGATTGTATTGTTTTCGACTGGAACAATCTCATACCTGTGCTGTACGTGTTGCTGCTGTTGGGATATGGTGATCCACAAATTACTGACTGCACCTGAATGAGAGTGATAAGGACAGATTGGTTAAGCAGAAAGTTTAAGGGGCACCACAAGCACAGAAGACAAAATCCCTGTCAGTACTGGATTCAGAGGGGCACATTTTCTAGATTCGAGTCATGTCACACGCTGTCTTGAAGAGAACTAAAACGTAACAAGACAAGGAAAATTAATTTGTTTCATCACAACATTAGACGGGTGAAAAACAACATAGGTGAAGTCCATGGATGCCTAGAAGTTGTGTAAACTTCTGAAGTGATAGATGTTTTGTGCCTCTCTGAATACCACGTAACCGCAGGGACACAGACGTTAAATATCAGGGATTGTAGACTAGCTTCATTTTCATGTAGAGTGATCACGGGAAAAGGAGTCTCAACGCATGTGATAGTTGCCTGTGGCAATGAAGGAAAAAGAGGAGGCTCAACGCAGTGAAAGTCTCTGAATCAAACAGTTTTTGTGGTGCTCAGAACCTGGAGGTATGCGCTTGTGAGTTGCCACTATAGAATACTTCTCTGGTAATACAGTATAACAGTCTACAGATCTCTTCTATATACTTTCAAATATTTATGAAAAATTTGCGTACCCTATTGAGCTGTCTCTCAGATGTGAAGAAATAGTTAGTAGTTTTTAGAGATTTCAATGTAAATTTATTAAAAGATACAGACACAAATAATGAAATGGAGCCACTATTTGGGTGCTTAAATCTAATTTCCTTACTAAATTTTTCAACTCACGTGCAGCAAGATTGGAGGATCCTGATTGCTAACATAATTATAGACAGCGCTCAGGCTAAAAAAGTGATATGAAGCCAATTGTTTATGGTCTGTCTGAAATGATACACAAATAACTGAAATAACAATATGGTACCTTACAGCCCCGGGCAGGTTCGTACAAGGGAGTGAGGCTTTTTAACCAGAAAAGAATACTGAGTTTTAAGAGTAAGTTAAAAGTGGTGGTATGGGATGAGGTACATGTAGAGAGAGCTGCTAATATCAGACTCTATTTATTCGATAGTGAACTTGCGTGATTATTCTAAAATAACTTCTTAGAAAGGCATCCAAAAAATCAATTAAAAAACAAGTAAACCATGGATAAGTAAGGGAATTAAGACGTCATGTAGGAGGAAGAGGACCAGAAGAAGTTAAGATCTAGCCATACTTACATACTACAGAATACATTGTAGTATTTTAAGGAATGTCATTAAACTTTCCAGAAGTATGCACATCCAGACAAAAATTAACAATGTTTCTATTAAAATTAAAAATATATGGGAATTTGTGAAATGGAAGACAGGACAGCCAGTCACTTTACAAAGCGCCATAACAATTAAACCAAATGACAATATTGTGACTCATAATTCACAAGCTGGGTGTAATTTTAACAATAACTCTCTAAATGACAGTGTTGTGACTGATACTTCACAATCTGCAATTTCTAAATGTAGCAGCAAAGATCGGATTAAATGGTTCAGTTGAGGGAGTAAGATAGCATATTAAAGAAGTGACCCCACAAAACTTTAAGCTTCTAGAAGTAGCATCGACATCCTTCACTGAAAGAAATAGAAATATGAAAATTCTATAAAACTAAAGTTCGTTTGGTGTTGACTGAATTTCAAACAGAATTCTGAAAAGCTGCTGTAACTTAATAAGCAATATTCTCAGTGATGTACGTAATCCGTCATTGGCACAGTGAAGTTTTCCAGACAGACTCAAATTTGGAGATTTCAACATCTTCATAAGGAAGCTAACAAGGAAGACTTAAATAATGATCTTCCAGTTTCCTAACTGACCTCTGTTTACAAAACAGTCAAAAAGTAATATACTCAAGAGTACTCTCACATTTAAGTGGAAACAGTTTACTTAGCATTTAACAGCTCTACTGCATGGCTAAATGATGATGGTATCCTCTTGGGTAAACTATTCCGCATGTAAAATAGTCCCCCATTCGGGTCTCTGGGCGGGGACTATTCAACAAGACGTAGTCTTCAGGGGAAACAGAACTGGTGTTCTAAAGATCGGAGCGTGGAATGTTAGATCTCGCAGGTAGGTAAGAAAATTTAGAAACGGAAATGGATATATTGAAGTTCTATATACTGGGGATTAGTGAAGTTCGGTGGCAGAGGAACAGGACTTCTGGTCACGTGAATAGAGGGTTATAAATACAAAATCAAAAAGGATTAATAAAGGTGTGCTTTTAATAATTTATAAGGACAAAGGAATGCATGTAAGTGACTATAAACAGCATAGTGAGAGCATTATTGTCGCCAAGATATAGACACATAGCCAACACTCATCGCATTAGTATAAGTTTATACCCCAACTAAATCTTCAGCTGATGAAGAGATTGAAGAAATGTTTTAGGAGATAAAGGAAATTATTCAGATATTTAAGGTAGACGATAATTTAATCGTTATGTAGGATGTAAATCGGTAGTACGAAGAGTAAGGCAAAGAAACATTGTAGGTAACTATGGAGTGGGGAAAAGGAATGAACTAGGAAGGCACATAGTACAATTTAATCATAGTTAACACTCAGTTTAAGAATAATGAAAGAACATTGTATACGTGGAACAGACCTGGAGACAAAAGAAGGTTTAGGTTGATTACATAATGGCAAGAGAGTGATTTAGGAACCAGATTTTAAATTGTAAAACATTACCAGAGGCAGATATGAACTCCAACCACAGTTTATTAACTATGAACTGTAGATTAAAACTAAAGAAATTGGAAAAATGTAGGCATTTAAGGAGATGGAACCTCCATAGCTTGAAAGAACCAGAGATTGTGGAGAATTGCAGAGGTAGAATTAGGCATCAATTAACTAGAACAGGTGGAAGGAAAACAGTAGAAGACAAATGATTAGCTTTGAGAGATTAACTAGCAGGGGCAGCAGAGGATCGTACAGGTAAAAAGACAAGGTCTAATAGAAATAATTAGATACCACAGGAGATGTTGAATACATCTAAGGAATGAGATTGACAGGAAGGGCAAAATTGCTCAGCAGGAATGGCTAGAATATAGATGTCAGGATTTAGAAGCATTTGTCACTAGGGGAAAGTTAGTTTCCGCCTACAGGAAATTAAAGAGGTCTTTGGAGAAAAGCGAAGCAGATGTAAGAATATTAAGAGTTCAGGTGGAAGACGGGTCCTAAGCAAAAATGGGAAAGCTGAAAGGTGGAAGCAGTATATAGGGAGACTATGCAGGGGGGATAAACTTGAAGGCAGTATTATATACATGGAAGAGGACGTACATGAATATAAGTTAGGAAATATGATACTGCGAGGAGAATTTGACAGAGCACTGAAAGGCTTAAGACGAAACAAGGCTCCGGGAGCAGACGACATTTCGTCAGAAGTACTGACAGACTTCGGAGAGCCAGCCATGGCAAAACTCTTCCATACGGTGTGCAAGATGAATGAGACAAGCGAAATACCCTCATCCTTCAAGGAGAACGTAATAATTCCAATTACAAAGAAATTAGGTGTGAATATTACCGGACTTCCAGTTTAAGAAGTCATGGTTGCAAAATAACGAGACGAATTCGTCTTAGAACATTGGAGAAACTGGTAGATGCCGGCCTCAGGGAAGATCAGTTTGGATTATGGAGAAACACAGAAACACGTGAGGCAATACTGACCCCACGACTTCTCTTAGAAAATAGATTAAGGATAGGCAAACCTACATTTATAGCTTTCGTAGACTTAACGAATGCTGTTGGCAATGTTGTACAGTCTGAAGGTACCAGGTGTAAAATACAAGGAGCGGAAGGCCATTTACAACTTTTCCAGGAACCAAACGGTTGTTTTAAGAGTCGATGAGCATGAAAGGAAAGCAATGGTTGAGAAGACAGTCAAGCTTGTAGTCTATTGCCAGTGTTACTCATTCTGTACATGAAGAAGTAGTAAAGGAAACGAAAGAAAAATTCTGAGCAAGACTAAAGTTAAGGGCGAAGAAATAAATACTTTAAGGTTTGCCAATGTTCTTGTCATTCTGTCAGAGACAGCAAAGGAGTTGGAAGAGCACTTGAACGAATGGACAGTGTCTTGAAAAAGGATATAACATAATCATCAACAAAATCAAAACAAAGACAATACAACGTTGTCAAATTAAATCATCTGACACTGAGGGCATTGCATAATAAAATGAGAAACTTGAAGTAGTAGATGAGTTTTGTTATTTGGGTAGCGGAATAACTGATGATGACTAAAGTAGAGAGGATATAAAATGTAGACCGGTAATGACAAGAGTAGCGTTTCTGAAGAAGAAAAATTCGTTAACATCGAATATAGATTTGAGTGTTAGGAAGTCTTTTCTGAAAGTATTTGTATGGAATGTAGCAATGATAAATGATAAACATGGATGATAAACAGTTTAGACAAGAAGAGACTGGATCACGTAACTTGAGAATGAGGAGGTACTGAACAGAATTGGGGAGAAAAGAAATTTGTGGCAGAACGTGACTAGAAGAAGAGATCGATTGATAGAACATATTCTGAGACATCAAGGGATCACCAATTTGGTAATGGAGTGATGTGTCGGTGGGTACAAAGCTGTAGAGGGAGATTACCCGATGAAGACAGTAAAGCAGATTCAGAATTATTTGAGTTGCTGTAGTTACTTCGAGATGAAGTAGCTTGCACAGGATAGAGTAGCATAGAGAGCTGCCTCAAACCAATCCACAGGGTTACTCGACTGAGAATGTTATTTATTCCCTGAATCTTACAAGCCTTAAATAATACAATATCACCAGCTATTAAAGTTCCAACCCTCCTATATTTTTATGAACTTCTACTTCATTTTCAACAAGCTGAACTGGTCCCTACGCAATCGATAATAAATCAATAATAAGTTGTTAGGAATGTTTTCCAAGACTTTTTATGCGGTTCTTTGAAAATTTTGCCTCTATTAATTTTGACAGAGCACACCAGAGTTGTTAAATTATATTTTACAAACAATTATTAAGTGGTTCTCTAAAAATTGACTCTCCCTAAATTTTGAAAAATACACTGATTCATTTCTTACAAGACTCTAATCATGCCAGTAATTAATGTAGCACATGGGCAGAAGTCAGTAGGGTAGAACGTTCCAAATTTTTGGGTTTATGTACTGATAAAAATTTGAATTGGAAGGAGCATATCACTGAAATTTTCAGACAATTAAGTTCAGCTATTTTAGCTCTTCATATAACTGCTGGTTTTGGAAACAACGAATTAACATGCTGACATTTTTGCGTACATACGCTCAACAATGTGTTATGGAATGATTTTCTGGGGCAGCTCATTACTTAGAACGAATGTACTGATTATACAAAACTGAGCAGTAAAAATAATATCTGCTGTGCACCTGTGGTCGTCAGGTAGGTACCTCTGCAAGGAATTAGGCATTTTAAAGGCACCACCACAACACATATATATTCCCTAATTAAATTACTCATAAATAATTCATCACAGTTTGAGAAGAATAGTGATGTCCTTACCTAAAAGAGTTGAGGAAGGACTTACATTTATTCCCCTTTACTAATGCTGTCTGTGGCTCAGAAAGAAGTTCAATATGCAGCAGTAAAAATGTTTGAGCATATGCCCGATAACACAACTTATATCTGATGGGTGAATTTCAGTTTAAAAACTGGTAGCTTGTTAAAAAAAAAGGATAAAACCCAGTTCTTAAGTGTAGTTGCATGAGAAGGACTAAAAAGTATTGTATTTATCCATATTAACACTAGACGTGTGTACATATCCTGTAAACTGGCTCATTCCACATGATTTCTGTATAAGACTCGTTCAAATAGTTTATGTAACATACAACTAACTAACGTATTGACATACCTACACCATTAAGGTATCCAACATTCCACGTTCCGGCCTGTAGAATGCCAGTTTTTTTTCCTGAGCCTACATTCTGAAAAGCTTGCTCTAAACCTACAAATCCTGTTAACGAAGTTTTGTTGTCTTTAAATTATCTTCCAAAAATGTCATAGGATCAGATTGACTTGCGGATTTCTATATCTCCTTGGACTCAAATCTTTCTTCCTCGATGTCGGTTTCTACCAGTTTTGTGTCAGATGTCTGAGCAGAGAGAACAGAATATTTCCTAGAAATTGGACGATGGATGCTTGCCAGAATTTTCGTAGCCAGATAAACGTTTCGGAAATGCACAAGTGGGTTATCAGATTGATCAACGTGAGGGCTTTTTGTGCAAATAATAGTTTCATTGCTTGAAGCAAGTCACGGTAACTAAGAAAAATTTAATTATCTGTTTGAGAGAAATTTGTCTAAATTTTTACAGGCAAAGGAAGAGTGTGTATTGGATAAATGGGATTTTAAATTCTCCAGCGTGAGGTCTAAATTTGTAAAAACGGATTTAAAACGTTACGTTCCAGTGTTATTCAACAACGCTTGAAAATAAGTAAAATATTTTGAAAGAAATACCATCAAATATTCTATGAAATGATTTGTCTAAAAATCAGGATTAATACCGATTAGATAAACAATTCACATGCCTTTGAATTACGCTCGAGATCATACACAACAAATGACGTGCCGATTGAGAATTTAAAATTCAATGTACCGATTAGAATTTCAAAGAGTAATACTGGATGTTCGTCTGGTGGAATCATACTCAGTGGTCTCCTTCCGCCACTAACGTATGGGGATCTCAGCTGCAGTAGGACTATGTGCATGATTCAAAGGCATGTCCAGTGGTTCTCTTATGTATAAGGTGGGATCATAATGTTTCCGTTTGAAACTGTTGCTGCGGCGTATTTGCAACCCAGCGCGTCTCCGATATGGGTATATAAGCATCGACACGTAAGCAAGAGGTTAATGTGTCCTAAGAACAGAAACTTTTTTATCACTGCGTGTACTTTAATCCTCACATTTAGACAAACTGTTTCATAAAAACATTAAGCATTTATTCTCAATTTTTTAGATCAATTTTTTAAATAAATTTTTCTGTAAATATTTCGTAAACATATTTTACAACCCTGAATTATTAAACTGATAGTTCGATAATATTCACGCATATAAGCAGTTACCTTCCTTGGAGCTGGAATTACTACATTCGTCTTTAAGTGTGAGAGTATGTAGCCTGCATCATAGATGTAGAACTATAGATGGAGTAGTTTCTTCCCAATGATCGTAATAATTATGAGTAATTTCGTCTACATCAGGGCCTTGTTTCGACAGTGCTGTTTCAAATTCTTCTCGCACTATCGTGCCTCCTATCTCATAGTCATCTACTTTCTTTTCCCTTTCTATAAAATTACTTTCAAGTTCATATCCCTTGTTGAGCCTTTCCATAATTTTCTTCAACCATTCAGCTTTCCCTTCTTTTCTTAGCGCGGGGTTGCCATTTGAGCTCTAGGGACTCCGAAAACTAAGTTACATGTAATTCTGGCCGGCCATGTAACTTCTTTTCAAAGCTGCACTACACTTAAGGGTGACACAGACACATAAAACTACTTTTAATATAGTCAACAAGCCTCCATAAACAACTATCGTAACGATCAATCGATTGTTCAGTAATTCGACGATGGAATCCCACTCCTCGGTCATGGAGGAAAATTTCTTTCTCCCAAGGTATTCTTCCAGATTACGGAAAAGATGTAAATCGTATGGTGCAACATCTGGACCTTGCAGTCAGCATCACCAACGTCTGTGATGGCCTTAATCATTGCAACCGTTTCACTACGGTTGAGCGCGACATCGCATTAGACATATCTACCACCAGCACTGCAAAGAGAGTCTGTTTGCAATGTAGACATTTTGGCCACAAGAATCGTACTGCCCCGAGAATTCAGCTATGGAGTACGTTTCCAATTGCCGCGCCATTTCACTCGCGCATTGTGATGCATTTTTCACCCGTGCCACAGCAGATCTGTGTCCCCATGGAACCCAGAACATGTAACCGCCTCTGACAATGCGCCTCTCTTGCTCGCAATGATCTGAGTGTCAGACAGCATGTGTAATTTACTTTCTGAAGTCTCCTCTTAGAAATGCTTCCCGTTTCTCCGACGATCTCTTTAATCTCCTCTTAACGCATGTATATACAGCCTTATATTTCTAGTGTAAGCATTCGAGCATAGCCTTTTTGCACTTTTTGTTAATCTCACTGACCGTGACTCACGAAAGTGTTGAAGGAATAGGAATAAGTTAACGTGAATATCTTACGGCTAGTCGATCACTGAAACCGTATTCGTCCGACAATGCGGGCACATAAAGACCTCCAACAACGGCGGACTAATTACTGACAGGTCAAGAAATTGATTGGGAAATGTCTGCTTCATACGGGCGATGATTCTACTCACACGAGATTTATCGGACAGCTCAAGTACGCACCTATTTCTCCTTGCATTTTATAGTGTTTCATATCCATCTATCTACTGTGCCTACTTAGAGACTTGCAATTTTTGACAGCCGGAATATACAACTATGAGGTGCCTAATATAGATATATCCTACTCTTAGTTGCAACGGTAACTGTGGTGAAAAGCTGCAGATGAGGTAAGATAGGCTGTAACTAAACCAAAAGTAAACTCCACCCGAACAGGCCCAACGGTAACGACTGGCCGCCGTGTCATCGACAGCCCACAGGTGTCACTGGATGTGAAATGGAGGAGCATGTGGTCAGCACAGCACTCTCCTAGCTGTATGTTAGTTTACGATACCGGAGCCGCTACTTCTCGACCAAGTAGCTCCTCAGTTTGCCTCACAAGGGCTGAGTGCACCCCGCTTACCAACAGCTCTCGGCAGACTGGACGATCACCCGCGCAAGTGCTAGCCCATCGCGACAGTGCTTAACTTTGGTGACCTGCCACTCCGCCGAGGCCTGTGGCTGTAAGTTGTAACAGGAGACTCTAATAAGAAGCTGGAATAAGTATAATACTGTGTCACCAGATTTAGTAAATACAGAACAGTGATGTACTTTGTCAAATATACGTTTAGGGCAACCAAAAGTAATTCTTGTAACTTTACTGAGATTTAAAATAACTGACTTGCAAACGTCAACCTTGTGTCCACGCTATATAGGGTGGTCCATTGATCGTGCCCAGGCCAAATATCTCACGAAGTAAGCGTCGAACGAAAAAACTACAAAGAACGAAACTTGTCTAGCTTGAAGGGGGAAACCAGATGGCGCTATGGTTGGCCTGCAAACGGATATCAACTGCGTTTTTTTTTAAATAGGAACCCCCATTTTTATTACATATTCGTTTAGTACCTAAAGAACTATGAATGTTTTTTAAAAAGAAACTTCCTGGCAGATTCAAACCGTGTGCCGGACAGAGACTCAAAATCAGGACCTTTGCCTTTCGCGGGCAATTGCTCTACCAACTGATCTGCCCAAGCAGCCTTACTTCTGCCAGTACCACGTCACCTACCTTCGAAACTTTACAGAAGCTCTCCTGCGATCCTTGCAGAGCTAGCACTCCTGAAAGAAAGGATAATGCTGAGACATGGATTAGCCACAGCCTGGGGGATGTTTCTAGAATGAGATTATCACTCTGCAGCGAAGTGTGCTCTGATGTGAAACTTCCTAGTAGGAGACGAGATACTGCCAGAAGCAAGGCTGTGAGGACGGGCCCTGAGCCGTGCTTCGGTAGCTCAGTTGGGAGAGCACTTGCACGCGAAAGGCAAAGATCCCGAGTTCGAGTATTGGTCCGGCAAACAGTTTTAATCTGCCAGGAAGTTTCATATCAGCGCACACTCCGCTGCAGAGTGATAATCTCATTCTGGATGAATGTTTTAGTTGGACCAGTTTTTTCTCTGTGTGATACATACAAACATGTGGCTCACAATTTTAGACGAACAGTTGGTAACAGGTACGTTTTTTAAATTAAAATATAGAACGTAGGTACGTTTGAACATTTTATTTCGGTTGTTCCAATGTGATACATGTACCTTTGTGAACTTACCATTTCTGAGAACGCATGCTGTTACAGCGTGATTACCTGTAAATACCACATTGATGCAATAAATGCTCAAAATAATGTCCGTCAACCTCAATGCATTTGGCAATACGTGTAACGACATTCCTCTCAACAGCGAGTAGTTCGCCTTCCGTAATGATTGCACATGCACTGACAGTGCGCTGACGCATGTTGGCAGGCGTTGTCGGTGGATCACGATAGCAAATATCCTTCAACTTTCCCCACAGAAAGAAATCCTGGGACGTCACATCCGGTGAACGTGCGGGCCATGGTATGGCTTCTTCGACGACCAATCCACCGGTCATAAAATATGCTATTCAATACCGCTTCAACCGCACGTCAGCTATGTGCCGGACATACATCATGCTGGAAGTACATCGCCATTCTGTCATGCAGTGAAACATCTCGTAGTAACATCGGTAGAACATTACGTAGGAAATCAGCATACATTGCACCATTTAGATTGCCATCGATAAAATTGGGACCAATTATCCTTACTCCCATAATGCCGCACCATACATTAACCCGCCAAGGTCGCTGATGTTCCACTTGTCGCAGCCATCGTGGATTTTCCGATGCGCAGTAGTGCATGTTATGCCGGTTGTTGGTGAATGACGCTTCGTCGCTAAATAGAATGCGTACAAAAAATCTGTCACCGTACCATAATTTCTCTTGTGCCTAGTGGTTGAACTGTACACGACGTTCAAAGTCGTTGCCATGCACTTCCTGCTGCATAGAAATATGGTACGGGTGCAGTCGATGTTGATGTAGCATTCTCAACACCGACGTTTTTGAGATTCCCAATTCTCGCGCAATTTGTCTCCTACTGATGTGCGGATTAGCCGCGACAGCAGCTAAAACACCTACTTTGGCATCATCATTCGTTGAAGGTCGTGGTTGACGTTTCACATGTGGCTGAATACTTCCTGTTTCCTTAAATGACGTAACTATCCGGCGAACGGTGCGGACACTTGGATGATGTCGTCCAGGATACCGAGCAGCATACATATAACACGCCCGTTGGGCATTTTTATCACAATAGCCACACATCAACACGATATCTAACTTTTCCGCAATTGGTAAACGGTCCATTTTAACACGGGTGATGTATCACGAAGCAAATACCGCCCGCACTGGCGGAATGTTACGTAATACCACGTACTTATACATTTGTGACTATTACAGCGCCATCTATTACAAAACGAAAAAAGTGGTCCAACTAAAACATTCATATTTCTTTAGGTACTACATGAATATGTAATAAAAATGGGGTTTCCTATTTTTTAAAAACGCAGTTGATATCCGTTTGACCTATGGCAGCGCCATCTAGCGAGCCAACCATAGCGCCATCTGGTTTCCCCCTTCAAGTTAGACAAGTTTCGTTCTTTGTAGTTTTTCCGTTTGATGCTTATTTTGTGAGATATTTGGCCCGGTTACGATCAATGGGCAACCCTGTATATGTGGTATAACACAAAGTACATAATTGGAATTTGTGATCTCGGTCCTGCACTTTATCTGTGCAAAAGAATGTCACACACTTCTTTCGAGTGAAATTTGCTGCATTAACACTGTCCTGGCGTAACCACAAACGCCGGAACGAAGAGGTAGAACGCAAGAGCAGAGAAGGCTGTGAAGACTCGGCGACCAATGGTGCGCGGAATCGGACCGCGCCGCGCCAGGCGCGCCCCATACAACTGCTTCATGTAAACGCAGCTCCTGCTACCCTCGTTGTTGTTGTTGTGGTCTTCAGTCCTGAGACTGGTTGATGCAGCTCTCCATGCTACTCTATCCTGTGCAACCTTCTTCATCTCCCAGTACCTACTGCAGCCTACATCCTTCTGGATCTGCTTAGTGTATTCATGTCTTGGACTCCCTCTACGATTTTTACCCTCCACGCTGCCCTCCAATACTAAATTGGTGATCTCTTGATGCCTCTGAATATGCTGCTAGCCTCGGCCGCACAAAATCGGCCCGAGTCTGCAATGGGAATAGTGCTGCGCTATCAGCATCACGTGTTTCCTTGGACTCTGTGCGTACCAAGAACTGCACTGTCTTCACGTCTGCTCTCGCTTGCGACGTTTGCTGTAGTAGAGTTAAGTATTATCAGTTTGCTTTCCTGAAAATAAAACTAAAACTACACTACTGGCCATTAAAATTGCTACACCAAGAAGAAATGCAGATGATAAACGGGTATTCAATGGGCAAATATATTATACTAGAACTGACATGTGATTACATTTTCACGCAATTTTGGTACATAGATCCTGAGAAATCAGTACCCAGAACCACCACCTCTGGCCGTAAAAACGGCCTTGATACACCTGGGCATTGAGTCAAACAGAGCTTGGATGGCGTGTACAGGTACAGCTGCCCATGCAGCTTTAACACGATACCACAGTTCATCAAGAGTAGTGACTGGCGTATTGTGACGAGCCAGTTGCTCGGTCACCATTGACCAGACGTTGTGAAATCTGGAGAAGGTGCTGGCCAGGGTAGCAGTCGAACATTTTCTGTATCCAGAAAGGCCCGTACAGGACCTGCAACATGCGGTCGTGCATTATCTTGCTGGAATGTAGGGTTTCGCTTCCAATGTGCGTTCACCGCCATGTCGCCAAACACGGATGCGACCATCATGATGCTGTTAACGGAACCTGGATTCATCCTAAAACATGACGTTTTGCCATTCGTGCACCCAGTTTCGTCGTTGAGTACACCAACGCAGGCGCTCCTGTCTGTGATGCAGCGTCAAGGGCAGCCGCAGCCACGGTCTCCGAGCTGATATTTCATGCTGGTGCAAACGTCGTCGTACTGTTCGTGCAGATGGTTGTTGTCTTGCAAACGTCCCCATCTGTTGACTCAGGGATCGAGACGTGGCTGCACGATCCGTTACATCCATGCGGATAAGATGCCTGTCATCTCGACTGCTAGTGATACGAGGCCTTTATGATCCAGCACGGTGTTCCGTATTACCCTCCTGAATCCACCGATTCCATATTCTGCTAACAGTCATTGGATCTCGACCAACGCGAGCGGCAATGTCGCGATACGATAAACCGCAATCGCGATAGGCTACAATCCGACCTTTATCAAAGTCGGAAACGTGATGGTACGCTTTTCTCCTCCTTACACGAGGCATCACAACAACGTTTTACCAGGCAACGCCGGTCAACTGCTGGTTGTGTATGAGAAATCGGTTGGAAACTTTCCTCATGTCAGTAGGTTGTAGGTGTCGCCAATGGCGCCAACCTTGTGTAAATGCTCTGAAAAGCTAATCATTTGCATATCACAGCATCATCTTCCTGTCATCTTCGTGGTGTAGCAATTGTAATGATCAGTAGTGTACTAATGTTGTTTGTTTGAAATATTGTTGTATAGCATTACCGGAACGCTGTATCCCGTAGGCACCCTATTAGCGACGAGTGGGCAAGACCCCACAAACACCAAGATTCTCACCGACAAATTCGTATGCATGAGTTATTTTTGGTATTTTATAGCTAACCACGTACACATCTTACCTCAAAGTGAAGCCAGATATTTCACAGGCCGCATCGTTTTTCTAAAATTCAAGCATTTCTTAGTCATATAGTGATTAGATTCATGGATGTGCTGAAATATTTTCATAGTCTACTCACAGTGGTTCAATATATGCTGTGACCAGCTTCACTTCTTAATATGGCTAACAAAATTTTTCTAGTCCGCTTCGTTTGGTTAGTATGAGAATGGTCGAGTAATCTCGTTACCATCTCCGGGCTGTTTGCCTCACTAGATACGCATTTTCTGGACAGTACAACGCCATGTCCATCCGGTAATGAAGCGGTGCACTTTCGTGGCGGCTGCAGTAGAACACTGCGTCAGTGTGACGATTCTGCGTGACGGGCCTACATTCGCCATCACTCGTTTCGCACTCGTTGCTGAAAGTACGCGGCCAGTATTTCCCTCACTCTCCATCACGCTGTGGCGCACTCAGTGCGGGACAACAGGCGAGTGGCGCTGCCACGGGAACTTGGGCTCTGTAGAGCTCCGTCCCCACGTAGCGGCGCTAATGGATTCGCCAAGCGTTGGAACACACTTAGGATTATAATTTATTTCGTAGCTGTCGATTTTCCATGTTTTCTACGGAGAAAATGTATGCTGTTCATCTGTGATTTATCAAACATTACCTCAGTGACCGAGTGTGATTGTGTATAACGAAAATTAAAATGATAACCGGATATTAAACGTTATTACAGATCACTGGTTTAGTTGTGGGACCGCAAATTTATCTGAATGAGTAGCTTATGAAATAATGCTCGCATTCAGTCCGCAGATAAAATCTCACTGACACTGACACGCATTCCAGTTGAGCTTCATTGTAGGCTCTAGTGAGTAAATCAGGTAAATGAACTAATAGAATTTCTTACTATTGGTACCGTTAGCTACATTAGCTGGAAAGAGGAAGGAAGCACAAGGTCTAGCAGCGAGAAGAGATGCGTTATTCTCATGCTGGAACGACGTTCAGCTTGTCGGTCAGACTGCTGGCCTCTTAATAAAAACAACGGAGTGAAGTTTTCACTGACGGGATTTGAGAGGTGTCATACGGCATAGATTCTATCCACCGTTTTTCTCTTACTTACCGCTTCCTTCATCTCTAGCGATGATAAAATTGTCGATTCAAGTGAAACTAGCACCGTGTTTCGGAGCACATGTGAAAATCAAGGTGTCCCTCTTACTTGCTGTATTAGTCGTTTCAGAGGCTAATATAAGTCAAGGTACAGCACCATGCCTCGTAAAGCAATGGAGTGTTGAGCACAGTTAACTTGACTTACAGCGTAACGAATGCAACATAAAATTACACTTGCGGACGAGCTTAGCAGTTACACTGCCAACGCGGCCCAGTTCAACCGACACCGCACTTCACAGTACTTCTCCTCTCCCTCTTCCAACATATCGAAGTACTCTACATAACTCACCAAAAATGAGAATGCAGCCAACGGAAACACATAACCTACAACACCTTCTTCTGTTGTACATTGCTGCTAACGTCTAACATAAACAGAATCTGAAACATTTGTGGAATGCTCCTAGTCTTCTGAAATCATCCGAAAGTGTTTTAGAATTAGCACATATTAAGTATTGCGCTGTCAGATGGAAGAGCTTTCGATCCGAAGTGCATCTAAACAGTTACATAGAGTTTTGAGATTGAAAAGTTCTGGAAGGGAGACTGGGTTTGAGCACCGAAAAGAGTTCAGAATACTGCAGCACGATGGTAACTTTTTTCTTGTGAAAGTGTCAGCAGACGGCTGAAAGATTGTTTTAGCCTTTTTCCAACAACTGCCGTTATTGCAGGAATGCCTCACTTACATTTTAAAAACCAATAGTTTACTTGTATTGCTGTCCATGACCAAGGGAGTATTTCATATGACTATAAACATATAACAGCCAAGGAAATCTTAAAGGAAACGTAAAAAGAAAATTTATTTTGAACGTGATGTCGAAGTTGAAGCTAGCATGGAATCGCAATGAAATTACTTGCCAGAAATTAAAAATTAATTGGTGAGTTTTCAATTTTTTCTGAAGAAGGTCGTGATTTGAATGTATTACATTGTCATCCTGAAATAAAGACAATTTCACAATTTATAACAAACCGATATCCTCTTACAAGGTATAGAGCACACAATCATTAGTGTGTTACAATGGCAAATTTTCAAAACTCAAATAAACTTTCTGAGGTTATGTTTGAAAATAGTTGTGTTCTGAAAAGTAATTTCAATGCAACAGAATATACAGTTTTTAAATAAATGAAAAAGAACTTAGCTGCAAATGCTATTAGATTTCAAAGTTATCTATTATTGGTAGCGCTTTTTGTTCGCAGATGACGAATAAATTTTTTTCTTCGTCTAAATGAATAATATTTCGGGTAAACATTTTGATTTGCTATTCACGAACAACAAACTATAATTGTTATCTGCATTCGTTATTCGTCATTCAAATAAATGTTACCCAACTCTGGTGGTAAAGGAAGCACGTTAGGCATGCGCACACTGCACATTCGCAGCCTATGTGCAAGTGCGTGCAAGCGCGTCACATCTGCATGACTGTGCCCAAGCGCTAACTCGCTCGTGTTTTTAGACTAAACAGCATCGCTCATTTCCGGCAACTACCGCCAACCTTTGCGAAGTCTTTTCGCGCTCTCTTTCACACAGCGTAGGCGCGTGCAGACCACTCGGGTGGGTCACGCGTTTACTGGGCTTCAGGCTGCTGTGGACCAGCTTAAGCGGTTGGACGACCATACGGAGACCATCGGACGAATGTGAACCCAGTAGAAGACTGGGATAATACTTGTTCGCACCACCTAGCCACCCTGCCTCTTCTCTTATACTTTCAAAGTTATTTTATGTAAATACTCTAATGGTTACCATTAAAATCACTAGACAAAATAACAGATATCCCCTTAAAAGGGCACATTGATCGCTTTAGAGCGCTATACGTGGTGTAAAACTGGCATCAGAGAGTCATGTGACCCACCAGCCCTAGCGTACGTTGTGGTAGTGAAGTGGTGTGTATGATAGTTGACGTATGGGATCGACTGATTAACATGGATAAACAAGGAAACGTGACTGAATGACACTCTCGTGTCTGGACATGCCCACAACCACAGCGTAAAGGAAGTTAACCGGTTTGTTAATTTCTCAACACGGACTTTTCAACGTGTCTAAAAAGGACTGGTCCCCACTGTCAGCCATCTAACATGATGCAAAAACAGTGGTCATAAACAGATTCTCGCCCCTATTGTCGACATATTCGTCGCGAGAGACTTTAGGAACTATGACGGTATTTAAATTCTTTTGTATCTTTTATTTGACCTTGCAACTGAGACGGCAAAATATACGATGTATAAAAAAATTGAAGTCTTATCCGACAGTAACTGCTGCTGTCATTGAATCCAACTCAACCAGGTACGGACCGAAGAAAAATGAATGAAATGGACATCTGGTGTCTGGTGCCTCACAGCAGCACACATGCCTCTGCATTCTAAGTGAGACAAACATTGAAACTCGGCAATATCTAAGTATAGTTTGGTCCGACGTGTTGCGATTTTGCTTATTTTCAAATGATCCAAGGCGATGAGTGTACCGAGACCCCAGTGAGGCATTGAGTGTGCAGTGGGTAGAGACTGCAGTTAAGGCTGGAGGTGGTTCTGGGATGGTTAAAGGGTATTTTTGGTACCATGACTTACGCTCACTCATTCAGTTTAACGTGAACTTGAACTAGAGTAGTTATTTCAATATTCGGTGACTAGATATTTCTCTTCCATCGACATTTATCTGACGAGTATGCACTGGAGACTTCTTTCTTCCAAGATGACAACATCCACGTTAAAAGGACTGGACGTACACCCTCCTGGTTTGCTGCATTATCGGGCCCCGTATCACGCTTTAAGTAATCCTGTATATCATCCAATGTTAATCTCTCAGTAAATGTCTGGCCGTGTGTGGAACAGTGGGTAAAACGTAGCAATAAACGACCCTGGAAGTTTGACCTCTACGGGTCTTATTAGGCAATGAGCGGCTTAAGCAGTACGGGAATCTTCTGGAGGAACTTGTGGTATCAGTACCTCGCCAAATTCTGGCTGTTACAGGCGATGTTACACGGTATTACCATTATGCCGCCTGTAGATGGATAATTTTTGTCCGGTGAATATTTTTTTTAATACTTCAATTAAAGTTCTTAGGTGGTGTGGTGAAATAATACTTATTCTGTTTCTTTGTTTTACCTTTTATTCCCTTTACGCCAGCACTTCTTTTGTTCTTCACGAATTTTGTTCCTTTTCTTCTTGTATCCCCTTCCTTACAATATTCCAATTTTTCCTGTCCTGGAAGCCAAGCCTTTTCTGTTTCTTCTTTGATAGGCGTTCTGTTTCGTATTGTGTCCACATCTCTCGATTTCTCTCCTACATCTACGTCTACATGATTACTCTGCCATTCGCAGTGAAGTGCCTGCCAGAGGATTCATCGACCTTCTCTCAGTCATGTGTTTTAGGATTATGTAGTAAGTCAAACACTTGGTAATTCTAAGATTCTGTCACTGTTCATCCTGCGTATGTGTTCATAAAATTTTAGTTTCCTGTTTCTTATTGCATATGTTCAGTTTTCAAATTTCAGCTACAGTTCTGTATTGTATCTCAATCTGTATTTAGGTTCATGGTCTCTTTTGGGTCCTAGTATTTTTCTTAGGAGTCTTCTTCCAGTTTTTATAGTTTTTCGAGCTCTCCCTTAGTAATCAGTTTAAGAGCTTTCCCTGCATATAGTATTTTTGGTCTGGCCACAGTTTCATGGTTTTTTCCGTTTTCTGTTCCATGATAAATATCTTTTAGTGTATATGATTCTTTGTCATTCGAAAGGCCTTATCCAATTAATGTATTGTAGACCGTATTACTGTATTTTCCATCATGTTTTCTTAAGTCCATTATTCTACCAGATATTTAAAACAGGCAGCATTAGATACTGTGTTGTTATTTATTTTAGACTGTTGAAGTGCATCGTCAGTGTTGGTCATGATTTTTTTTTTTTCGAATGCTGTTCGTAACGCTACTTTTTCTGCTTGACGTTGTAGTTCTGTGATTTGTTCTACTGCTATTTCAGTTGAGTCTCTAATAATCGCCATGTAATCTTAAATGCTAGATAATCTTGTTTCGTTTTCTTCTTAGTTGTATACCTTTAGTACTTAAATGGCCTCCCTCTATTCTCTGTCCACATTCTTCAGTGGATAGTTAAATAGTAGTGGATGACAAACCATTCCCTCGTCTTACTCTTGATTTTATTTCACAATTTTCTGACAGTTCTCCCACTTGCTTCTTTTTATAATTCCTATGTGCCCTTGACTAAACGTGCCACATATTTTATATACTCCAGCTGTAGCAAGCGGCCGACGTATGTCTTTTGAAGTGTTCAGATATTCATGCCCAGTTCCCCTTAGTGTAAATACCGTGTCAATACTGCGTCTTCGGAATACTGTGCTGATTCAATCTGTGACCGATCTTATGAATGATAGTACTCCGATTGTGTCTATTGCTGTTGGCTTTTTGTAAATTTCAGGATGACAATAAGCATAAATTTGACATTTACAGGAATCCAAAACGAAAGACACAACTATACGTGCCACGTAAAACGATCTATAAAACCACAAACTAACAGTTTTCCATCACATGATACAAAGACTGAATAAAATCCCACTCAGCAGAGAAAACTATGAAATGCATTCAAGAAAATACAGCCCATAGGCAAAAACAGAGGCTTTAACACCCATACAATACATAAACACAACTACAAAATTAAAACAAAACTGAAGAAAAAAGAAAATCTACAAAGTACACAAGCACCATAAAGCTCTACAAATAACATGGACACTGTAGTACTCACAAAACCACTGAACAGAAACACCCGTGTCATGGCTAACAAAAAGAAATGGTACACTTTAACATACAGACACATAGCACAACACAGAATAGTAAATATACTGAAGAAACAAGCATTACAGATACCATGCAGAACAAGAAAGACGCTCCAGTTTCCGCGAGGGGTGGACGAGCCTTGCTACGGTTCGCGCGGCTCCCCCCCGTCGGATGTTCGAGTCCTCCCTCGGGCACGGATGTGTGTATTGTCCTTAGAGTAAGTTAATTTGAGTTTGTTTAAGAAGTGTGTAAATCTAGGGACCGATGACCTAAGCAGTTTGGTCCCATATGATCTAACCATAAATTTTCAGAATTTCGCAGGCCGTTGTGGTCGAGCGGTTCTAGGCGCTTCAGTCCGGAACCGCACGACTGCTACGGTCGCAGGTTCGAATCCTGCGTCGGGCATGGATGTGTGTGATGTCCTTAGGTTAGTTAGGTTTAAGTAGTTCTAAGTTCTAGGGGACTGATGACCACAGCAGTCCCATAGTGCTCAGAGCCATTTGAAACCCTTTTTTTTCAAAATTTGCAAAACACTCCAGTCACATTTACAAACACCAATAGAAAACTGTAAGAAGCTGGTATATACCTAACTAAAATTCAAGACTTTTAATCAGTGTATCTGGAAATGATCCGGAAAATTCAAAATTATATACACTCCTGGAAATTGAAATAAGAACACCGT
The DNA here is from genome assembly GCF_021461385.2 of Schistocerca piceifrons. Classification (NCBI taxonomy): domain Eukaryota; kingdom Metazoa; phylum Arthropoda; class Insecta; order Orthoptera; family Acrididae; genus Schistocerca; species Schistocerca piceifrons. The sequence continues at coordinate 59,769,926 of NC_060149.1, forward strand.
GAATTCATTGTCCCAGGAAGGGGAAACTTTATTGACACATTCCTGGGGTCAGATACATAACATGATCACACTGACAGATCCACAGGCAACAGAGCATGCACAATGTCGGCACTAGTACAGTGTAAATCCACCTTTCGCAGCAATGCAGGCTGCTATTCTCCCATGGAGACGATCGTAGAGATGCTGGATGTAGTCCTGTGGAACGGCTTGCCATGCCATTTCCACCTGGCGCCTCAGTTGGACCAGCGTTCGTGCTGGACGTGCAGACCGCGTGAGACGACGCTTCATCCAGTCCCAAACATGCTCAATGGGGGACAGATCCGGAGATCTTGCTGGCCAGGGTAGTTGACTTACACCTTCTAGAGCACGTTGGGTGGCACGGGATACATGCGGACGTGCATTGTCCTGTTGGAACAGCAAGTTCCCTTGCCGGTCTAGGAATGGTAGAACGATGGGTTCGATGACGGTTTGGATGTACCGTGCACTATTCAGTGTCCCCTCGACGATCACCAGTGGTGTACGGCCAGTGTAGGAGATCGCTCCCCACACCATGATTCCGCGAGTTGGCCCTGTGTGCCTCGGTCGTATGCAGTCCTGATTGTGGCCCTCACCTGCACGGCGCCAAACACGCATACGACCATCATTGGCACCAACGCAGAAGCGACTCTCATCGCTGAAGACGACACGTCTCCATTCGTCCCTCCATTCACGCCTGTCGCGACACCACTGGAGGCAGGCTGCACGATGTTGAGGCGTGAGCGGAAGACGGCCTAACGGTGTGCGGGACCGTAGCCCAGCTTCATGGAGACGATTGCGAATGGTCCTCGCCGATACCCCAGGAGCGACAGTGTCCCTAATTTGCTGGGAAGTGGCGGTGCGGTCCCCTACGGCACTGCGTAGGATCCTACGGTCTTGGCGTGCATCCGTGCGTCGCTGCGGTCCGGTCCCAGGTCGACGGGCACGTGCACCTTCCGCCGACCACTGGCGACAACATCGATGTACTGTGGAGACCTCACGCCCCACGTGTTGAGCAATTTGGGGGTACGTCCACCCGGCCTCCCGCATGCCCACTATACGCCCTCGCTCAAAGTCCGTCAACTGCACATACGGTTCACGTCCACGTTGTCGCGGCATGCTACCAGTGTTAAAGACTGCGATGGAGCTCCGTATGCCACGGCAAACTGGCTGACACTGACGGCGGCGGTGCACAAATGCTGCGCAGCTAGCGCCATTCGACGGCCAACACTGCGGTTCCTGGTGTGTCCGCTGTGCCGTGCGTGTGATCATTGCTTGTACAGCCCTCTCGCAGTGTCCGGAGCAAGTATGGTGGGTCTGACACACCGGTGTCAATGTGTTCTTTTTTCCATTTCCAGGAGTGTATAAAGAGCACATATGAAACTGGAAATAGGAAGTAGGCATTCTACCTTCTCTAAACACCTAATAGAGAATGGATATAGTCATTTAACATGGAACAAGATACGAAATTTGTTAAGATTATCAATAACCGCAAAACGCTACTAACATTACAGAAAAACTTTCACGTACAAAGAGCCCTTGTGATATGAGACCATTTTTTATTGGAACTGCCACACATCATAATCAAATTCTATTTAACTGATAAACCCACCAAATCTACATCAGTTCTTATTGTAAGGTGAGAGAACGAGATCTGGTAAAGGTAATGCCAGTGGCTGCCATATGTAACCTGTAAGATTCCATGTTGATGTCTACTTCTCGACTGTTACTTAAATCGGTTTTTGGGAGTCTCTTTGAATTAATAGTGAGTTGAGCAAAGCGTCGCAAAGCAGAGACAGAGGACCAGTGTCGAGCTATTAGACACAAGAAGATATGCGCGTGCCGTCACAGCTGTGGGAGATGAGACCCCAGGTAAGGAGCTGCTGGGAATGGTGGATTGTGTGTGACCAGAAACCCGGCGGACTGGCGCCGTATACGTTTTCCTGACTGGCTACAGTGCTTGCGTCCTAAGCTACCGGAGGCTGTTGTGTAACAAAAGACTGTTTTTACCTGGTGTACCTTCCAGCACCAGAGGCGTGTCGTGACTGTTTCACAGAGGCCAAGAGCCATGGGACGTGCTGAATTGTAAAGAAATGAGCCGGAGTCTCGGAATGTGGGAAACGCTGGGCAACGGACAGTTTAGAGGTAAGATATAAGAGGTGAAGTGAGAAGAGGTCATCCAGGCATCTTTTGTGTTTGGGAGCATCGCCTCGGCAGCTGTCAGGCTGGTGCCAAACTAAACGAGGATTTTGCTTTTTACTAATAAATTGTAATGATAATATAATGGTTAACATAAATAAACTCTGGAGTGGGGAACGGACCTCACCTTTGTAGTTTTATTGGCGGGCACACATAATAGGAGAGATAATGAGAGTCAGAAGCTGACTTTTTGTGAGCACAGCACTAAAAGATTCTCACAATGGGTTAATCATATTAAAGTTCAGTATGGGAGGGGACTGCTGCCTTATTAGAATGAATCTCACTGGTCGCCACTTGCAAGAACCACTGCTTCTGGAAATCAAGGCCCACACACAAAGGAAGAATGAAAATTCATTTCTTGTTGGGAGTGTTCTGTACAATTAACTTCCATCTCTGACTCAGCATGGGACTCTTTAGCCGAGTGAGGGATTTCGGCTACGAGCACTGAGGTAGAGCAGCCTTTGGTGCAGGCTAGGTGACTTACAAGGAACCCCTGGAGTGCGAGGTTGCAAGTTCAGTCTTTAGTAAGGCTCATTTCCTAAGCATTGTGTTAACATTTATGGCATGAAAAATATCAACTTAAAATGCCTAACAATGTGCATCAAGAGGGGGACAGAAAATGTGTGTGTGGGAGATGGGAGGTTTAGAGATCAACATTGAATGGAATGTTTGTATTACATTTCACGAAATGGACGTCGTCAATATTCGAGAGATGTTCGAAACAAACCATTAATTTGCAGCATGATCACCGAATGAAAAACGACGCGCGACAGTCATCACAAAGCTTCGCACCATCAAGATCGAAGGCGAAATCCTCGAGAATTGTAAGCAGTGACGGACGTTCAGCTATGTATCCACTTTTGAGGAAAGCACATCGAATCATATGGAACCATACTGGTGTAAGAGGGTTATAAGAACTGATGGAATGGGATTGCATGCAACCGAAACAGTCTGTCGCGGACATTATCGTGAAACTGCTTGCAGATAGTGCGATAATGTGTTTTATAGACACGGGAAAAATAAACATCCAGAAGATGAATTTGTCCACTGGTTCCAAGTGGTATCAGTTGCAATGTCACAATTTTCAGGAGATATAATTTGCTGTAAGGGAGTATGATTTTTATAAGCAGACCAGGAATCAATCAAAAGCGAATCATTTAGACCGCCTATTGGCCAAAGGATGTGCTCATGCCATAGTTGTAGTTCTCTTACTTCCATTTTCCCACTCTTGCTTGCTATGACGTAAATATCCTAGACTATTTTCCATCCAAATTAACAGTAGGCATAATTTTATACAAATGTGTTGAGGTATAGTTGTTAGCCGATCTTGATATAACCTTCTTGGAACCTCTGATTCTCAGGATTCCTTTCATATCTATTTCCTCTTCACGTTACGATTGGTCGGAACTGAAAACAAATTCCTTACTGAACGATGTGATAAATTTGTTTATCTCATCTAAAAATTTTAAGACTGATTCCGCAGTCTGGTGTGCATTGACAAATTGGCGCTTTGTTTGAAACTTCATTATCTTACGTCTTCCAATTCTGTATTACTGTTTGCCATCCACTGCATCCCATGAAATCGCTATAATATATGTCGTGATCAGTTTGATGTGCATAACGTAGAATATCACTATTACGGACATGCTGTAAATTGTATCGAGCGTTTTTAAAATCTAGTTTTTGTAACAAGTGCGCCTTGTCCTCGTTCGAATGTCCGTAGTTTTTTTTATGCACTACCCGCTCATTTTGCTGCTGACTTACTGAAAGCTGTTTACAATTGTATTTTTACTGTGAATCACCTTCCATGTGCGTAATTATCTTCAGTACCCGCTCCTTGGACAAGATTTGCCTTTACTGCCTTTCGCTGATGACGGATTTGTGGCTCCCTGACCGACAAGGATGATGAAGTACATGGCTCGATACCTGTCTTAACATCACTTTCACTTGGTAAGCACCTATCGTTATCATTATATAATTCGTGTACGTTCTCCACACAGTCGAGCGTATACGACACCATCATTCCAGTGACTGATTTTGCACAAACGCTAATATTTGATCTGCCATTACTTTCTCACTCTGCGAAATTGCTTGGGTTCCTTTCTGACGAAACGTTGTCGTAAATATAATGTAATGTTTGCTTTGTTTACCATTCCCATTGCTCTGCTTTGTATCTACACCACTAGCACTGTTGCTCTGTTGTTAGTTACTCATAGACTAAGTAATTCAGCTACGCTCCGTAGCCATACGCTGTGCTCACTATTGGATACGTCCAGACCCGCCACTGTTACCATTAGCAGCCAGTATTGTGGTTGCGTAGAAGACGATCTGTAGGACGTCGAATGCAGGAAACGTGGTTGGTCTTTTGTGACATCTCACTCAAGGGGTTTCTTCTTACAGTTTTCCAGCCACCACAACAATAACTGGTTGGCACCAGTAATATTAACCAACCTATGGTGAACAACAGCAGCGTTCGCAACCTGAGTTGCAGAAGGCAGGAAAAGACCTCATATTAACGTTACGACTTTGACATTTTATTTTTAGTACGCTTATTAGTAATCACAGGCTCAATATGCGCTCAATCTAGGCAGTAGGTGCTTGCGTGAATCTTTCAGTTTCTATTTCCTTCCTTCTCGATTAACAATCACCAATCACTGTGTGGCATCCACGAACTTAGTTGCTTTGCTAAACGAGTGCTGATTCTAACTTGTTCATTCCAGATTTATTGTCTGACCTTTGTGAAAGAGTTAATACCTTAATTCAATTGTAACCTGTCTTGATATTTTATGAAATTTACCGTCGTCTCTCATTTGTGCACTTTGTTTCACCTGGAGGTCTACAGGTACTCGTAAAAAATAGGATTTTATAGTGAGCATTGTTTCTTCCACTAGTTTAATTAATCCTATATCTTTATCACCCTTCTGAGTTACAGAACCCATGTTTCATATGTGTTAAGATCATCAATGTTTAATAATTGAAGTCACTAAGTTATCCATTGCACTACATCTGTAATTAGATTCAAGTGATCTTATGAGTAGCAAACTGTTCATCGACAAGGTCACTCCATACAGGTCGTTGCGACAATTGCAAAGGTCTGTCGAATGCTCAGCAGTAATCTCACTCGTGTAATGAGCCAGAAAGTAGGAATTTGTATAAATAACAACTATCTGATCATGTTAGCCACAACAATAATAACAAACAGGGGTGTAGAACATGCAAAGACTGAATAACAACAAAAACGCACCCCGCCACACACGCGTGCGAGAGCTCGTTCGTAACGAAGAAAAGCGTATTAAACAAACCAACCCAAACCCAGTGAACAGTGAAAGTGAGATGCTAAGTCGAATTTTGTTCGTAAATTAGACCTCGTGGATACGCAAACGAAATGAATACAGCTCTAGGGCGGCTCATAAGCACCATTAAGTTCACAAATCGAAAGACGAGGCAAATTCTAATTTAACCTCACGAAACAACTGCTACAAAAAGTAGTTTGTCACTAAAAATCCAAAGAGTAAGAACAAAATGTGGTGTAGTGACAAATCTGTAATTATTATGTAATTAAATTATTATACACAAAAACAAGCATGTATTACAGACCGCTAAGATAGCTCACAGATAGAAACAAGCGAACACCTATGGTTCAGTGCAATCAACGTTTCATTTAGCTTCATTAGACGAATAACATCCCAAGAACATAAGCAGCCCAATAACGAATGTAAACAAAAAATAACGAAATAATATGTATAGGTAAAGAACGAGTGGGGGGTCTCAACCACCGAATCTTGCGAGTCACCCTATTTAATGTTTCCTCAGGTTGAATTTAGTTCTGTCGCAGTTGTTTCATATGCTGATGTGACCCACTGCCTACTGTTGTTAAGATACAAGGAGAATGCGTTTAACATGATACCAACATGGTGTAGACACCTACACACGGTTATCATTTATCAAGAAATTTCGTGAAAGAGAGTTACTAATAACCGCCTTTCAATACTTTTTTATCTCAGTTATTCTAAAAAGTGAGTACTCTTTTCCCATACACATGGTAGAAATTAGATATCTGCGATATGTTGATGTAATTTGCACTTGGTTCCCACCTTTGTCTCTCTTCCTCCTCAGTTATTTCGATATTTTGAGTGGCTGGCGTATATGGATGGCTAATCCCTTACCAACAGACTGAAGATACTTATCATTACTGGTCGGATACTACCTCCGCACAGTTTAAGGAGGAGCTCCAACAACACAGAAAACCTTCAAACACCCATCATCCTCGGTCTTTTGTGTTGGCGGATACCCAGTTACGTCAATGGCTGCACTCTCGCGACTAAACAAAACACAGTTAAGTACACCGGCCCACTGAAAACAACAGGCCACAAGTATGGCAGACCGCAGGTTCCTCTCGTTGGAGGAGATTACCGTGAGTTATAGAGCAATGTCATATTCGAAGTAGGATTATCCTGACTTTGTCGCGTCTCGATGGCTGTAAGGAGTTATGCCACGGCCATATTGTCAATTTTATCGACTGCCGCTTGTTATCCATCACCTATAGCCTTAACGTCTTCCATTGTTGCATGATAATGAGAAATTTCAACACCAACGACAGTATTGCATGTAGGATAGCACAGGGAATCTCTTCATCAGTGTCCCACAAGTCCTTGGCTGCAGCACCGTCTAATACATTAGCCGAATTTCTATGTATCTTTGTAGCACACAAAAGAAAAATATTTTGCTGTGTTATTGCATGTGAAGACGTGCGTTCTGGATATTACGTCTAGTTTTAACAGATGGAACACATGTCAGACAGGATACACGGCAAAAGTGAATGACAAATGTCGACGCTGGTCACGTATAATTAATATTAGAGCGAGCCGAAGAGGAGTTTTGTCGTCAACATCTTTACACAGATTGATTTTTGGGTTGTCTTTCTTCTTCACATTTGCTTATATTGCTACTCCAAGGTATCTCCATGTCGTTATTGCTCGAGTTCAATATCATCAATCACACATAAACCGTACAACTTTACATTACCTTACACACACACACTCACACACACACACACACACACATACGAGCTTTGCTCAAGGCTGATATTTTGTAAAGGTCTAACTGAGTGTTATTGCAAAGTGAAGTCTAGGGTATAGCGTTCCTTCAACGTCAAGTTCATTATTGACGGACGAAATGCTCGGTTTGGGGAAACATGAGGAAGGAAAGCTGCAAGTCGTTTCAAAGGAAACAGCGCAGACTCCACTTAGCGAAATAATTAAAACCTACATCTTGACAGCCGGACAGGGATTTGAACTGTCGTCCTCAAAAGTGCTAGTCTAGCCTTCGCTTGGGAAGTATATCAGCTTTATGGATACCTTAGGTGCCAATGCGTCAGGCTTACATCGAAAGCGACTGCCAACTGTTATAGTGACATAGCCCCGCACGAAGGTTTCACTACAAGTCACAATTCTGCGGGTTATCTACTTACAAATCCATAAATACGTCACAACGCATTCAGTGAGTATCAAATCAGCAAACGCGTTGCAAACATTCGACACTACATAATAAAATTTTTGTATTTCAGATACGGGACTTACACTTGTCTGATAGGAAACTTCGGACTGTAACATATTGAGCGCAGGAAGTATCACTATCTTCACTTGTCAAAGCGCACCCAAGAAAAGGAGGGGGGCCGTTAGAGTAACATTGTGAAGCAGAACCCCGTTTAAGAGCAGATATAAGTAATCTCAGCCATGTGTACACACAACACGCTCAATATGAAACAATACAAAATAGATATCATGTAAGAAATATTTAAGTTCACTGTAATAGAGAAAAGCGATTGTACTGACTTTATATGTTAGCACAAGTAAGCAACAAGCTACATGAAATTAATAGTAGCTTCTCTAAAACAATTCTTTAGTCGGTGGTATAAAGTGAACAACAGGATCGAACTTTGTATTTATAAAACTATATGAAACACTCGTTATGTATTTGTTAACTTATAAGGAAATCAACACTTTTTGATGTTGCTGAGACATAGTCACACAAAAATTTTTAATTGAACACACCACCATTTGACTATATTGTTGTTTGTTTAATGACGATCCAGGTTTCGGCCTTGTATGCCATTTCAAAGTGATGGAGTTTATGTCCTGCAATATATGTTAATTCCCTAAACTCAATCACTAGAAAATGACATAAAAGGCCGAAACCTGGGTCATAATTGAACAAACAACTCAAATGGCGGTGTGTTCATTTAAAAATCTGTTAGCAGGTTTCTCTGCTTAAAACTGCCCCAGAAAATTCCTGAAATAGTGTTTTTTAAGCCTCTACAGTGCAAGATGTCACTTCATTGATGTTCACACTGTGGCACTCCATACTCTGGTACACTCGGACTTCGTTTGTGATTTTACGTATCGTTTAATGCGTATTCTTACATTTTATAAAAATGGATGTGTATATGTATGCTGGAAAAAAAAATAGTACACCTGGAAAGACGACGTCGATTTTGATCTGATAACGGCATATGCCACCTGGGAGATAGTAGACGTACTGATAACTGTTTCAACGTCGTCTGCCAACAGATAGCATATTGGCATAGGTACCAGATCGCAATCTGTGTCTACCCTTTAACAGGGAATACCCACAGCAAGAAGACTCAGTGTGATGCAAATGTGTGAAGCAAGCAGGCAACCAGACCGCAGAGACGCACTCGGGCTCCCTACAGCCAACTTAACCCTTTTGAAAGGGGTTAAATTGTGGCCTTCCAAATGGTGGGATGGTCCTTTCGGAGAACTGTCACCCAAGTTGGACGTTCTGCGTCAATTGTTCAACGATGTAGGCATCAGTTCAAATGTTCAAATGTGTGTGAAATCTTACGGGACTTAACTGCTAAGGTCATCAATCCCTAAGATTACACACTACTTAACCTAAATTAACCTAAGGACAAACACACACACATGTCCGAGGGAGGACTTAAACCTCCACCGGGACCAGCCGCACAGTCCATGACTGCAGAGCCTTAGACCGCTCGGTTGGCATCAGTGGTCACCTGGATCATCTCACACCCGTAGACGAGGTTTTGGGCGTCCACGCAGCACAGACGCCTTCCACGATAGTCGTATTGTAAGGGCAGCAGTGGCAGATCTTATAGCTACGACAGTACAGATAGAGGGCTTGCGGGCTCAGACTACTGTCCCCCCACTAAGCGCCTGCAACTGTCGCCTCCCGCGAAACAGACCGGTGCAGCGGGCCCCGGACCGATTAGGGGTCAGCCTGGCCGGTCGTCCCGGAAACATAGACGCTTCCCAGAGACCACCAGAAGGCGTCCACGGGGCCGCAAGAGGTCGCTACAGCCGCGGACCTCTTTCCTTCTGCTCCACACGTGACTGCAAATAGAGACAGCCATATCCATGCGCCGAGCAGTATTTAAGCTGGCGCAGGAGCCTGGAGAGGCAGTGCACGCCGAGCGAGCCCACAGGTGTCATCGTAGCCGCCGCGTCATCGTCCACCGCCGCCAGCATACCGGAGCCATCCTCGCAGGGCCTCTACTCGTCCTCGGACTCAGGTGACAGCAACGTGGACTCCGCGCCGCTCTTCACGAGACGCCTGGGGCTTGGTTTGGTGAAGTTGTATGGTTACTACACAGACGTTTCAACACGAATTGTTGCGAACCGGTATGTGGCAGTGGGACTACGGACAACCACACCCCCAGCCCATCTTCCACTCTCGTCACAGCTTCGACGTGCACGGCTCGACTGGTGCCGTCAGACAATCACTTGGAAGCTGGAATGGCGCCGTGATCTTCAGCAACGGAAGCAGAGTGTGCCTGCACGCCAGTAATAGCCGTTTGCGCGTACGACTTGGACGTGGTGAGCGCTGTCTCGTAGAGTGCATTCGTCCAAGACACACAGGCCCCCCTCCATATCTCATGGTCAGGGGTGCGATAAGCTACAAACCTCGTGCACCACTGGAGTTTCTGGAGGGTCGCTAAACCGCGCTCAGTACTTGCAGAAAGTTGCTAGACACGTTCTTTTGCCATTCTTGCAGTAGCAAGGTGATGTATTGTTCCAGCAGGTTAATGTCCGGCCCCACACTGCCCGTGAAAACTCAACGAGATCTGCAAGATGTACAGCAAATTCCCTGACCAACCGGCTTTCCGAACTTGTCTCCAATCGACCACGTATGGGATATAATCGGGTACGAAGTAACTCGTGCTACTAGTAAACCAACAATTCTTACGGAAATACGTCAACAGGTCCAGCAGGCAGGACATAACGAATCCCAAGAAGCTCCTGCATTTTCACCCTAGGAGGCTACACCACGCACTAATATGGCTGTTGCAGCGTGGTAGATTCCTCGTACCTCATAACTGCTTGACCTATTAACGTGTAAATGTAATCATTTCATGTGCTCCGCATGCAGTGTTAGAACAAAGAATTCTGAGTGAACTGCAAACCTATAAAATAGTAAACAATGTTTTTTTTCGGCAGTGTATTAGTGTATGAGGACGCAATGAAAAGTAATGCCTCAGAATTTAAATGTAAAAACATTAAACAGATGCAACAGAGTAACCATCGTGTAAAGTGACGAAATGCCCATTTTAGGGTTGAATCCCCTCAGTTGTAAGTCGAGGAATTACACTACCTGGTACAGGGTGTATCGTCGCTTTGGCAGAGCCTCCATCCGTTGCCAACTGTCTGTCTGCCAGCCGCTGTCGTCATGCTCTCCGACCCCCGTTTTAGTTCCTTCCGCACTTCTGCGACTCCTGTCGCCGGTGGACGCCGCCTTCAATCATTGACGCCCCACCTACCATCATTATCTACACCTCTCCTTCACCTGCCCCCATTGTAACCTCGTGGAGTGCTTCCTCTGGGCTTAATCCATCTCATCCACCTCCCCTGCTCACAGTCTCCTCCCCTTCTATCTCCTCCTCATCCCTGTATCCCCACCTGCTCGTTGCTCCTTGCCCTGCTCCTGCCCCTGCTCCTGGCCCCCTCCCACTGCTGTCGCCCACCGAGGTGACTTTCTCCCCTTCCCTACCCGCCCCAGTAAAACTGCTCCTGCTTCTCCCACCCGAGTAACCACCTGCCGCACTACAGTCGCCACCACACAACGCCCCAACCCCTTACCGACTCACAAGAGAGGACTGCCTTCTACCACATCCCCATTCATCCAGTCCCTCATCCCATGCCATACCCGTCACAAAATCTCTGAAGCGACCAAGTGGTGACCTCACCTCCACCCCCTCCTCCAGAGAACCACAGCCTACCCCACTTCCCTCTGATCCCAACGTGGATACCACCCCTCTTCCCACCTCCCCAGCCCCCACCCTGTATACCTTCGTCTGCACCCTCACCCTTGAAATCTGAAAATACATTCCCAGTGAACCCATTACTCAACTTATCCCTTGCAGAGACTCTGATGTCCTTGGGCATCTTCCCCACATCACCTTTGACCCCCATGCATCCCTCACCCCTTCCCTTACTTCCTTCTCTCCTAATCAGCCCAAACCCCCTCGTTGTCCACCATCCCTCACCACCTTGATCACAAAACTCAGCCCTGTGGTCATGGCAGTGGAGGTGTTGGCGGATCCGAATGCTCACACCGCCCTGGAAATTCCCTTGGCCCACTGTACTTACAACTCATCTGGCCCTACCTTGCTCGATTGTATCTTTACTGAGTCCACCTCCTCCATCGATCTCCACCTCACACAGGGGGCCTTGATTTTAAACTGCTGCCACCCTATTGACCCATCCCATACCCCTCCTCAATCCTACCGCTGCCAGCGCTGTCTCCTGTACAGTGAACACCTCACCAAAAAGTGCAAGAACCTCCCCCCCCCCCCCCCACCTGCCCCCATTGTAAAGCCTCCCACATCCTTAAAAAGTGTCCTAAACTCACCTCGCCCCCTTCCTGCAACACCTGCAATGAACCCTACGCCTCCAAATGCAAAGCAAAACCCCCTCCCGCCAACCCTGAGCTCACTGTCCCTGTTCGCACCATCGACAGGTCCATCCACCCCCACAATTCCCTCCACCCTCTCCCTATGGCAGAAGACGTCATTCGGTTCCTAACCATCGTCCTGCAAGACATCAGCCCCTTCTAGGGACCCAACACTCTCCAGCAGATTTCCCTCGCCGCCCGCTCTGTTTCCCATTTAAATACCTACACCACCTACTCCCACAGCCAACCCCACTTTACTTTCACACACCTAGACACCATCGCTTAAGCCCCTCTCTCCTCACCCCACTTCCTTCCCCCCTCCCACCTCCTGCATAGTCTCTTCTACCTCAACAGTCGCTTCCTCCCAGCCAACAGATACCTCTTCATGCATTCCCTATCCCAGCACCAGGTTGACTCCTTCATCCTTAATGAAACCTTCTGACAACCTCACCATGTTGTCTGCACCTCTCCCTATCTCCTTCACTGCACCGGCAATCCCCTTCCCCTCGCCCAAGTCGGGGTCACTATTGGCCACCTCAGGGATCTCCCTGTCCGGCATCAACCCCTACTCAATGACCCAACTGAACACCTTCTCATCAGCATGTTTTTTCACTCCCTCACCATCACCTGTGCCACTATCTATATCTGTCCCGCAGATCCTCTCCCCTATGACTTCATTTCCCATGTTGGCCATACCTTCTCCACCTACATGATTGCTGTCGACCTCAACATCCACAGCCAAGACCCTGCCACACTTTGGCAGTGGCATCACTTCCTTGCCACCCTCCATGGTGACCTTGTTTCTCTCCCACAACACATCCATCCTGAAAGTAACTCCACACCCAATGTTATTCTCGATTCCCCCAACCTCCTTCGTCATATCACCGTGGACGTCCTCAATCCCATTGGTAGTAGCCACCTCCCCATCCTTCTCACTGTCTGCCCTGTCTGTGGGCCCCCTGCAGCCCTCAGCTCAGCTGGCCCTCCAAAGTCTGTCCACAACAACCACCGTGCTGACTGGGATGCCTACCAGGAATCCATTGCTTCACAGATCGAAAGCCACCTCACCACCTTTCACTGTCCTGCTGACATCACCCATGCCTCTTACTTCCTTCAGAAGACCATCACTGATGCTGTGGAGGCCAATGTCCCTACCAAACTCATGCACCCTCACTGCCCTACACTTCCTCTGAAGGCTGTCCTTCTTTGTGAATCCCATAAGCTCTACTGCTCTTTCCTCCACACCCGTGACTGTGATACACTCAGTCTCCACTTGAAATTAGTGACATATCAGGAACATCCTTACAGCAAAGAAACGCTGGGACTGGCGCCAGACATGCACACGCCTCACTTCACACTCCCTGTCAACATCTCCAAGTACTGGTCAGCTTTCACTGCCTTACTGGTAGTCATCCCACCCCACATTAGCCTATCCTCCACAACGATCGATCCTTCCCTGACAACGTCAGTAAGGCTAACCATTTTTCTTCCCACTATCCGAGGTCATCTCTGTTCCTGACGATCTACATCTACATCTACGTCCATACTCCGCAAGCCACCTGACGGTGTGTGGCGGAGGGTACCTTCAGTACCTCTATCGGTTCTCCCTTCTATTCCAGTCTCGTATTGTTCGTGGAAAGAAGGACTGTCGGTATGCCTCTGTGTGGGCTCTAATCTCTCTGGTTTTATCCTCATGGTCTCTTCGCGAGATATACGTAGGAGGGAGCAATATACTGCTTGACTCTTCGGTGAAGGTATGTTCTCGAAACTTCAATAAAAGCCCGTACCGAGCTACTGAGCGTCTCTCCTGCAGAGTCGTCCACTGGAGTTTATCTATCATCTCCGTAACGCTTTCGCGATTATTAAATGATCCTGTAACGAAGCGCGCTGCTCTCCGTTGGATCTTCTCTATCTCTTCTATCAACCCTATCTGGTACGGATCCCACACTGCTGAGCAGTATTCAAGCAGTGGGCGAACAAGCGTACTGTAACCTACTTCCTTTGTTTTCGGATTGCATTTCCTTAGGATTCTTCCAATGAATCTCAGTCTGGCATCTGCTTTACCGACGATCAACATTATATGATCATTCCATTTTAAATCACTCCTAATGCGTACTCCCAGATAATTTATGGTATTAACTGCTTCCAGTTGCTGACCTGCTATTTTGTAGCTAAATGATAAAGGATCTATCTTTCTGTATATTCGCAGCACATTACACTTGTCTACATTGAGATTCAATTGCCATTCCCTGCACCATGCGTCAATTCGCTGCAGATCCTCCTGCATTTCAATACAATTTTCCATTGTTACAACCTCTCGGTACACCACAGCATCATCTGCAAAAAGCCTCAGTGAACTTCCGATGTCATCCACCAGGTCATTTATGTATATTGTGAATAGCAACGGTCCTATGACACTCCCCTGCGGCACACCTGAAATCACTCTTACTTCGGAAGACTTCTCTCCATTGAGAATAACATGCTGCGTCCTGTTATCTAGGAACTCCTCAATCCAATCACACAATTGGTCTGATAGTCCATATGCTCTTACTTTGTTCATTAAACGACTGTGGGGAACTGTATCGAACGCCTTGCGGAAGTCAAGAAACACGGCATCTACCTGTGAACCCGTGTCTATGGCCCTCTGAGTCTCGTGGACGAATAGCGCGAGCTGGGTTTCACATGACCGTCTTTTTCGAAACCCATGCTGATTCCTACAGAGTAGATTTCTAGTCTCCAGAAAAGTCATTATACTCGAACACAATACGTGTTCCAAAATTCTGCAACTGATCGACGTTAGAGATATAGGTCTATAGTTCTGCACATCTGTTCGACGTCCCTTCTTGAAAACGGGGATGACCTGTGCCCTTTTCCAATCCTTTGGAACGCTACGCTCTTTTAGAGACCTACGGTACACCGCTGCAAGAAGGGGGGCAAGTTCCTTCGCGTACTCTGTGTAAAATTGAACTGGTATCCCATCAGGTCCAGAGGCCTTTCCTCTTTTGAGCGATTTTAATTATTTCTCTATCCCTCTGTCGTCTATTTCGATATCTACCATTTTGTCATCTGTGCGACAATCTAGAGAAGGAACTACAGTGCAATCTTCCTCTGTGAAACAACTTTGGAAAAAGACATTTAGTATTTCGGCCTTTAGTCTGTCATCCTCTGTTTCAGTACCATTTTGGTCACAGAGTGTCTGGACATTTTGTTTTGATCCACCTACCGCTTTGACATAAGACCAAAATTTCTTAGGATTTTCTGCCAAGTCAGTACATAGAACTTTACTTTCGAATTCATTGAACGCCTCTCGCATAGCCCTCCTCACACTACATTTCGCTTCGTGTAATTTTTGTTTTTCTGCAAGGCTTTGGCTATGTTTATGTTTGCTGTGAAGTTCCCTTTGCTTCCGCAGCAGTTTTCTAACTCCGTTGTTGTACCACGGTCCCCATTTTGATTACTTCCTTTTCCCTAGAATCCTTAACCACACTGATACCTCTGTCTAACCGCTTGCCCCTAACTTCCAGTAGTTGGATCAGTTACCCCCTCATACATCTACACTCACATCACCGCACATCACATCATACTCGTCCTCCACTCCAAACCCAACAGTGCCCCTGGTCATGATGTTATAGCCTACCACCATCTCAAGGAATCCCTCTATCCTTCCTGGCTGTCCTTGCTACCCTGTACAATGTCCTTCTCTCCACTGGTTTTTACCTCAACCTGTGGAAGACTTCATGTGTCCTGCTGTTCCCTAAACCCAACAGACCCCTTTCTGATACCTTTTCCTATTGTCCCATCTGCCTCACCTCTGTGTACAGTAACATCTTTGATACCATCTTCTCCTGCCATATTCACCACCACCTTAACAAGCACCACCTCCTTCCCCTTACCCAGTGTGGCTTCCAGCCTTCCTCCTCAGCCAACGACCAGCTCCTTAACCTTACAATCTTCTTTCCCTCCAACTTAACCGTCATCAATCAGCTATCTTTGTTTCCCTTGACCTCCAGAACACCTACTACCATGTCTGACATCCTGAGCTCCTCTTCAAACTCCAGATGTATGCTCTCCCTGTCGATTTCGTCCATCTCATTGCTTCCTTCCTCTCCTGTCGTCCCTCCTATGTAACTATCCACAATTCCTACTCCCGTACTTTCTATCCCTCAGCCGGTGTGCCCCAAGGCTCCATCCTTTCCCCTCTCCTTTATCTCCTGTACACTGCTGATATGCCCAAACTTCTCCTGACTGTTCATCTCCTCCAATTTGCTGATGACACCTCCTACCTAGCCCTCTATCCTACCCTTCAAAGGTCCCAATGTACCCTCCAAACCCATCTTGACCAGTTCACCACTTTGTGCAACCAGTCATTCCTTTGTATCAACCCCTACAAGACCCAGGCACTCATCATAGGCCACACCACCTGCTCCTTCAGTCTCCATGATTTCCAGCTAACCATTTATGGCCATCCTATCCACCTCACTCCTACCCTCAAATACCTTGGCCTCACCCTCAACCGCCACCTCACCTGGACTGCCCGTCTCCTTACAATCCAACACGAAGCCCACAATCAACTCTACCTTCTGAAACTGCTGTACGGCCGGACTTGGGGATTGCATCCTTCCACCATCCTTCACACCTACAAATCTTTGAGCCGCCTCATCCTTTATTATGCCAGTGCTGCTTTGTTTTTGGCGCCTACCAGGTTCAATAGTGCCCTCCAAATTCGCGAACACCATGCACTCCACCACGCCTTCCATATCCTCCTTACATCCCCCATGAGCATACTCTATGACCTCATCCCCTTCCCCCACCTTCTCCTTTTCCTTGAACACATCTGCACCCTGTATATTGTCCACCGACTCGATCCCTCCCCCACCCCCTGGTGAGCCCCTTCCTCGCCACACCCCAGCCTGTTGCTGCACCTTTGCTGTTGTGTCCTGTCCTCTCTCCATCTCCACATCTGCCACCTCCTTTCTCAATGCAACTTCCAGCACCTACCCCTCCCAGATGGTAAGCTCCACCCTGACATCTACCCCTCCTACCAACTCTAACCCCACCTTCTTCATGCCTTCTCCTCAGGGCTCCCTCTCCTCCCATCTCTTCTCCTGAGCAAATTTCCACTCCTACACCCCTCCCCCTCCTGTGCTCCCCTTCAATGGCTCTGCGCTCCCTCCTGCCTTGTCTTCCCTCTTCATCCCCCACCCCACCTGTCTCCTTCCTCTTGGTGCACCCCCTGAACCCCTATCCTTTTCATCCAGCCCCCTTCCCTAGTGCACCTTGCTCTCCCCTCCTTTTCCATCCTCTCAGGCCTCTCGCTTGCCAGGTCCCTTCTGGTAGTCTTTATTGTTTGTCGTGTGTGCTTCATCATTAAAATCCTACACAAATATAAAGGTGTTCACATTGACATTATCATTGACTAATTACTGTTCTACACTGTAGTACCATGTTTGGTTACAAAAAAATGGCTCTGAGCACTATTGGACTTAACATCTATGGTCATCAGTCCCCTAGAACTTAGAACTACTTAAACCTAACTAACCTAAAGACATCACACAACACCCAGCCATCACAAGGCAGAGAAAATCCCTGACCCCGCCGGGATTCGAACCCGGGAACCCGGGCGTGGGAAGCGAGAACGCTACCGCACGACCACGAGATGCGGGCGTTTGTTTACAAAATGAAGTACAATATAGGTAAAGCAAACGTATGTTTGCTGCACCTGCGACCTAACTAACTTAACTAACTCTAAAAATAAAAATAAAGCTGAACTGTTGAGACTAAATCCTTACTTTCCGATGTGCCTTCCGTGTATTAAAGATGAAATAAAAATTTAAGAACAGTGATCTCCGGAATGCAAAACATATATTGCAGTGAATCCAGTTGCACGATATTTCAATGCTCAAAAACGGCAGAAATGGCTCTGAGCACTGTGGGACTTAACTACTGAGGTCATCAGTCCCCTAGAACTTAGAACAACTTAAACCTAACTAACCTAAGGACATCACACATATCCATGCCTGAGGCAGGATTCGAACCTGCGACCTATTTCGATGCTGGTTGTAGTTTAATGCGAGCTGGCGTGGCATCTCGCATACTCATATCAGAATTTTATACAGAACCAGACATACGACTCAAAAATATTTCAAAATTGATTTTATTCATTCGTAAATAATTCAGGAAACGTCGTCCTTGTAAGATAACTCGCTGATCAGCGTATTTGATGTTCCCAAACGATTACAGCAATATATCCATTTCCATATCCTACATCTTTGGGGCCGTTTCTTCTTCGTCGACATCATTATAAGTTCTTCAGCTAAAAGCTGAGCAACTCTCGTACGAATAATTTCACTTCTTGCTATCTTGAAAGTCGCGTAAGTAGAAGTTCCCAACTAAGGGATGTGAAAACGCTAACGTCTATGTAGGGGTAGTGGTGAAGGAACTGACGTGTGAGAAATTCATCTCTGTGGAGCCCCAGCTAAGACATAAGGGATGCGTTATTGCGAACTACCAGAGTGGGTCGGTCATCGCTCATTAGGGTCGCTGCAGCTCACGACAGCTTGCCGCTTGGCCGGCGGAAAAGCGCTTCCTCTTTCCACTACTTCCACAAACGTAGTTTGGAATTCAGTGGCTTGTTCCGAGTCCGCACATGTCTCGCTTATTTCTCGATTCATATCTGAGAAAGGGACGTGCCCGGATTACAGTTCGAACTCGAGCTACGAGCAGGTTACCACGTAGCACCAAGAACGTGCGGCCCTGTGATGGTGCTTTAGTTGAGAGAGCTTACCATAAAAACCGCAAACTCAGGAAATGCAGACTGTAAGATCTTGGTTCACTTGCATTGTGCTTATGACGTTAAGGACTCTCGCTATATTCTGCCAAGAACCAGTCTTTGCCCTGATTTTTATAATCATTCAATAGTATCTTATGCTCCTTACTTCGTCCTCGCTCTTTCAAATGAAACTGAGTTTAAAGAACCAAGTTTGGATCAATTATGAACCCCCAGGAATACCTTATTTCAATATCCGAAAGTCAACTATAATTTGGAGTGATGTGCTGTACTATGTGAGGTATGGTGTGCTCCAACCGCTGAGAAAATTTAAAATTTTCGGGAACTACGAAACAAGGTAACATCATGCTGTATAACAGAACCGAGTGAGGTGGAGCGTTGGTAAGCCATAGACTCGTATTTGGGAAAGCCAATGTTCAGATCTCCTCCTGGCCATCCAGATTTAAGTTTTCCGTGATTTTCTTAAACCGCTCTCACTGGCACCGCCGATTGCCTTCACCACAGTTTCGTAATCGGAGTTTGAGCTTCTTCTCGAATGAGCTGTCTGTCGACGTGGCGTTAATCCTAATGTTTCTTCGTCTCATTTTCAGTACGTAATGCAGACAAATCTATAAAACGCATAGTACGTATAGAAAATATCTTCTTGACGAACGACGTAAAATGAAATCTGTGTAAATATTATTAAGCGATTAATAAAAAGGGATTTAATGTGTGATCCAGTGTCCATATAAAAGAAAAATGAAATTAATTTTAAACATTGCTATACGGCAAAATACATATACAGGGTGAAAATTAATAAAACCGACAACTTGCAGGGACGGATTGCTCACTGGAAGTGGACGAAATAGGTCCTATGAACATATGTCTGGAAATGCCTCGTTCCCATGGTAGATGCATCTGTTGTACGTTGCAGGTTGTGTGATTGACACAGCGTACTGTAAGCACCAGAATGCTCTGGTATTAATGACGCGAACAAGTCGAGATGGTGTTTGAGTACGGCGAATCAGATGGATACGATCAAGAGGTAGTGCGTCTATACCAAAATAAGTACCTTAACAGACATGAACCACATCACACAACATTTAAGCCCTTTCTGTGTGTTTTTGTGATAATGGGTCCTTTAAGACGAGGGAGGCATACACCAAATTTGGATGACCGAATTCTACAGGATATTGATACGAAACCTAGTACATGCGTCAGGCAAGTGCCCAGCCAACATGATATAAACCTAAGTGGGATTATGTGTATCCTGCATGACACTGCATCACATGGAGGCCTCTTTGAACATCTGCTGGGACGTAGATGCGATGCAGCTCTGAACTGTGTTCCGGGACGATTTTTTGTCTATGGACCCACACCGTCCATTTCCGAACACATGTTCATAGAATCTTTTTTCCTCCGTTTACAGTCAAACATCCGTCCCCGCAGTTTGTTGGTTTTAGTAATGTTTTCGCCGTATTGACACATGTAGTCACTGAAGAGTGACAGTTTCACATTAAGTATTAGAGACTTTAGTTTCCAAAGTATGAACCTTACACAGACTGCATACTCACCATTCTGTGCGACTGCACGTGAATTGAATAAAATCATTGGACACATTTTTATTGATTATTTCGTTAAGAGATGTTTTATTACTTAAAAAGACAGAATTGTGGCTAGATGAAGATCTTCGGGCTGTACAGCACAAGTTGGGCTATTTCAAGAGCGATATGTTTTGACGACGAAATTGCCCCGGAAAGAACAAACCTGAGTGTTTGCTACGATCAACTGTACGAGAAAAACCTCTCAAATAGTTTGTTCAATGTTTCAACGTCTGTTGCAAGCGTGCCAGACGGGTGCTAGAACCTCAGTCCAAGTTTTAGTATGCCCAATGCTTATTCCCATATTCATCTTTTGGATCTGAAGCTACCATTCCAGTCAGAGCCATCTGAGGCTGTACTGCGTCGCAGAATTGGTACTGCCTCCGAAACGGACTGATTTAGATTAGAATATAGCTTCTACAATCAATTTTGCTTTGACAGATACATTCAACACAGCGGATATTGCAGATACAGTAATATAACTGAACTTCGTCACTTCCAACGTCCTTATTCTGTTGCATCATTCCTCGTGTTATTCTTCCAGTTATCACGAAGTAATATGAGGCTTCGTGATCCAAAATTTTCATAAGTTTATATATCACACAACAACAGCGTGAACACGAAGTTCAAGGACAAAAATATCGGAGGTTGTCCAGGGGTATTTTCTGTATATTCTGGTGCAAGGGACTCATGGTCGTCGATGGCTTTTTACAGAGCAAATGCATTCCGTTTGAATTATTACCCCAATTTATCTTTTACCTGTATTACAAAAATTGAGGTAAAGGATCAAATGAAATACGATTTATTTTTGTATCTGTATTACTGGCCTTGTACGAAAGTGGAAAGTGGA
Source organism: Schistocerca piceifrons (assembly GCF_021461385.2). Lineage (NCBI taxonomy): Eukaryota > Metazoa > Arthropoda > Insecta > Orthoptera > Acrididae > Schistocerca > Schistocerca piceifrons. Next base: position 59,791,287 of record NC_060149.1, read on the forward strand.
CGTAAAGCAGTTCAGGGAAGAAGAGAGTAGCAGTGTGGTGCTACAGAAGAGTGCTGGAGATTAAGTGGATAAGTCCAACAATTAATGAGTATTTACTGGATCGGACTGAGGAGAATAGGAATTTATTGCAACAACCCTGTTCCTTACAGCCGCAACACTAATGTCCTATTTATTCTTCGTACTCTAGCTGGCACTCAGTTCTCATCTCTGTTATCTTCCGGGATTCTTTTTCCAGTACAGTTAGTAGTACGTCACCAGTGTTATACACCAGAATGGATAGATTTACGATGAAACTTTGGACGATATGCATCTCGTGTTTGGGTTCACTGAATACCACAGAAGAGCGTGAGAAAGACGCCATGTGCAGCTGTTCCCGCACCGATGGCAGCAATATCACAGCACTTTTATAGACGAGGGCTTTTGCTTACTCTGCATTTTGTGTTGCACGATTTGCTGATAGCGTATTACAGGCTTGTTAAATGTTATGAATGTATTTTAGTATAACCGGGGCGACAAACCGAACAAATAATAATTACGTTATTACTTTGTAGCGAGCACCCGACGATCCCGGACCTCTGTTGTCAATGTTTTCAGAGCAACCCACTACGACCAAGTTGCCGATAGACTTCAGATCCACTTTGTATTAGCAAAACTTTTTAAACATGGGAAATATGGTAGACGTGTTAGTTATTTTGTATGCAGAGAAGGAAATATCCGCTGCATCATAGTGTTAAAAGCTATTTCCGCGGCTAGGGCCTGAAAGTCACACGTTAGCGACCGGCTGCCGAGTCACCCTCTGCCAACGGCGCCGTCGGATGCGCTTTGCAGCGGCATGTGATCAGCCCACCGCTCTCACAGCTTCAAGCCGCTGCTTCTCATTCAAGTAGTTCCCCAATTAGCGTCACAAAGCAGAGTGCTCCCCAATACATTCCCCCCATAAAGCAAAAATCCCCGACAATCCTGGGCATCAAAACCCAATTTCTATGCACATCAGCCTCAGGCGCTGAGACAAAATGTATAATGTTAAAAATTTTGACTATTCAGAAACATAAATGTGTTATTGTATGTTTTGTTACGATATTATTCCCTACATGGAATCTCGCTCACCTTGGTTTTAGAGTTCTGCCCTTTCTTTCATCACATCGTTACGTTAACCATCTATGAGTTGATTAAGTAAGTGCTATGTGTTTTCATGTTTTACCAGTTTGTATGTTGTTTTTCTATTGGAGAACTAGTCCAACATTTACCTAGACGGGTGTGAGAAACAGCCTGAACGACATAGCCAGAGTTGTCGCTTCGCGTCGCTGACGATCATCAATCGTTCTGTCTCCCACTACTTTCTCTCTCACTGGAATGCTGTGTGTAGCAGGATTGTGTAATGTTGATGCATTAATTTATTCTGAAAGCGGTGCTGATATTCAAGACCTTTCAAAGTTTCTGCACGTCTTGTAGAACATGTTGAACTTAAGGAGGAGTGTGTGAGCGAGCATTATCTTGTTGGAACAACATATCACATTCCTTTTGCAAGAACGGCAAAATAGCAAGGCTAACAACGTTCTCTATATACTCTGTGCATCCCCTCCAGAAACACTAAAAGTGAACGGGAGTTAAAGCTTACCACACCCCAGACCATAAGGCCTATGGGAGAGGGAGGGAGGATGGTGGGCAGTGTGTGTTGGACTAATATACTCTGCGAGACAGCACTCACCATGTCTACATCGCAAGGCCCAAACTATAGTATCTTTCGTGTACACTGAATCTACTCTCGTCACTGAACACCGCGACGCGCCATTTCATCTTCCAAGTGTTCTTCTGACGGCACCAGTAGAGCTGTGCACGTCGACGCTGTGGCATGAGTGCAAGACTCAATTTGAGTGGCAATTCTGCGAAAGGGTCATTTCGCTACTCGGAAGGTCTGAATTTGACCCCTCTAAAACTCGCTCAGCTGGCTTTAGGAGGCACGAGTGCGTCTCTGTGGCGTGGTTGACGGCCTGCTTCACACCTTTGCAACGCACGAGGCCTTCTAGCTGTGAGCATTCCTTATTAAAGAGTACACACAGATGGCGCTCTGGTAGTTATGCCACTACGCTGCCTGTTGGCGGACGACGCTGAAACCATTATCAGTAAATCTACTATCCCTCTGGTGCCATATACCACCATCGAATCAAAATCGATGTTGTCTTTCCGGGTGTAATAATGTTTTCCGGCAATGTATAATTAAGTTGAGAACCACCACGCTCAAACTCTTATGGGAAACGGCGAAATGCCGCGAGTAATGAGGATAATGGCAGCGGCGATGACCAATGTGCCTGGATGGCGCAGTGGTCGGCGTATCTCTCTAGTAAGCAGAGCTGAGTTCGAATACCGGTCTAGCGCAAACGTTCGACTATCCCCATTGATTTAAAAATCAGGGCCCATTAGCAACTAATGTCACTCTACATTTTTTCGTGTATTCATTCATAATGGCTATGGGATAAAAGTTTGTCTCTTCTTTCAGGTATGCCTGAACGAAAAGACACCACACATGCAATTATAGCATGTTTCACTCATTTTATTCGAATACCCAATGCGGTAATGTGTCTTCTACACTTGTATACTGTGGCTCCGTCAGTTCTACAAGCGTTGGCTCTGAAGCCCCTCTGCTGTTTGTCTACTGGCATCTAGGCAGACCATTAAATATATTCTATCTACATACGGCTAAAATAAGCTACGCTGACTTCGACGTAAGTGCTATACTAAAACAGGTGAAGCGTTGTTCTCAACAATACAGTCGTCGGTACAGTCTGTCCGTCGCTATTTGCACTCTGCCAACACAAATCGTGGCATTTACCGTTATGTTATTAAACACCGCTCTTTTTGCAGACTATCCTATGCCGTCATTAATTTTTACACAATGCACTTATTCCATCCCACAAAAATACACTATAAATCCACATTAACGGAACCAGCCAGCTTCGGTATTTCTATAAAGCAAGGGTTGACTGTTTAACGTGGGTGAGCTCCAATTGTAGAGTAAAACTTACATAGTATATTAAGTATGTCAGTTAACAAGCTCAGGAGTGGGCTATGTTATTAGTAACCACGTTAAAGGTTTTATAAAGTGAACAGACACGTGACTGAACATGGTACTACCTGACTGGAGACCATTACGGAATGTATTGTTTGTTTGATACCTGTGCAAGACTTTTTAGATATGTGCTTGATGACTTTTCAGCCACTCTGTTGTGGAACATAATTACATCATTTCGACAATTACTGGTAATACCGCACCGCTATTGTCACTGTAATCAAATTATTTTCCGTGTATTACGACGTCGATACTTTCGCCTGTCCAAACCGGCACTGTCATGCTGTGACACAATGTTGAGGTACCGTGACTCGTAATATATAGAGATATTTTGTTTGAGCTTTGCTTATTGAAAGCCCTAACATGGACTATATGACTGAGATCTTGATATTAAGCGTATATCCCGGATGAGGCTGCATCATTAGCTGGTAGAATCTCTGACGTGGTTTCCGATTATGATCCACATTTTTTTTATAACACAACGGCTTCCACAACTACATATCTGTACATCGTAGTGAACAGCGCCACTTTAATAAGTGTTGTGGCATTTGTTTAGCCTTAATAGCAATAGAGGGTACTCATTCAAAGTCTTGCGTTAGGCATATTATGACGGCCCTGTGTGTCTGAAAGGCGTACAAAATCGAATATTCCTAGCGATTTTGTTTATACTACGATAAACATGTCTAAACAGTCAATTTAGATTAGGCACTATTCAATTTTTACTGCTAAGTTTGAGACGTCTCACAATATATTATGGTCTTTAGTTTTTCTGAGATATCAACTCTGAGACTGTCTTTGTAAATGTCACATCTCTCTGTATTACCGTCTTTGGTCGTGTGTTTACGAGCTATACATTTCCTATTTTTGGTGATATAAAGAACCTTCCCCTTTTCTTCTTTTATTAATAAGACGGTTGCGTTATATGTGTGTTTTTGGTGGTGTAATTGGTTACAGTTTTTTATTTCCCCAAGCCATAGTTACTGAAATTGCATCCGCACAAATCGAATACTCGCTTTACGTTTGTAACAATGTGGACAGCGCTGCTTACGTGCTTTTCAGAATATTGTAACCAACAATTTGAACAAAAACAGTCCATAAAGCTTTCAGGGAGCCTTCTCCAAACTGCTGTTACTTACATGGGTTTTGGTAGATCTGTGTCATTTGTAATAATAGTAATAACTGGCAGGGAATAGCTTTGTCTATAACGTTTCTACTGAATAACACGATGCTTTATCTTTGTCCCTCCTGAAAATGTGCTTGGGAACTTTTTCAAGTACTGTAGTGGAATACTTTGAGAATGTATTAACCTCAACTGTCAATGTAAACAACGTACTTTCTGTGCTATCTCGGATATATTTAATTCGAGGGCATGCCTGATTTGTTACATTCAATGTGTCTGTTTGCCCGCCTAGCTAAGACTTACATTTGTGCTGTTGTAAGTCCGGTCAGGGTAGTTTTCTGACACTGAATTTTTAGGTGTAACGTATAAAATGTCAACTATTGTTATCTACCACTGGGGCAAATGCTTGAAAATCTTTGGCACTATTTTGACAGATATGTGTATATGAGAAAATTAACTCGTGCTTTCTTTTACAGTGCGGACGTTTTTTTGAAACATTGTGACTTCAAAACAGCGTTTCTCGTATATTAACCTCAGCAAGTAATGTAAATATCATAAGTTTTCGCACCGCTACTGCATTTTGAAGGCATTGTAGAATTTTTGCAACGTCTTAGATGCAGAAAATAATTAATTTACCACTGTCTTGGGTCTCTGAATTGGTATTGAAATCATTTATAAGTGTGGTACAGAGATCGAACTATGATCGCTATGAGTGATGTTCTCATTGCAACCAATTGCTGGTAAATGGAGGAACCAGGATTTGCTATTATTTTGCGATTTCTCAGTTTGTGAGATGATATCTAAGATGAAACACATGTTTAAAAATATGAATTTCTAATTTTTAATTTATATTTTCCAAGAAAATGTTGGTTTTTAATTGTTTATAGAGAAATATCAATATTACCGTGCAGCCATCTGCTAGTAACATGAGCAAGTAGGAGGTGTAAGTTGACTTGCTGTTATTTACTTTTTCAGAGCTTGTAGGAAAATGTTTGTGGTAGAAAACTCATTTTCAATGAATGATAATATTTATTTCATTATTTATATTTTATAGACCATTGTTAGTTCTTAATTCCTTATAGAGAAATATGCCATCAACTCGATCTAGTACTCCATGGCGGATGCTACATAGCTTCAAATCAAAGTTACCACTGTGCGGCCTGGTGAGCCAGTCGTTCAACGAATTTTTGCACGGGGTGGCAATTATTGAACTAAATGGAAAATACCATGAATTAGTTACAAACTATGGCGTGCATACGCTTTATTGAAATGTCACTACAGATATTCGGATGTAGACTATGACATATTCGATATGCCTGCCATCATTGGTGATGATGTGGCGCAGACGAATAGCGAGATACCGCGTGACCCGCTGAAGTGTCGGATCATCGATGCTGTCGATGAACTCATGAAAAGCTGTTCTCAGCCCAGCAATGGTTTTGAGGTTATTGCTGTAGACCTTATCTTTAATATAGACCCACAAAAAGGCGTCGCATGTGTTCACATCCTGAGAATATGGCAGCCAATCGACCCCCATGCCAATGGCCTTTGGGTACTCCAATGCCAGAATACGGTCCCCAAAGTGCTCCTCCAGGACTTCAAACACTCTCCTGCTTCGATGGGGTCCAGTTCCGTCTTGCATGAACCACATCTTGTCGAAATCACTGCCACTTTGGATAATGGTGGGGAAATCATCTTCAAAAATCGTCATGTAACGTTCGGTAGTCACCGTTCCATCAAGGAATATTGCACCGGTTGTTCCGTGACTGGACATTGCACACCACTCACCGGTTGAGGATGAAGAGACTTCTCGATAGCGAATTTTGGATTCTCACTGCCCCACATGAGCCAATTTGGCTTATTGACGAACCAATCCAAATGAAAGTGGACTTCGTCGCTAAACCAAACTATACATGCACATACTAATTCCCATCATGCCCCGCTGCCAACCGTGCAATTTGAACGTCCTAACGCAAACCTTTCAGAATTTATGAAGATTTTATTTCATATAGTTCAATAATTGTCACGCTGTAAGTCAGTAATGCAGTCGTAGTTGATGAGCATGGCCACGAGGTGCATGTGAATGTGGTAGCATGGTAGAATGGGAGTGAGGGAGCACTGAAGTGCTGGAGCGCAAGAGCATAGGTTGGGGGCTGGTGTTTCTTCACGCAAAACTTGCAGAAGTGCAGTGAGGGGAGAGGGAGGAGGTGGAGGAAGTTTATGCCAACAAAATATGACATGCATGATAACTATAGTTGACTCTCACTTCCATGGGTCCAGGTGAGCAGGGGGCTGGTCGAGGGAGGTGGGGATGGGGGTGGGTGGGACTTCATGCAAAATCTGCAGAAGCGCAGAGATGATGGACAGACTCTCCCGTCCTTGGCCTCGGCACGTGGCAGGGTGTCATGATTCCCAGAATGACCCTGGAAATAAGGAAGTGCTGATGCTAATATCAGCGAAATATGACATGTGCAATTGTTTCAGTTGTAATATGACACCAAAGATCATCTGAAGGGTATTTCGTATGCCCACTGCCTATTACTATAATTCGAACGAAAAAGACTCAAGTCAGTCGTGTTGTAACCTCCCCCTCGCTTATCGACCTTAATGACAATGAAAAATTAAGCCGCGTGTACCTAACGGAAATTTGGGAAAAGCAATCGTCACCGAAGTTAATCTGTCGGTAAAGAGGGAGGAAAGGGTTACATCTAAATGAAAGGAAAAATGCAAATAAAACTGGTGGAAATTAATTTTGAAAAGGGGTAAACTTAATAAAGAAAGTAAATGTGCAGCCGTTACGTTAACAATTAACTAGCGGTAATTAGATATTTTAGATTTGGGGGAAATTACGGTCGCCAGTCCTAAGGACAATTACTATAGTAACTGAAAAAGAAAGGTTATTACACATATAATTAGCACTAGAAGCGTGGCAACTGAAGGTTGACACGTGTAGTGTGAAAACTGAAAGTTTGTCACAAGTAATAAATTTCGCTACACTCTGACTTAATTTAGCAAAAGAATTAATAAAACCGGAAAATCGAAAGTTAATTTAGTGACTGAAGTTAATAGCGAGCTTTCTTTCTGAAGCACATCGAAATTCAGTAAAATACGGTTAGTCTTGGACTACCTCAACAATCATTTCAAAAGCTACTTGAATCTACGCAATTTAGAAATAAGAGATTTAAGTTTGAACTTGAATTAAATGATTCTCAACAATTAACAATAGTAAAATTTAGTACATACCAAGCTGAGCTGCAGTCACAGGTAAGCTAAAATACGGTAACAAAACTAGCACTCATAATTTGTGCTTGTGTAATCTAAATATTGTAGCCAGCTATGAATACCTTAACTGAACTTTGAAATTAAAGCAGTGAAATCGAATGATACTGGCGTTTGAATTTCAACGACACTAGGGTTCATTCCGGAAAAGGAAGGGACCCTGCTTGGTAATGCAATTGTGACAATGAACAACAAAGGTTCATGCTACGTTGCTGTAATTTAGTTATGGAAATGGAAGTTTGAAAAGCTGAGGTCTGCCATACAGTTCTAAAACTTTACGTGCTTCCAGTCTTCCTTGTTGGTTGATTGAAGGTTTGAAGTCGTCGATCGAGGAGGTGGCGACAGTCACTCATTGTCGGCCGTCGCTGTTGCAGAAGCTGGATGTTGGCGCGCCTTCTTCTCGACACGGTCACCAGGCGAAACGGGCTCTTGATGTGCGCCAGCTAATGCTTCCCGTCCGCGACACCGTGTCAGAAACTATCATAGCAAGTCGAGCGCAATTACATGCTGCCCAACCCCGAAAGCGCGGCAACTCGCGGGAGCGTCACACAACACACCTGCTCCACTGCACCACCCCAGCCAGACTCTCCCTCTGCCCGCGCTCCACGCGACAGAGTTAACACTACCAAAGATCCTAAACACTTTGGTTCTCCACACGACCTATCTATGTATTCGTTCGACAGCATAGTTTTCCCTAGGCCAGACCCAGCGTATAAATACAAATAATATTCACAAAACAAACCAACATAAATATATATATATATATATATATATATATATATATATATATATAAACAGTAAACAATTACAATGTATAAAGACACAGAAATGTCATATCTTCAGGTAACAAAATAAGGAAAAAAATTTATAGTGCAGCACATGGAAATAGGAGGATATGCATTTCCGGCGCTACAGTGTTTCACGTCATCCGAAGCTTAGCGAACGTGGTAGCGGACAAATTACAACACATTATGAAGCGTAGAAAGATAAATCACGGACGACTGGCGACGATCGAAAGTTCTTGACATATCATTGCGGTGGTCGTTTTATACCCTCGGCACGCTCCGGACTGGACGACAGAGATAACTCCTTTAGTTAGAACGCCTTAAGAATTTGTACCAGTGCTGATGCAGCATCTTTTCTGACTACAAAATCTCAGATATTGTTTTTAGATGAAGACTAACAACTATCCAAATTTTTCTATGAGCAGTGTTTTAGTCTTTGTGTGTTCTGTATAGACATACATTGGATAACTCTAGAATTATGATTTCTAAAAGTTTTATAATGAAACCAAGAGTAGATCGTGAACTCTGAGCTCTCTGTTCCACTGTCTGTACCTCTGTAAAATTACATGATTGGCTTGTAATTACGTATAGCTCCATGATTACTTCTTATAAACTCTGTGCTGTAATTTCATCATTGTAGCTTATTTCTAAACGCTACTTAATCAATCGTGATTTTACTAGTTTTCGCACAAAAGTTAGTTATTCCTGACTCAAATATTAAGAGAGGTAATTTACAAAAATCTTTACGTCACGTGTTTGTATTAAACGGACCCTCAGTCCCAAATTAGACCTTCGTATTATGAACATTTTGCTCTTACGAAATTTCGGAAAACGTTGATTTTTGTGGAAATTAATCAGCAGATCTTGCTGAAATCCTAAATTCGTAACATGGTTACACATTATCTGAGAAAGTATTGTAACATTGTTTTAATATTTAATTTTCCTTCAGATCACTGCGCAGTTCCTGCTCTGAGTGCTTGCGCACGTGAGGTGCGGCCGGCTTGGACATGGGCCAAATGACAGGGAAGTCCATATCTCATTCGCCCGCCACCATTGCTATGTAGTCGCAGCGATTGCTTCCGCATAAATTAGAACCTGTCGTGAGAAGTTGTGACACACGGATGAGGTTGAACAATTGGTGGTTAGCAAGATGTTCGCTCCTAATATCGTCGGATGAGCAGCTACCAACGGGAGTTGCTTCCATTTTACGTCGTATGAACTAAATATTCAGACACGACGTATATGGAAGACTGTCTACAGATTTATTCCGCATCGTTACTGTGAAATTCTAAACAGTGAACTGTAATAATAATTTTGTTTCTCCCATGTCCTTTGCTAAAATTGTATTATGAATTTAGTTGATATTAGTTTATTTTCAGAATTCAGTGTTGAATATATTGCATGGAATAACAGTTTGGAAGTACTCATTTACGCTTCTTCAACAACTAACATCAAAAATCCCATCAAATAAAAGTGTAATTAAAAGCCACCTGGAGTCGAAAGCCGCTACACAGCTTGTTGGTGCTCCTCGAGTCCATTACGAGCAACACAGACCCTAGGCTTACTTCTGATTTGCATTCTCAAGGTCGCAAAGATGGCACTACAGCCCATGTATGTCAAACTGTCGAAGACAGCGGCATAATGACGTCGCTGTCTATATATTTTCTGAATAGATTTTACCGAGTTAAGCTACGTCCTCTATGCTGGCAATACATGTCTGCCATACAAACACACGAAGATGAACGACTCCTTCACAATGACGCTAAAAAAAACAAACCTGTCTTGGAATAACTTCAATAAAAACGACCATCATTTAGAAGAAAGTCCAAAAACTCACGCTACGTTCACTGAAAAGATCAGCTTGATAACGGACGATTAGTGACAAAAACCTATGTGAGGTATCTGACAACGAGGGTCTACTAACGTAGAGGCTCAAATGGTTCAAATGGCTCTGAGCACTATGTGACTTAACTTCTGAGGTCATCAGTCGCCTAGAACTTAAACTAATTAAACCTAACTAACCTAAGGACATCCCACACATCCATGCCAGAGGCAGGATTCGAACCTGCGACCGTAGCGGTCGCTCGGTTCCAGACTGTAGCGCCTAGAACCGCACGGCCACTCCGGCCAGTCGTACAGGATCATCTTGTGATAACACACTGTCACAAACAATAAATCTTTTTTGTTCTAATATAATAAGTCATCGTCTCCAGCATATATATATATATATATATATATATATATATATATATATATATATATATATATATATATACATGTGTGTGTGAATTAGTGTGATCGAATATGACACCAAGTGGCGTACATAAGAAGCAGTAGCTGAGTACAGTCGGTGACAGAATTCGCGAGACCATTCGCCTCGTCATTGTGGTGAACTGCACAGCATTACTGTCTGTTAACACAGCGTAACATGCAAGAAGACGAACTGCCACCAACATATAGTCCACAGGCGTAAAGTCAAAAAACTACCCGAACAATGTAAGACTGTTAAATAATGTAGCATACTATACAGCTACTGATTTACCTGTCTCTTATTTTTATCTGCTGTTTTCACTAAACGAAAGAAAAACCTCTGTTTCGTATACACTGTACTAATACAAATGAATTAGAACTTATCATGATAACGTTACGAAAAATGTCTTTTTTAATAAAACAAAGTGTCACAAATGTTCCAGAATTAGTAGGATAATATGCACTTTCGGCTTCACAACGGTCTGTGTCTACGTTCAGTCGGCAGTCTGTGCTAAAGCAGCGTTGCAGTGTTACCAGGAGAATATGCAAAGGTAGCAGCAGTACGGGTAGATACATAACAAAATCCAGGTAACAAATATTTCAATGCCACAATTAAGTCAATACAGTTGACAGAAGGAGAAACAGTAGCAACTGTCAATTGTTCAGTTCAACAAGTGTTACACATATAGATCTACAGTGTACCGAAGCAAAGTAGCAACAAACCTTATGACGGAGAAGTTGACTTAAGATTTCTTTACTGATTGTCGATCTTTCTGCTACTGGCTCTTTCACAGGTTCAGATCTTTTCTCCAGTGATATTAGAGCCCGAAACTAAAACACTCGTCCTGTTGAATGGCGAGCACTTTACCACTAAGCTACCATGCAGATTTCAACCAGGCCTGCACGTTGTCCCAATGATGGGTAAGACAGAGAATTCGCAATGTAAATGGCGAAGTAATCTGCAGTTTCTTTCGGAACGAGTTTCCTGGACACCAGACTTTAAATTTCCTACCTCTATTTCAGTCATAAACTGAGATAGGCTAAATAACAAGGAAATATTGAGTAAATTTTCAACGACGATTCTGAATCAAACCAGGAAGTAAACCGACAGTCACGTAGTTGCCAAACGTATTCTAAAATATTACTAGTTCTCCATCAGACTGACGACAGGCAGAATACGTTTCGTCAGCCTGGCTAGCAGCAGGAAAGCACGCCCTTCGAATATGAGGAGTTGCTGGCTGCCAGTGCATTGATAGGAAACAAAAACATGTAGTATAGGCTGATTAGCTTTGTTCACATTTCTGTACCTACGATTTGAGTCTAAAGCCCAGTTACGAATGATATGCAGTTGTACCTACAGCGGCTTGAACATCTTACATAAAGAGCAGGGAAGATTATTTTGGCTTGTCTCCTCTTCTGTAGCTGACATTGGTACTTTCGGTTTTCTGCCTTAAGCGATCTGCAAACTAAAAAACTCATTCACTGTAAATGATTCGCTTTCTGAGCACCACCAGACACTATTAACGTTATGCGTAGGTAATATCTGTTTCAATACTATATGCTTGAAAACAGTTTTCCTTATGAATGCTTGTAAAGGCACAACCACTAATACATAATAAACCAGGTGAAAAGACAACATAGCACTGCTTTTGTACGTTCATGTTTTGTAATCTAATTTTATATGGCGTGAATAACATATAGTTTAAAATTACGAAAACAAACCGTGCAAGGGAATGTTTAGCAATGACCAAAAAATAGGACTCAAAAGCTACGAAGATAATTAAACAGGTGAATAACTGCAGTGAAAGTTCGATTACAGCTTCTGGTAACATGGAAGGAGATAGAGTTATGAAGACAGTGGGAGACAAGAAACAAAAAATGCTGACAGCAATATGTCAAATGTGTCATTGTTAAGCAAAAGTGTCATTCACTCCATGAAAACCAAAGAGACGAAAAGGATCTTGTACTAGTATTGATTCTAACATACCTGATGGTGATACTTTGTCAATAATTAACTTATGAAATAGCTTTACTATTTTCAGACAGCTAAAGGCAGAGGGAAACCAAAGAAACAAAAAGGGCTTACCCCTAGGTTAGGTGCGAGGGAATTTTTATTCAGTACTTTGCAGATGGCACATTTTGCTCAGAGTTTGTTTCTCAGTTGTCTCCCGCTAGCGACAGCTCCAGGGTATTAGAACATTCATATATGAATTATAAAGGTGTAATTGTTAAAACATATGTCTATTATAAATATGGTGGCACTTGTATCTTGGGCTGACTCAATGGACAATGGTAATTTTCATTTCGTTTCATTTCAAGGGACTATTGGAAACGATTAATAAAGCTTTCAAGAAAGTCACTATGCCCATCAACTTATTTACTGAGACAGTTTCTCATCTGCTCTTGAGTAACTAAATAGTTGACAGTCATATAAATAGGGTAAAGCCAGAAGGAACAACAGACATGGAGACTAGAGAACTCACTCTCTATATCAGCGTGGAATAACTTGAAAAAGTTAACCACTGGTGGATCAAAGAATTTAATCAAATGAAATCGATGAAATAAATTAAACATTTCGAGATAAAACCTAAATATTTCATTGTAAAAATACAGCAACCAGCAACTTAAAAAGTGGCTGGTTGCTGTATTTTTACAATGAAATATCATTATCCACGGCCACGGAGCTCAACAGTCCAAATATAATGGACAAATTGTTAGTAAAACCTAAATAATTTCTTCCGTAAGTATTTCCCTTCTTAAATCGCCTCTACACAGCTAACAAACGCCAAATATGTGTAACTGAAGAGCTCTTCAAGCCGTTTTAAATATTTTGCTTACTCCAGGTAACCCCAGTGGGGAGTGTGCGTCACCCCATTCCCATTATAAAGCAATTCCCAACTATCATCCTACAGTTTCATCGAAAAACTCAGCAACGATATACTAGTTTAGCAATCCACAAATCACAGAATATGAAACATGTAAGTTTCTACAGAACGAATAGAGTTTAATCTTATTTTAACTAACCTAATTTGATCATAGTAATCCCGAGGCATGCAGGACGTAGTTATTAATTCGATAATATATTATTTTCTCATCTGGGGCCCGTCGGGTTTGGCCGAGCCTTGTTTCTGGTGTGGAAACACTGCAAGAGTTCTATGCTACATGCGCGACTGCAGAGTTGTATCAGCACTTTGCTGAAACTGTATCTTACAAGCAAGAGCCGCAATAGTTCACTCTGTGAAACACACTTTGCTTCGTGAAAGAATGAACACTTATTCTGTCTTATGTGAAAACACGCGATAGTTTTCTAGAAAATGACAGTTAAAGTTTTGATGCTACCGCATCAGTTCGCAAACATGATATTATACCAAGCGAGTTGGTAGCGGAGTGGGTGACAGCAGAGGTTCGAAATGTTGTGCTCAAATCAAATGTCACGTTGTTATTTTTCTATTTTATAGTCACAGAAGTATGTGTCATCAGTGGTATCAAGAAATACGGTGAAATTATTTACGACTTAAACAAGCATTTCACATACCATTAAAATTACACTCTATCATTACAGATCTTATCTATCTAACAGTAGTTGAAAATAAAAATAAAAACATGTTAATTGAAGTCACAGTCATAATCTTTAATGCATATATCATTAGGAATAGCTACTTCCTTATCGTTCTAAATATCCCACGATTTGTCGATGAATTCGCTGCACACCAAGCATATCAAAGTATTTCTTCGAAAGCTGGATCCTGTTGTTGACTACGGATTCAGACGTGCATTTAATTAATTTCATCACTTTCATTTGTGATTTCCGTTTGCTTTGCGATGAGAACAGGGCACTGTCATATTGGACGAATGTTATTTTTCACCATTCAGTAAAAGAGTATATCTTAGAGTTGACACAACGACACACACTTCGACAGAATTACTTTTAGTGAACACACCGATTCACCGATCTCACACACAAACTGGCCATATAACATATAAACTTTGTCTATCCCACGATTCCGTAATATACATAAACGGCTCGAAGATATCCTCAATTACAAGTATTTGGCTTTCGCTAGCTGTTTATGGGTATTTTCAAAATATAAATACTTGTGAAAGAAATGATTTAGGTTTCATTCCATTCATTTCTCAGAAGCTCGAATCGAACTTCCACTGCGATGATTTACGTGTTTAATTATCTTCGTGGCTTTTGAGTCCTATTTTTTGGTCATTGCGAAAAAATTCCCTTACACGGTTGCTTTCGCGATCTGAAACCATATGTTATTTGTGGCATATAAAATTTGATTGTAAAACACGAACGTCCACAGTCAATGCTATGTTGTCTTTTCATTCGTGTTTTTATGTATTAGAGGCTGCGCCAATGCAAGCATTCATAACGTAGCCCGTTTTCCAGTATATAGCACTAAAATGATTATAATTTATACAGAATGTTAATAGTATCTGCTGACGCAAAAATAGCGAATCGCTTCCAGTGTATCTGTTTTCTAGTTTATGGTCAGTTAAGGCAGAAAACCAAAAATACGTGTGATAGATATAGAACAGGAGAGAAGCTGAAATAATTTACTCTGCTCTTTATTTATGACGTTCAAGTTGCAGTCAGTGCATCCGCATATTGTTCGTAACTACTCTTTAGAACCAAATCATAATTACAGAAATGTGAACAAAGGTAATTTAAGTATACTACGCACTTCTACTTCCAGTCAGTGCAGTTCGCCAGGGACCCCTCATCTTCGAAGTGCGACCTTTTCTGGTGCTAGTCACCTCAAGGTTCACATCGGATAAGCCAAACTTGTCTGTCTGTCGCTGTTCTATTGGAGAACTGGCAATAATGTAGAATATGTTTACCAACTACGTGGGAGTCGATTTACTACCTGATTTGATTCAGAATTATCCTGGAAAATTCACTCGATAGTTAATTATCATTTACATTAGGTATTCTGAGTTATTCTCACTTCAGGGATAACACAAAGGCAGCAGATTTATGGTCTGGAGTCGAGGAAGCTCGTTCCAACAACTGCAGATTACTTCACCCTTTACTTTGCGAAATCACTGTCTTAGCCACCATCTAGGCAACAAGCTGTGCTGTTTGACGCGATTGCATACAAGTGGTGAAGTGTGCGCCCTTCATGCAGAAGAATGTGTTAGTTTTCTGTCCTAATCTCTATGGAGAAAAGATTTTAACCTGTGAAAAAGTCACTAACAAGAAGATCGACAGACGTTAAGGATATCCTATGGCTACTTCTCCCTCATAAGCTTTGATTCTATTTTGATCAGGTACTCTATAGAACAAAAGGTGCAAAACTTGTGCAGTTGCTAGTGCCTGTTTTTCTGCTTCTGTCAACTGCATTGAGTTAATTATGGCACTGAATCATTTGTTATTTGGATTGTGTTATGTATGTACCCCTATTCCTACTTTTGCATTCTTTCGTGGTAACACTGCAACGCTACTTCAGTATGACTGCGGACTGAACAAAGACACAGACTATTTAGAATTCGGAAGTACATATTGCCCTGCAAATTATAGAAAATTTGGGATACCTTGCTTTATTGAAAAGACTTCTTCGTAATGTTACCATGTTAAGTCACAAATGATCCACGTTAGTACAGTACATACTGAATAGCGTTGTTTCTTTCGTTTATTAAACACAGCAGATAATTAGCAGAGATAAATAAATCAGTAGCAATACAGTCTCCCACATTATCTCAAACTGACTTACAAAGTTAAGATATTTTTTTCCTCTTCACGCCCATTGACAATAAGTTGGTAGCACTACGTTTCCTTGCATATTATGCTGAATTAACAGACAGTAAAGCCTTGGAGTTCAGCATAACGATGAGGGAAGAGTTCTCGCAATTTCTATCACCAACTGTACATAGATGGCTGGGTGCTAATGAAACCTGCAGTTGCTAAATATGGACGACTTACGGAGCTGCCACCAAATATTCTAGGCTGCGTCTATGATAATGATGTTTGGTTTGTGGGGCGCTCAACTGCTCCGTCATCAGCGCCTGTACAAAGTCCCAATTCTTACATGGTCTAATTTTTCACGCAATCCAATCGAGCCACTGTCACGAATGATGACGATAAAATGGTGAGGACAACACAAGTACCCAGTCCTCGGGCAGAGAAAATTCCCAACCCGGTCGGGACTCGAACCCGGGACCCCGTGATCCAGAGGGAACAACACTAGCCACTAGACCACGAGCTGCGGACAGGCTACGTCTATGAAGAATGTTTGTTCAATAAGAAATTTACGAAATATAAACAATAAACGCTTACATATCCGTGTACCAAACAAAAATATGGACTATGACGAAAATAATTCAATATACGAGGTGTAATCAAAGTGTAACAGGATTTTCTGCTATTCTTAACGAATCATTATTTGTTAATCAACATCAGCTTTTTCCCTTCGACGTAATCCAACACTTGTGCCATCGCTTTTCCAACCTTGGAAGCATATCTGGAACTCACTTTCCGTTATGGTGTTCAGCTACTTCAGCGATTCTGTTTTTATTTCATCACTGGTGGCAAAACGATGTTCTTTCATGGTACTATTCATCCGTGGGAATATAAAAATGTCGCAGGGGTCATGTTCGGCTAATATGGTGGCTGAGACAACATAACGGTTCTATCTTTGCCAAATAATCACCAACGAGCATTGAGGGGTGAGAGGGAGAGTTACCGTGTTGCAATTTCCACGCGTGGTTTTGCCACAACTCTGGTGGTTTCTTCGGATTGCTTCTCGCAAACGGCGCATACCTTAAAGGTAGTATTCCTTATTCATCGTACGACCGTGAGGCAGGAACTCATTGTTGTGACTTGGCAAGACAGCCAAGCCACTATGAGATAGCCGAAAGGCACGCGTTTAAGCTCACGCAGGCTGGCGTGAGGTCTGGAACAATTAAAGGAGTTGAGTCTAGTAAAAAAAGTACGTAGCTTCTGGAATACTTAACTTTAATCCATAATTGGTAAACATCGGTCTGACGGTACATGCATCGTAAGATAAATAGCAAATGATAATTGCACCTTGCTAGGTCGTAGCAAATGACGTAGCTGAAGGCTATGCTAACTATCGTCTCGGCAAATGAGAGCGTAATTTGTCAGTGAACCATCGCTAGCAAAGTCGGCTGTACAACTGGGGCGAGTGCTAGGAAGTCTCTCTAGACCTGCAGTGTGGCAGCGCTCGGTCTGCAATCACTGACAGTGGCGACACGCGGGTCCGACGTATACTAACGGACCGCGGCCGATTTTAAGGCTACCACCTAGCAAGTGTGGTGTCTGGCGGTGACACCACATTCCTTCCCCGCAAATCGGCGTATGGTTGTGTTATAAGGCTTCCGCCCGCCGTGGGGAGGAACCCATGTTGACGTATGCCACGAGGTGGGGAGCCTAACAACAGGCGAGGCTGTGCCACCCGCACCCTGCCATTCGGTCCGAGGGGAGCTAGGAAACGCCTGAAAACCTAGTCCAGGGTGCACGCCAACATGCGGTGTATGCGCCCTTACAGAGACATGAGGGGCCGAAGGGTCGACCTCCATCGAGCCGGGGCACCCGACGGGCGAAGACGACATATGGTCCGGAGCGGGCAAGAATTCCATGGCGGAGGACAACTGGTCACGGGAAGCGAGCGGCGGCGCGTGACCCAGGGAGGCGCCCGGCGGTTGCAGCGACGCGTCCACTGCGGGCGTCGCCGGCGGGAGAACAGGCGGCGGCGGCGGCGCGTCGCCGTGGGGCAAAATGGAAGGCAGCGTCGGTAACACCTGGTGCTGAGGAGAGCCAGTAGATGGGTCCCCAGGGCGCTGACCGGACGGCACCGTCGCTGAAAGCAGACGGGGGGCGGCAGATCCCGTGCGACGACAGAGGTGCAGCTGATTGAGATGCCGACGCACCTCACCAGAGGCCCCCAAAACCAGATACATAGCGCGGCCGAGGCAGCGAAGAATGCGCCCTGCGAGCCAACGCCGTGAACCTCGATAGTTGCGATAGTATACAACGTCGCCTGGGGCAAAAGCAGGTGTGCCGCTGCACAGGAACCTGATGCGGCGGATGTAGCAAAGACATCAAGGTTCGATGAGGGTGACCGTGAAGCAACTCAGCCGGCGAGCGACCATCGCGAGGCTGAGAGCGATACGAGCACAAAAAGAGCAATAACGCGTCCTCCCGAGAATGCGACTCTTTCAACTTCAACATCTGTGACTTGAAAGTTCTGACCAATCGTTCAGCGGCACCGTTTGACTGTGGCGAAAACGGCGCGGACGTCAGATGTTGAATACCATTGGCCTTGCAGAATGACTGAAATTCTGCGGACATGAATTGCCGGCCATTGTCGGAAACAATAGTCTGCCGAAGACCTTCAATGCAAAAGATAGCAGATAACGCTTGGATGGTGGCAGATGACGTCGTGGAAGACATCCGCACAACAAAAGGGAAATTACTGAATGAATCTACCACAACCAACCATCGAGCATTCCAGAATGGACCAGCAAAATCGATGTGTAAGCGTTGCCAAGGGGAAGTGGCTTTTAAATGGTTTAAATGGCTCTGAGCACTATGGGACTTAACTTCTAAGGTCATCAGTCCCCTAGAACTTAGAACTACTTAAACCTAACTAACCTAAGGACATCACACACATCCATGCCCGAGGCAGGATTCGAACCTGCGACCGCAGCAGTCGCGCGGTTCCAGACTGTAGCGCCTTTAACCGCTTGGCCACTCCGGCCGGCGAAGTGGCTTTTGGCCATGCAAAGAATTTCCGCGGTGGTGCGGATTGTTGTTCGGCACACACCATGCAAGAAGAGCATATATTCGTAATCGCGGCATCGATTCCGAACCAGGTACAGCGCTGACGAGCAAGTTGTTTCGTTCTCACTATACCCCAATGTCCTTGGTGGAGAAGCCGTAAGACGGAGGACTGTAATGAACGAGGGACCACGACCCTGGACTGATCATTATCAGAACTCAACAGCAAAACACCACGCCGTACAAAATGTCTCTCCTTGTGAGCAAAAAATCGGCGAACCAACGATCCTCGATCCGTGACTTTGACAAGGGCCATTGCGTAGCAACAAAACGCAGAACGGTAGCAAGGACAGGGTCGGCAGCTGTGGCTGTAGCTACACGACGAAAATCAATCGGAAACGATTCGACCACGTCATCGGTTTCCGAAGCAATGAACATGCAAGCAAGTTCGGAGGAATCTAATGCTCTATCCTCAGCAACAGGCAAACGGGACAACGCCTCGGCGTTTCCGTGCTTAGCAGTGGACCGATACAAGATATCGTAGCGGTACTGCGAGAGGAAAATAGACCAGCTAATGAATTTCTGCGCTGTACGTGGAGGTACAGGCTTGTTCGGATGAAAAAGCGATGTCAAAGGTTTTTGGTCTGTGATGATGGTAAAGTGACGATCATACAAGAAATCATGACACCTTGTAACACCAAATACGAGAGCCAATGCTTCTTTCTCGATCTGTGAATAATTTCGTTGTGCAGACGAGAGCAATTTGGACGCAAAGGCAATAGGGCGATCGTGCGAACCATCTTTGTGCGCAAGCACAGCACGATCCCGAAATCCGATGCATCCACCATCAACAAAAGGGGCTTCCGGGGATTGAATGGCGTAAGGCAAGTATTGGAAAGCAACGCCGATTTCAACTGGCGAAAGGCGCGTTCGTATTCCGTCGTCCAGACGAACGGAACACCTTTACGGCGTAAGCGATGAGGCGGAGCTGAAATGGAAGAGGCGTGGCGCACATAGCGATGATAATAATTTATTTTTCCCAGCACACTCTGTAGCTGCTTCAAATTCCGCGGCGAAGGCAAGTCTTGTATGGCACGGAGGTGCTTTGGACTGGGATGTATTCCTTGGGCATTGAGTACATGTCCCAAATAGGGTAAGTCACGAGCAAAAAACACACATTTATCCTTCCACAAGCGAAGACCATTTTGTCGCAAGACCTGAAATAACGTTCTGAGATTGGCTAAATGTTCTTCTTCCGTCTTTCCGGAGATCACAATATCGTCCAGATAGTTTGCTGCAGTAGGGACCGACGCACAAACAGTTTGTAGATATTGCTGAAACAATACAGGGGCGGATGCACACCCGAATGGCAGTCGTTTGAATCGATACAAACCAAGACGCGTGTTAACCACTAAAACGCGTTGGGATTCTTCGTCCATCGGTATTTGCAAGTACGCATCTGCTAGGTCCAACTTCGAAAAATATTTACCCGGGCACAGTTTGTCAAAAAGATCTTCCGGGCGGGGTAAAGGAAAAGTTGCAGTCACTAGTTGGGGATTCACTGTTGCCTTGAAGTCCACGCAAAGTCTCAATTTTCTGGAAGGTTTTTGCAAAATTACTAAGGGTGATGCCCAGAGAGAAGCCTGCACACGTTCAATTACACCTTGTGATTCTAAATCGTTTAATGTTCTTGCGACCTCATCATGCAATGCGTGGGGAACATTGCGCGCTCTGATAAATTTCGGTTGCGCATTTACTCGCAGTTCCAAATGTGCTTTATAGTTCGTAGCGCAACCGAGGCCCGGCGATGTCGACGCACACGATTTGTGGGACGAACGCAGTCACTGTGAGAGAGAGTGGCACTGGGCGGAGTGGCATGAACTACATGAATTTCCATTGGCCAAGTTTCACGAGCCTGAGTATCCTTGGTTCGATTCCGATTCCGGCGCGAAGCAAAGGGCCAGGAATGGTTGTGAGCTTCTGATCGGAGCTTTTTCTGGCAAACACTTTGAACATGTCCTTTTTTAGTACAGAAAAAGCAAATAGCTTGGCGTGACGGGCAATTCTCACGCAGATGTCTAGTAGCACACCACGGGCATGATTTCACTGCATTTGCTTGCTGACGTGGGACACGTGGCTGAGAGCCAGGCGGCCGTGGCGCGGCCAGACGCGAGGACTGTTTACTGTTCCGTGCAGCTCGCCCGGCGGGCCGGATAACCTGGCACACGGGTGGCGAAGTTGCAAACGATTCCTGAGCAAAGTCAAGTGTGTCCTGCCGATCCAATATGTCCATCACTTGTTGAAGGGAGGGATTGACTAGTTTCAAAATCTGTTCCTGTATACGAACATCAGAAACCATAGTATTTGAATAAGGGAGTCCACATTGACACTCAAAAGCACAATCCCTAGTAAGGCCTTGCAAGGTTGCAACCCACTCCCTATTAGTCTGACCTGCCGTACGTTTTATACGAAAGAAGGTATACCTTTTTGCAACTACATTGACTGATTCTTTGAAATAAGCATGTAATGAAGACAAAATTTCTTCGTAGGACAGAGTTGCTACGTCGCGTCGGGGAAACAATATGACTATCACACGGTACGTCTGGGGCCTACGGCGGAAAGGAGAGAAGGCTGCCGCTCATTACCTTGAATTCTGTAGGTGGCGAGATGGAACCCAAATTGGCGTGACCACTCCGTCCAGCTTTCCAGTGCCGCATCGAAAGGACGAAAAGTTGGTGCAACTGCGTGTTGTGGCTGCGGTAGCGGTGAAGTGGCGGCCGCCGCATCGTTTTGCATTGCACGTTGACCCTGGACGAGCTGTCCAAGGGAATCCAGTAAGGCCTGCGTCTGCTGATTCTGTAAGCGATAAAATTCGGACAGTAAATCTGGAGATTGTGGCGAAGCCATGACACAAGTAAATCAGTCTGTATAGTTACGAACGCGAATTGGCTCGTCGCCAAACTGTTGTGACTTGGCAAGACAGCCAAGCCACAGGCACGCATTTAAGCTCACGCAGGCTGGCGTGAGGTCTGAAACAGTTAAAGGAGTTGAGTCTAGTAAAAAAAAGTACGTAGCTTCTGGAATACTTAACTTTAATCCATAATTGGTAAACATCGGTCTGACGGTACATGCATCACAAGATAAATAGCAAATGATAATGGCGCCTTGCTAGGTCGTAGCAAATGACGTAGCTGAAGGCTATGCTAACTATCGTCTCGGCAAATGAGAGCGTAATTTGTCAGTGAACCATCGCTAGCAAAGTCGGCTGTACAACTGGGGCGAGTGCTAGGAAGTCTCTCTAGACCTGCCGTGTGGCGGCGCTCGGTCTGCAATCACTGACAGTGGCGACACGCGGGTCCGACGTATACTAACGGACCGCGGCCGATTTAACGGCTACCACCTAGCAAGTGTGGTGTCTGGCGGTGACACCACACTCATGATGCACTATCTCACTGTAATCGAAGAAAACAGTGAGAAGAACCTTCACATCTGATCGAACTTGTCGACGTTTTTCGGTCTTGGCTCTTCAGGCAATTTCCATTGAGACTATTGGGCCATGGTTTCGACGACATACTTGTGTACCCATGTTTCGTCACATTTTACAACCTTCTTTAGAAGTTTTAGATCGTTGTCGACTTCTTTCAGCAGTTCCTAAGCGACGTCTACGCAACGTCATTTCTTTGTCGAAATTTAGCAATATCGGAACAAACTTTGCTGCTACAGGTTTCGTGCCCAAGACATCCAAAAAATTGATTGGAATAAGTCAGAGGATGTACTGTGATCATTAGCAACTTCTCTGATGGTGATTCGGCGATTTAGCCGGCCGTTGTGGCCGAGCGGTTCTAGGCGCCTCAGTCCGGAACTACGCGACCGCTACGGTCGCAGGTTCGAATCCTGCCTCGGGCATGGATGTGTGTAATGTCCTTAGGAAAGTTAGGTTTAAGTTGTTATAATTTATAGGGGACTGATGACCTCAGATGTTAAGGCCCATAGTGCTCAGAGCCATCTGAACCATTTGATTCGGCGGTTTTCCAGAACTATTTTTTTTTTTTTACTTCTTTAAAATCGTCGTCCAGGACGGTCGGCGTTTTCAGCATCTTCTCGACCCACTTTGTAACGTTTGTACCACTCGTAAACTCTTGTCTTACACTGCAGATTCACCAAAACCCACAGTGAACGTTTCGAAGTCGGTGCTGCACTTTATTCCATTTTTCAAGCAAAATGTAGTGCAAGCTCTTTGCTCCATCTATCTGGAAAGTAAAAATTCACCAAGCACTCAAAAACACGTATAATCTTTTCGACTGTCAACAGTAACCCAAATATTCATAACAGCGGAAAATGCAAACATGCATCAGGAACACGAAATTTGAAAATTGGATGTATAAAGCCCGTGAAATTAAAAAAAATTCCGTTACTTTTTGATCACACCTCGTATACTAAAATATTGTAAAATTTTTATTTCCTACTGTGAACGTCAGTAGTGTGTAATATAGTGCCTGAACACTTCAGAATAGACATGGCCAAGATTTATGCTCCTGGAGCACGTATGCGCTTCGCATGCGCAACGAAGTCTGGCCAAAGCTTTTGCTTCAGCGCTGTAGGGGAAGACAGGGAATCTATACAGTGTCGAGTCCCATTAATGTGACTACCACGCAAAAGCTTGAATGAACATCATTTGTAACACGGACCGCTGTGAGACCTGTAGGAAGAGAGTCAACGACGTTTCGTAGGGCACCGACAGGGATGTGGAGCCATACCGGCTCCTGTGCTGTGCCCATCTGCGCCAGGTTTCTCTGTTGAGGATCCATGACACGAACAGCCCGATCGAGGTGGTTCCACTGATTCGGGATTGGGTTTAAATGCGGGGAATCGGATAGCCAGGGAAGCACGGTAAACTCATTCTTGTGCTCTTCGAACCACGCACACACACTGTTAGCTGCGTGATACGTCCCATTGTTCTGCTGGTAAATACTATAGTTCCGCGGCAAAACAAGCTGCATGTAGGGGTGTACTGGTGTCTAAGGATACTTTACTTGTGTTGATCCATTGTCCCTTCCAGAACGTTGAGATCGCCCGTGGAATGCCCTCCAGCCTGTACCCATTCGACGATATGGGGCAAGGTGTTTACTTTCAGATGTTTCATGCTGTACACGCTAATGGCTATGTGTCCGATGGAGCATAAAACATGACTCATCTGAGAAGGCCGCCTGTTGCCGCTTAGTGGACGTCCATTTACGGTATTTGCGGGGAAATTCCATCCTTCGTCTCCGATGAACAGCAGTCAACATGCGTGCATGAAACAGATGCCTGCTGAGGAGGCCTGTACGCTGAACTGTTGTTGAGGAGACACTGTTGGTAGCCCCTTGGTTCATCTGGGAGGCCAATTTCTCAACAGCTGCGCGTCTATTCGCTTGTACACATTTACGCAGCCGTTGTTCACACGTGTCATCTATGTCACATGGTGCACCACAATTGCCTCTTCTCTACTTTTGGATGGTGCCATTTCCCATTCATGAAATATTTTAATCATGAAGGCAAGCGAACTGTTTGCATAATGAGAGATTTCAGAAATGCTTCCACCCTTTTGCACGTAAGATAAAACGCTCAGTTTCTGCCTTACGACAACGGTTGCCCCGTTGTCCGACCCCCTTTCCCCCACCCCGCGACATGCTTTATATACCCTTCAATGCTAGTGCTACCACCTACCTCATGTGATTGCTTATTGCGCGTTGACGCCGAACATAGGCGGTAGTCACATTACTGTGACTGGACCATGTAATATGTCCAAGAATCAACAGGGAACAATAAGACTGGAAGACCTAGAACGAAGTGTTGGGATTAAAATAGTGTAACAAAGGGATGAAGGCTATCATCCAAACTGTTCAATCTATACTCCGAAAGAACAATGACGATACTAAAAGGAGGGTTGTAGCGCGAAATTAAATTTCGTGGTGAAAGGATATCAATATTAAGATTCGCTGGTAACATTGCTATTCTCAGTGGAAGTGAAGAGCAATTACTGGATCTTTTGAATGCAATGAACAATCTAATGAGTACTAAAATGGACTGAGAATAAACTGGAGATAGACAAAAGTAACTGGAAGTAGCAGTAACAGAATTGTGAGAAACATAGTAACAAAATTGATAATTACGAAATAGATAAAGTTAAGGAATCCTGCTACCACAGAAGCAAAACACTCCGTGACGGACGAAGCAAGGAGACTACCACTGACCAAGAGTGCATTCTTGGCCAAGATAAGTCTACTGGTATCAAACATACGCCTAAATTTGGTGAACAAATTTCTGAGATTGTACGTTTGGAGCACAGCATTGTTTGACATTGAAACATGGATAGTGTGAAAACCGTAACAGAAGAAAATCGAGGTGCTTGAGGCGTGGTGTTACAGAAAGATGTTGAACATGAGGTAGATTGATAAAATAAGGAGCGAGAGGGTCCTCAATAGAATCGGCGAAGAAAGAATCAGATGGAAAACCCTGACAGGATAATAGCACATATTTTAAGGCATGAGGGAATAACGCCCTAGTTCTAGAGGGAGCTGTAGACGATAAAAACTATAGGGGAAGGAAGAGATTAGAATACATCCAGCAAATCATTGAGGACGTAGGTTGCAAGCGCTACTCTTAGATGAAGAGTTTAGCGCAAAGGTGGAGTTCATGGTGGGACACATCAAATCAGTCAGAAGACTGATGACCCCAAAGAAAACAAGTAAAAAAATAAAAAGAATTAAAAAACGTCAATATTCTCCCCTCGCATTAAGACACTTCGTAAATTCAAATAATTGATTATATCGACCACAAAAGATTCTGAAAGTTGCTGGCAGATTAAAACTATGTGCTGGACCCAGAATCGAAATCGGGAACTTCGCCTTTCGCGGATAAGTGCTCTACCAACTGAGCTACCCGAGCATGAACCACGACTCTTTCTCATAGTTTCACTTCCGTCAGTACCTCATTTCCTGCATTCCAGACTTCATGGAAGCTCTCCTATGAAACTTGCAGGACTACCACTCCTGGAAGAAAGGATATTGCAGCGATATGGCTTAACCACAGCCTTGGCGGATGTTTCCAGAATGAGATTTCCGTTTCGGAGCGGAGTATGCGCTCATATTAAACTCCCTGGCAGAATAAAACTGTGAGGGGGACTGAGACTCGAACTCGGGATCTTTGCCTTTCGCGGGGAGGTACTCGATCAACCGAGCTACCCAAGCAGAGCGGAAACCTCATTCTGGAAGCATTCTCCAACGCTGTGGCTAAGGCATGCCTGCAATATCCTTTCTTCCTGGAGTAGTAGTCCTGCAAGTTTCGCCGGAGAGCTTCTGTGAAGTTTGGAAGGGAGAAGATAAGGTACTGCCGAATGTATAGCTGTGACGATGGTTCGTGATTCGTACTCAGTTGGTAGAGCACTCGCCCACGAAAGACAAAGGTGCCGAGTTCGAGTCTCGGTCTGGTGCACAGTTTTAATCCACCAAGAAGTGTTCGTATCAGCGCACACTACTTTGCAGAGTGAAAATCTCATTCGGCTAAAAGATCTTGTCACCCTTAACTCAGTTTTGTCCCTAAAGGCCGCCTTCAATTCTGCCAGCATGCACTATAGTTCGTCAGAAGCCGCGTCTATCGTAGGGTCTTTGATATGTATGAAGAATAAGTCTTTTCGCATTCGGAATTGAACTATGGTGGTTTCATAATTTTTTTTGAGAACGCAAACTTATTTAAGCCACTGGTGTTGCCGCAGTGGTAACACCGGTTCCCGTAAAATCACCAAAGTTAAGCGCTTTCGGGCTAGACTAGCACTTGGGTGGGTGACCATACAGTCTGCCGAGAGCTTTTGGCAAGCGGAGTGCACTCAGTCATTGTAAACAGAGGAACTACTTGATTGAGAAGTAGCAGCTCCGGTCCAGTAAACCGGGAGAGCGGCGTTCTGACCACATGTTCCTCCATATCTGCATCCTGTGACGCCTGTGGGCTGAGGGCTGAGAATGACACGGGGGCCGGTCGGTACCGTTGGGCCTTCATGGCCTGTTCCGGCGGAGTTTAGTTTTAAATCTTATTTAACGCAAGTAGAATTGTCAGTAAACTGCTTGGCGTCTGACGAGGCGATTGTTTCGCTCTAGCGGTTTCCGGCTGCACCCTTCATTTTCCACTTCTGACTCCGCAGAATCAGTCGTTTGCACTAGGCGGTAGCACAGCCAGAGTGCTTGTACTGCTGTTTGGCCACGCCTGCTTTACACCAGTTAGTGGCGTAAGTCACTGGAGGGGGGAATCACGGCCACACCCAGTTTTAAGTACAATCTTTATCTGATGTGTAAGGGGTATTATAATTCTGGAATATACTTGTAGTTGTTCTTCGTAAACTGCATTGATCACATGTAGTATGCCCAAGCGAGAACCATAGACAGTGATCTGTGACTTAAATTTACTGGTTTGTGATGTTTCCTAATCTTTGGGAAGCACTGGAAGAAGTGGTTGATGTTTTCTACGAGAATAAATGAGGTTGAAGAGAGAAGGACATTAAATGTTAAATTAGGACTCAACTACGTTGATACTTGGTGCATTAACAGCTTCCTACACTGTGTACTTAAACTCTGAAGACTTTATATATCTTGCATCAGCCTTTCAAAGTACGAAACAATGTCTGTTTAACAAGGATTTGTGTATGAACTTGACAATTAAAGTGGTAAGTTTTACTTGCTCTAGATAACGAAGAAATAGGCCGTGCAGCGTGAAACAGAGTTGGAATCAGAAGAGGCACTGATCTTCATGTTTGATTACGGTGAATACTTCACCAGGTAACGTACTACTACCAGTTGACTTCTTTTAAGAGCGATTTATGTTTCGAAGGAAGCGCTGTGCGTGGATGTACTTTGCTGGTGCTGACCATTGATTTCAAAATTAAAATGTAATTCGTTTTGTGTTTCCATAATTCTTCAGACTTGTTTAATTTGATGGCCGATGTGGTTGAAACAAAATGATTTCAGAATGATCCTGAAACAAACGTAAGATGTACTAATTTAAAGATGTTGACGGTTTTACACGCATTTATTATTTATAGCTACTAACTGAATAAGTTTCTCCAAAATTTTTGCAGTAAAAATGTGAATAACTAATTGCTTCTGAAGCAGTTCTCATCAACTGCGTATTATCCATTACATTTTCAAAATATCTTATATGTACTGAGCCTGCTCTGTAGAGAACTATAAGTTTTTTAAGTGCAAATTAGTTAATTAATACCGGTGACAAAATTAAATGTCAACCTGTCGCATCAGTAGAAAATACGCACAGATCAGTAAACGAACTAATAGCAGTGTCCCTATAGAAATTGAGCACCGTTGGCACCTTTTCTGTTTGACTGCCTTCGGGTTAATATAAAATTTTTCTTTCACGGTTATCTCTGTTAACAACTCTGTATTTCAGAAATTTTCTTTCGTACACAGCTTTATTATTTGCATGGGCAAGCTCAAAAGCGGCAAGTCATTTCTCTTTTACATTTTCATTTAATATAGGAATAACACACTAATTAGAGGGTAATTACACTCCTGGAAATGGAAAAAAGAACACATTGACACCGGTGTGTCAGACCCACCATACTTGCTCCGGACACTGCGAGAGGGCTGTACAAGCAATGATCACACGCACGGCACAGAGGACACACCACGAACCGCGGTGTTGGCCGTCGAATGGCGCTAGCTGCGCAGCATTTGTGCACCGCCGCCGTCAGTGTCAGCCAGTTTGCCGTGGCATACGGAGCTCCATCGCAGTCTTTAACACTGGTAGCATGCCGCGACAGCGTGGACGTGAACCGTATGTGCAGTTGACGGACTTTGAGCGAGGGCGTATAGTGGGCATGCGGGAGGCCGGGTGGACGTACCGCCGAACTGCTCAACACGTGGGGCGTGAGCTCTCCACAGTACATCGATGTTGTCGCCAGTGGTCGGCGGAAGGTGCACGTGCCCGTCGACCTGGGACCGGACCGCAGCGACGCACGGATGCACGCCAAGACCGTAGGATCCTACGCAGTGCCGTAGGGGACCGCACCGCCACTTCCCAGCAAATTAGGGACGCTGTTGCTCCTGGGGTATCGGCGAGGACCATTCGCAACCGTCTCCATGAAACTGGGCTACGGTCCCGCACACCGTTAGGCCGTCTTCCGCTCACGCCCCAACATCGTGCAGCCCGCCTCCAGTGGTGTCGCGACAGGCGTGAATGGAGGGACGAATGGAGACGTGTCATCTTCAGCGATGAGAGTCGCTTCTGCCTTGGTGCCAATGATGGTCGTATGCGTGTTTGGCGCCGTGCAGGTGAGCGCCACAATCAGGACTGCATACGACCGAGGCACACAGGGCCAACACCCGGCATCATGGTGTGGGGAGCGATCTCCTACACTGGCCGTACACCACTGGTGATCGTCGAGGGGACACTGAATAGTGCACGGTACATCCAAACCGTCATCGAACCCATCGTTCTACCATTCCTAGACCGGCAAGGGAACTTGCTGTTCCAACAGGACAATGCACGTCCGCATGTATCCCGTGCCACCCAACGTGCTCTAGAAGGTGTAAGTCAACTACCCTGGCCAGCAAGATCTCCGGATCTGTACCCCATTGAGCATGTTTGGGACTGGATGAAGCGTCGTCTCACGCGGTCTGCACGTCCAGCACGAACGCTGGTCCAACTGAGGCGCCAGGTGGAAATGGCATGGCAAGCCGTTCCACAGGACTACATCCAGCATCTCTACGATCGCCTCCATGGGAGAATAGCAGCCTGCATTGCTGCGAAAGGTGGATATACACTGTACTAGTGCCGACATTGTGCATGCTCTGTTGCCTGTGTCTATGTGCCTGTGGTTCTGTCAGTGTGATCATGTGATGTATCTGACCCCAGGAATGTGTCAATAAAGTTTCCCCTTCCTGGGACAATGAATTCACGGTGTTCTTATTTCAATTTCCAGGAGTGTATGTAGTAGAATACGTAGTAGTGTTTTATTGAAGTGAACTGGATTATAGAGCCTGTACATTCTGATTTCTATCATCATATAAAATGCATTTAACATGGTGCAGCTCTTCCTTTTTTTTCTCTACGCTTTGTGGGAGTTCATGGGAACGGGAACCATGCGGGATATGGAACACGCAATACAGTGACTGACGTAACGAAAGAAGTGTCCCTCTGGGATCGGCACAGGTGAGCTGTCTCTAGTGTAGACCCCGTGAAGGAACTCCAGTCGGGCCCGCCGTGTGGTGTGACAGGTGTCCGGAGAGCAGCGTCGGCACCTCGCGACGAAATCGCAGAAGAGTACATTCACTGCATTCCACACAGATGAATGAGCAACGCCAGCACAGACACGCCTGGTAAACCTCCTCCGCGCCAACGCAATTTGTCGCAAATAATAGAAAACAGTGTTAAAAATCAAGTAAGATGTAGGCCTGAAAATTCTTGCTACTAGCAAGGCGGACGTGACCGGACGTAGCTTATGTGTAATGTTTACTCTGCTAAGAAGAGCTCGAGAGCCGTTAGAAGCCGCAAACTTTGGACACAGCGAACATAGCGCAGTACGGCCTGCTCGTCACGTAGGCATCACGTGCTGCCACGGGACACACACGCAATGCTCGAGAGTACTGGAAACTTCTAGATCAAGTGGTGCCGGTTACACCACCACCTATAAAAAGGCTAGCCGCCATGGTGTTGTGGGAGTGATGGCAGTGATGGAGCAGCTGGTGAGTCGGTCGGATATGGTTTAGCTGGAGTTATGATGCTGTGAGACTGTAGGGCAGTGCTGCGCAACCACGAGGGGACTTAGACTCATTTCCATGTAGACAACACTTAGTCTGGTGCGCCCGCCTCTGCTGTATTGGGCTCAAATGGCTCTGAGCACTATGGGACTTAACATCTATGGTCATCAGTCCCCTAGAACTTAGAACTACTTAAACCTAACTAACCTAAGGACATCACACACATCCATGCCCGAGGCAGGATTCGAACCTGCGACTGTAGCGGACACGCGGTTCCAGACTGAAACGCCTAGAACCGCACGGCCACACCGGCCGGCTGCTGTATTGGGACTTAGACTCAGAGAGCTATGAGAAGGTACACTACTAACAAGGCAGTGAGTAGACTTTGTATATAGAACTGTTTATAAAACGGATGTGCCAGGTGTGCTTCCAGTGTACGTATCCTCATGCAATGATTTATGATTGCATCCATTGTACCTTGAGATCCCAGCCGAGTTCCATATTCTAACTGACCCTGCAACCCTCTTTTCAGTGGAGAAAGTACACAGAAGGCAGCCCACGACCACGAGACCTCCTGCCAAGTAAGTTCTTTGACGCGCATTCTTGCAGTCCTTCCACTCCCTCTCAGGACTCGTCAGTGTGACACGACAAATTGCTCGTCTACTTGCAGCCGTGCAGAGGAACGCTCGTTTCAGTTCACAGTCAACGACCACAGTCAACGAAAACGATGGCAGCAGTGTCTTAAACAGGAACCAGTGGATCAAATGTCTTAGGCAGAGCATTACTGTGAACATTATGTCACTGACTCTTGAAATGAGTAGTCTTGTAAATTTGTGTGTACCAAATGATACTGCAATAGCCAGAGACATTTGCAAATACTTGGAACATATCTCTGGAAGTGTACACAAAGTTAATTAAATATTCATATCTGTACTGAACTAATATTTTAATGCTACAGTTATGCTCAGTCTCCTCCCAGAGCAAAGGAAGAACCCACCGTTGTGCCAGTGAGTGTATTTTCGTCAGCTATTGAGCTGAGGCTAGCGAGGGGCCAGGTCAGCGGCAGCCGGTACTTGCTCGTGTTATGATGAGTGACTTCAGAGGATAACAATCTTATATTTTCCTAGAGAATCACAAGCTGCAGAAAAATAAGAGCCAAGCGTCTGGCACAGCTATTAGTTTCAGAAGACATCTGATGCGAGGCTAGTTACCTCACGACTGGTTGGCTGAGTGTTCATATTCTGCGACCGGAGGGAATGTCCAGTTTGGTGGGAAGGGATAGCAGTCTGTACAGTTCAGATAAAAATCTAAGAGTTCGCTGGGAGATGGGAGGTGTGCGTATCTTGTCCACACCTGCAGTGTTCGTTCGGATATTGAGAGCCGTACGCATTTGGCGCAGTTCTTAACAGATGGTCGGTACTCATCCTGTACTGCAGAGCCACACCTGCGATGGCATCGCACTGCATATCTCATGCTGATTAATTACAGTGAGTGTCATCAGCAGCACTAGCATCGTAGGGCACCTCTTGCTCACCGTTAGCTCAAATCATTGATATCATCATTTTCAAGTTCCTCATTGCTTTAGTAGACGGATGAGTTTCTTAGTATCTGTCAGGCCAAATGTCACTGTATTCATTCAGATAATAGTTCTTCTGTAATTTTGAAACGTCAGTTTCATCCCAGGGACATGTTTTATTGTCTGTTCAAGCAACGCTGAAAACCAGTAAGTGAACTTGGTAGAATTCGCAGAGGGGACATAGCTGTATATAAAGTCATCTGATAATCTTTCATTGTTAGAAACGTATGATACGTGTTTTAATGGAATAAATTAATGTATTTCCTTAACACTTTCCATTCATATCAACTTTATTCCGTTGTAATTGTTCACTTAAGAATCCATGCCTAGAACTGTAAATTTTTCGTGTTATCCATACCACTGTGCACGGTAATTACAGCTTCAGCCTTAAGAGCGTGTAGAGCTTTTAACTATCTTTCAGGGTCAGGGTAAACATCTTTACATGCAAGTAATTTTTCAGAAATTGGAGAATCTGATGCAGGATAGGATTTTTCCGGATTTTCTGGAAACCAGTAACTTTAATGTCACGGTTTATATAAATTCATTTCATTTTCTTTGTATGTGACTTTCCAAGAGGTAATACATAGTTTTGCAGTAGTTTATAGTATACATTTAATTTGATTTCTCTTTAACTTAGAGTTCATGGTTTCATGGATCTTGCTCCATGTCTGATTGTTTATTGCCTTTTTAAGTATTTTAGATAGATATTTATTATGTCAAGAGGATCTGTATAATGTTACTTATAATCCGTCTTGATTGCAAAATTATTTTTTTTATTCATATGACTGGTTTCGGTTCATTCAGAACCATCTTCAGATTTGATATTTCAGTTACAGGAGTAACCCGTCCAAATCCAGCAACTTTCACATGCTGCGTCACGATCTGATATTTCAGTTACAGGAGTAACCCGTCCAAATCCAGCAACTTTCACACGCTGCGTCACATATGTGATGCAGCGTGTGAAAGTTGCTGGATTTGGACGGGTTACTCCTGTAACTGAAATATCAGATCTGAAGATGGCTCTGAATGAACCGAAACCGGTCATATGAATAAAAAAAAGTTTGCAATCAAGACGGATTATAAGTAACATTATACAATCACTGATTGCTGCTATCCCATCAGACATTATGTCTGTTTTTGCAAAGAGAGGATCTGTGAAGCGCTGTCGTGGGAACAGATCTCAGTTGTATTGAGATTCTGTTAACTGGGTTTCACTTCTTTGTGGGTATTCAGTTTTGGATCTGGACAAGAAGAAAAGCATGACTTGAATTATGCCTCATCGAGAATAAAACAGGTAGCATAATGCAACAAGGTAAAATGACGTGTAGATAACTGAACTCCTTGAAAATAGAGTTCTACGATAAACAAGTGAAGGTAGCTGACTGCCGCGGTTGCGTTAAGGGATGGGAAAAACATACACTAATGCATCGCTGGTATCTGGCATACCTGGGCAGAAAATTTATTTTTATTTATAGTAAACTTTCTGATTATTAAAATTTTATGGAACAAATTAGACTTGAAGATACCCAAAGAAGAAATACAACGCTGAACTCTCTCAGAATATCCATACTTCCATGTACAGGCAGGTTATAATTAAATTTTCGCTACTTGAGCCAGTGTATACCGAAAGCTCCTTACCGTATGAGTACAAAACTTTATACGAACGATGTTCAGACTGTGCACAGCAGGATTTGCGTTGTTAGTACAAATTTGAACCCACGTGATTTCTGACTGTCGGATTATCTGAAGCACAAAGTTTATCAACGTGACACTAACACAGGTTAGTTGTTGAACATGACACTAGCGAAGGAGGTATCCAACATCCTACCAGAGATATTCGGGCAGCAGTTGTGCGGTTTCAGGGTGTCGTGGATCCAGGTAGTTGTTCGATTGAGCAACGTTTGTAACCTGGAACGTAAACAGAAATAAAAGTGTGCAGAGGGGTCAAATTTATTCAATGCCTTAGAAATGACTTAGAAAATGTCATCAAATATACAACTCGTCGCACCCCGCCCTTTTGACAGTGACAAATTGTGTAACTTAGTGACACGATTTTACCATTGACACCACCGCTATGGATCTCATTGTCGACCAAACACTTAACTTGAATCGCCCCATGTTCTGTTTTCTGCAGTTACGTGTTCGTGACTTGTTTTTTAAATTTGTGCAATTGCTTGCGGTTTAGTTTATGTATTAGTTGCCAATACGCCATTATTTGCTCTTTAATTAGTGTCCAACTGGACTACATATTTGTCTATTAATTTTTACCATGATAACGGTTGTACCAAAGTAATGACAGTTGGTTTATATGTACTACATTTTAAACAGTTTTACGTCTGATAATTTCCTTAAGTTCATCAACTTTGTCTTAAATTTCAAAACAGGTCTGAAATCTTATTGTAATGAATTGTGTTATGGGAATCAAGCAGTGTATAAACAAAAGAAAAGAAAGTATCTCCTGTTTTTACATTTTAATCCGTACGTCAACACCATTCTGATACGTAACTGGTAACTGTACTGACTGAAGAAATGCTCTGTTAGTTTTTCTCTAACTACTGAAATTTTTAATGAACGTTTGGAATTAACATGCTTTTCATAAAGAGTATGAGAACGGTACAAAAACCTGATGAATAGGTGAAATTTCTTCGTTTTGCTGCCTGGAATCCGCACTGGACTGAATGGTCATTCAATGCACAATACAATCAATGGCCATTGACTGACTGCGGACAGCACGAGAACCGAGGCTGCTGTCCGCCCAGCAGGCGTTCCTGCATCACTTATAACTCAAACAGAAGCAGCCTGATGGCGCATGTACCACCACCAGTGGCCACTGTCGTCTAGTGAGTGCTTGTCCAAATACACATGAATATTTTGTTGCCGGCAAATTCGTTTTCGCGGCTGCGTTGCGCCCGAAAAGCCTTGCTGTGAATGATTCAGAGTTCGCACTCGGCATTTGCTACGAAAGTGATAGTTTCCTGTGATATGTGCATGATGCCGTATACGGTTTATCATCAGACTTGGGAAGTGATTGTATTAGGACATGACTGATGACAAAATGATGGAAGTGTGCGTTCGAACTGCGAGTATTCATCGTCATGCAGCATGAGAGGTTATATTTTGGCGTAACTTATTACTAGTTTTCTTTTATGGACGCAAAAGTAGCTCTCAAGTGCGTGCTGTAATTCATAAGTAAGCAATTTTTCCGTAAATCCCATATCAGTCAGTTAACAATATGGAAGACATTTGTAAATGCTGGTAATTTAAATGAAGAAAGAGCATTATAAATATAAATAGCCGCGGTGGGTCATATTTCGTGCTTCTGTGGTGTGACTTGCATAACATAACCTGCTGTAACTTTCATCGCATTGTACCAACAATTAGTCAGAAGAGCTTTAATGCGACAGGAACTGAGCAGCTGAAGTACCGTGAAAACATGACTGCCATTCGACCAGTTGTACTAACGTGTTGGTAGTGGCAGGTCACCCCAACAGTACTTCGCTGCTAGAACGTGGGGGTTATAAAAATTACGTGAAACATGTTTTTCACACTACTGCATTTTCAGTTTATTTCATTGGATTCGAAGTTACCGTGTGCTTCTATGACTGTATTACAAACTTTGAGGGAAGATGGACAAGCGTAGATATATCAGTTTGATATAAATACTTCAGGTACAGAAACGACTGAGTGGAAGGTTCTGTAACAATTGGTGTTGTGGGGTTACTTTCGAAGTGGAAAACGGGAATCTACAAATCGTTGTTTATGAGATGTAATAGACTGATTTACAATGTGCGTCGTGGCAACCATTATAGGGTTGGTAAACTCAAACAACAAGCAGGCGTATACCATATGGGGTAATAGACTGGACACGTATGTAAGACTGCAGCCTGCTCTTACAAGTTGAAATATACAACCTGCCAGCCATAGTGAAGTAGCATTATACCAGGCTGCGGAATTATCTGGCATTGTTTTCGTGTAGGAACAAGCAAAAGGGGAGACTAGTGAAGCAGACAGGACTACAGAATTCCAACCTGCAAGAAGCGGTACTTCTCGCGTGTATGAGTATCCTTCGTTCGGCAGTCTATCAATTACAGGGAAATGGTTGTCGCGTCCTGTGCAGTGCGGAATGTAAAATAAGAACACTCCTACCATTCACAGATAGACAAAAAGTCTTTAACTCATACCGATTCCGCACCCTGTTGGTGTTGAGCCAATGGGTGCTGCAGCTCTGTAGAGTTGATGGACACTTTCCTGAGTATGCATTTTTCACAAGATGAATCTTGTTTAACCAGAGACGGGATTATTAATAATCGTGACATACCTATCTTAAAGGATTGAGTTCCAGTGGTTTCTGTCTGAAACCACGACTTTAAAAATTTCTTAAAGTACCGGTGCCTTCCGCAGAAAACCACCGACGCTATTGCAAGACAGTGATTTTTAGTGGCACACTGAGGTACTTCTACGAAAGCATGTATTTTAGCTGTCACTTAAAGCCTTCAGAGCAACAGTCGGCGTGTGATTGCAGGAGATTCTGACTGGCATTTCTTTTATGGTGGCCGTATTGATGAGATCACTGGCAGTGAATGTAAGTATATCTGCGTTAGTATAACGTCATTTGCGTTTGTGGTACTGCTTTAATGAATATCATGGAAATAAGCCAAACCAGTGGGACCGTACATTCTGATACAAAGTTCAATCAATTTTAGGCCCATTTTTGCTGGTTATTTAGGACTGTAACTTGTATTGGGCGTTATGAGTTCATGGATGTTTCGAGATGTAGAGTTTTGTCTAGGAAAAATACGAATTTTATTTCAAGTATATAGCATGAAATTAAGGGTGATTTAAAACTGAATTTCTTCGTGTTTCGAAAGTGAAACCGCCTTCTTAAAATGCTGATCGTTTAATGTTTGTCAGTTTCATATTGTAGTCGTTTCTTACTACAAGAACCAAGATTAATTTTTTGAAAAATTTCACATTTATATTCCAAAGCGTAAACACCTTCTTAAACCAATTCTTGCCGATTTCTTTTTGTATGCGTTGCTTCCTATAATTATAAAGGCAGTGTGAAAAATTTCAAAATTACATTTTCTTCGTAGTGCTAGAACTCAAACTTTTAAGAACCAGATTTTATTTATTTATTTATTTATTTTTTTTTTTGAGTCATCGATCTTCTGACTGGTTGGATGCGGCCCACCAACGATTCCTCTGCTGCGCCTGTCTCTCCATCTCAGAGTAAGACATACAAACTACGTTCTTAATTATTCAATTACTGGTCACATGTCCTGTAGATAAACGGTATGTGTCCTTAATGCAGTGATTTCCATTGCCTTACGCATCCCCATTCCTTTGATAATTGCTGATTCGTCCCCCTTTAGGGGCAGTTTTCCACCCCAAGGATAAAAACATCTGTCCGCTCCTTCTCCGTCTTTGACGAGGCCGCCGGCAGATTGAGGGTAGCTTCCTACGCCGGAAGTCTTTGGCTGCAAGAATCAGATTAACAATGATTTTCGGTGAACTTTTTCTAAATTTAGGGGACGTAACAGAAATTTTAGTAATGATTATTTTACTGGAGCCTGTGCGAAGATGTGCACGTGTGATTAGTCAGCAGGGTCTCAGACGCATCAAGACCTGCTGACACATTTAGAATCGCACTTGTCTTATTATTTCTCAAATCGTGGAGATGTGGATAGTACATGTATCAGGTCACTGTCAGAGAGATGCGGCTGTAGACTAGTGGATTGCCGGCAACAGTTAGACAAGGGACTGTCTGTAATGTGAAAGCGGATAGCTCGTGTTCAGAAAACACCATAATTTCCCGTAATATGCAAGTTCTCGTGTACTCTCAAGTACTAAAGCACATGGACGACACTCTAAGAACCGGTCGTAAAGAGGACAACCACTCTTGTGGCACAGGTGTACCCCTTTGTTACGATCTGCAGGAAAATCTACTTGGCGACACCAACTTCTAAAAGGCTGTGTCCACGGCGTTAACAGACGACCTCAGTTTGGGGACTTATATAAACTTATTGAAGGACTGACTGAATTACTTGTAGAGCTAACAAAATGATGCGGTGGTCTAGGCGGCCCCTCCAGAAACCATTGTCCGCCATTTAAACCACTTGTAAGTTTTGGAGAAACCATCATGTCTACAACACGAGAAGCGAGAGAAAATTGCCAGTAAGCACATGGAATGGAGAAATAAGAATATTTCTATAAGAGCGGTCATAATTAGCTGAGAAACGTACTATTCCTACCTTATAATAATGGAATGCACACACTGATTTCCAAAGTAGAAATACACTGAACGTCACCGTACCAAATATTAGTCACTCCCATTAATTAACACACTAGTCACTTTGGAATGCCGTAGATGATGATGAAACAGTTAGTAGGTGTCAGTATTTAATAAAAACATCCCTGCAACTAAGACCAAGCGATTCATCAACGTATATTACTGGTTGCTGTACCATCCCTGCAATGCGTTGGAAAACGGTTTCGCTGTAGGTCATTTATAACTTGTATCACTGGCTTGACATGCCATTCGACCTAAGTGGTGTGTATATGCCAGTCGGTTATATGGAATCAGCGCAGCAAGATGGGGCGAAATGAAGACGAGACAGAATGGCAGAAAGGAGCAGTCGTGTTGGGCAAACCATGAAAGAAGCTGCTCGATGTGTTGGTGTACCAACAAGAACTTTCCAATGGGCTACCGGGGAAAAGGGCACGTCTGGCAGCCATGTAATATCGATCGTAACAGCTTCCTACGAGACAGACACATTTTAAGAATTTCATGCCCTGTCAATGACAGTCAGATTCAAGCCCGACAAGAGTTGCTGTTGTTAGTGAATGCAGGTACATCTCAACCAGTTGGCGAGTGAACATTGCGATGGAAACTAGCTTCGTGCACTAGACATTTCATATGATATCGTGTACCTCAAAAAAGAAAATTGTTGGCAGTGGTGCATAAAACTGCACATCTCCATTTGGCCAAACAACGCAGAAACCGGACAGAAATTGTCTAGCGACATACAGCATGGTCCGAAAAGCCGTGAATGTGCCTTTCTTCTAACGACGCAAGGCGTCGGATGCTCCGACGGGACAATGAAGCGTTTAAACCAGAAAATGTGGAGGGTTTGACTGATATATTACGAGTGTTTTGCTTAACATGACGTGGACCAGCACTATGTACCGGACGGTCATCATGTTGGTATCACAGGTCCCTCCCAGTCCTTGGTTTGACGGACACTCACACCATATGGCACCGCGAATGATTTCCTAAACCACCTCATATCCATCCAATATCAAATCTATGGAATTATTCGGAACAGTGCATTAAATGTAGCAGTTTGGTAATTCTATGGAACGTATATCTCGCGAAGAGACCATGAGGATAAAATCAGAGAGGTTAGAGCCCACACAAAGGCATACCGACGATCTTTCTTTCCACGAACAGTACGAGACTGGTATAGAAGGGAGAACCGATAGAGGTACTCAAAGTACCCTCCGCCACACACCGTCAGGTGGCTTGCAGAGTATGGATGTAGATGCAGATGTAGAGTGTCGTCAGCGGGACATGCAATACCTAAAGAAACTTCTAGAGTCTCGTCCTTGCCGAACTGAGGAGCTCAGCAACGCCCCCTGGGGCTGACGAATGTATTGTTGGTGTTCGTATTTTCTGCTTATGAAAAGGGAAGACGTTCTTCTACATCTTGAAAATTTCTTCAGCCTGATAACTCCGTTGTCGCTGTGCAGCAATCTACTCTAACTACTTTCTTAATGCTAATCATCGTAAGCAATCTCCAGCTGGAGACCATGGGTCACGTATTCTACACAGTCAGTAGTAGAGAAAAAATGCCAGCATCAGCACGCTTCAGGAGTGTGGACGGTATTTTATCTATTTTGAATCGGCTTTTTCACTAAAAGTATTTAGAAGAAAAGTGTCTAATATTAATCCACTTTTTTCCTTTAATTTAACTGAGCTACATCAATAACTATATCAATTAAAATCATTAATTTCAACTGAATATAAAACAAATAAAATTTTCACACATGAAAAAATTAAATTTTTATTTTTTTTATTTTTAAACTTTAAAATGTATTGAAATTTTTATTTTTAATTTCTATGACATTCAGATTTTAAAATATTTATGTTCTGCATTAAAAGTAAATCAGTTAAATGTTCCTTGATTCCAAAGCCATACTCCTAACCACCATAATCTCTTTTGAAACTCGAATGTTCAATAGATTTTGAGAAACATTTTTATCATAGTTCTCAATATATAATGTGAATGTGATAGTTAACAATTTTGTGGATTTATCAGATAACTCTTTTGACATTCGTTTAAAATATATTTTACATTAAAATTTCTTGACTCTTCCAAAATTTTAAAAAACCTGTTTGTCTAGAATTAATTTTTTTATTTCTGAACTATTCTAGAATAGATTTTTTACATTTATTTGAATAAGTGTTTTTAGTTGCATGATTTCATAAAAATAATTTAAACCCTCAATTTCTTCCAAATTTACACATTTCTTTTGAATTTACGTATTATTCATCATTTTTAAATGATAATAGCGTATTCGATTATTAATCATTTGGAATTTGTGTTAATGTTCTTTGTAATAATAATTAGACACATTTTTTCCATATACACAAAGAATTGATTTTTATCACATATCATTTAAGATATTCATTTGAATAAGGCCTAAATGTCGTTCTCTAACCAGCTTTTGTATACTTTTGTGAAGTACAATTATCAACTGATTTTTCAACATAATAACTTTTACAAAAATTAGATTTGATAACTTCCATTAACGTAGAAATATT
This sequence comes from Schistocerca piceifrons, assembly GCF_021461385.2. Taxonomy (NCBI): domain Eukaryota; kingdom Metazoa; phylum Arthropoda; class Insecta; order Orthoptera; family Acrididae; genus Schistocerca; species Schistocerca piceifrons. Next base: position 59,832,681 of record NC_060149.1, read on the forward strand.
TTATTAAAAAATGAAAAATAGCATCCATAAATATAAATTTTTTTTCAGAAAAATAATGTTTTTCATTTTTGATTGTAATGTTATCGTTTGGTACCCCACCATTATCAGAATTATCAGAACCAAGCCACCTAAAAAAGTTATCATTTTTCCCTTTTATAATTTTTTCTTGTTTTTTTTTTTGTTCATAAAGATTTCGTTTTGCTTCTTCTCCATCTAAAATTTTTTACTTATATGTGATTGGATTGGAATGAAAAATTTTTTCAACTTCGAAAATTCCTGTTGATGAATAAGCTGTATAAGCTCTTCCAAAATTATTTTTAATTTATGTATTATTACTTTATTGCCTAATTCATATTTAGGTTTGTTATTGTTAAAATTTGTTAAGTTAACATTTCTCAATAATTTTTTTCATTTTCTTTAGTTACATCATTTGGCCTCATTTTTTTGTTGAATATTTTGTAGTATTATTTTCATCAATAAAATTACAAACCAAATCGATCCATTCATTATTTCCTTGTAAGTTAAATATTTTCCACATTTTTTTTCTTTTAATGCTCTTTTAAATCATTCAACAACAGATGCTTTTAATTCTGTTAAATTTGAATAATGATTCATTTTATATTTTCTTGTATGTTCTTGAAAATCTTTATTTTAAAATTCTTTTCCATAACCTATCTGTAAATTACTTGTATTTCTTTCTAAATATTTTATCGGATACATTAGCCACATTTTTACCAGGTTTATCCTTTTAACTACAAAATTTTTAAAAAAATTAACTTTTTCTAATTTTATGTACTGAACAAAGGCCTTGAATTCATTGTTTCTCATTTTTGTAGTAATTCTATTTGTATGATGTTTATTAGTAATTTTTTTAAGTTTTACACTTCAAATTTAACTGTGTGAAACATGATTATTATTATGTATTTGTATAATTAGAGAAAATGTTTATTAACACTTTGTCATCCACACGTCTAGTTCAAATTTATTCGCTTGGCGCTAATTCGGTTACTTGGCTCGTCGTCACCCATTCTTGAAATTAACGGGCGATTATAAATTTTTAAGTTTTACTAATCTCATGGTTAGTTCTTATTAGTTTTCAACTATGTTCCCCTACTTTCATGAATTTAGGAAGATATACATACGTCAATAAATATAAAATTTGTTTGTTTCATATATTCGTTTATTTGCATTGTCTTTGGTACTTAGTATTTTTCTTCCATGTGATACACAGCAAAAGTTTCCAAGATGTAACACAACTCTACAAGACTTGCACAGTAAGTCTGTTGTTCTACTTTTGTTTGTTTCTGGAAATACGTGGCAGTTTCGTCATTTTTGTTTATTCGTTTCAGAAATAATTATTAGTTGGTGTTGCTTTATGTGACCAGAAAGTCTGTCAACTGGACATGCCTGCCTCCTAGCTTCCTCTGGAGTTCCAATAGGTAGTTTAAAAACAGCCTGTTGCGGGCTTTCAAAATAACTACGCACCCTCAGAAATTAACGGGCGATTATAAATTTTTAAGTTTTACTAATCTCATGGTTAGTTCTTATTAGTTTTCAACTATGTTCCCCTACTTTCATGAATTTAGGAAAATATACATACGTCAATAAATATAAAATTTGTTTGTTTCATATATTCGTTTATTTGCATTGTCTTTGGTACTTAGTATTTTTCTTCCATGTGATACGCAGCAAAAGTCTCCAAGATGTAACACATCTCTACAAGACTTGCACAGTAAGTCTGTTGTTCTACTTTTGTTTGTTTCTGGAAATACGTGGCAGTTTCGTCATTTTTGTTTATTCGTTTCAGAAATAATTATTAGTTGGTGTTGCTTTATGTGACCAGAAAGTCTGTCAACTGGACATGCCTGCCTCCTAGCTTCCTCTGGAGTTCCAATAGGTAGTTTAAAAACAGCCTGTTGCGGGCTTTCAAAATAACTACGCACCCTCAGTCTCAAAGTTGAAATGTTAAAAATTTAGGATGGTTTCGTTGTCCAGCGGCTGGGATACATAGTTGCTGCATTACAAGCCAAATACTGCTGAGTCTTTAGTATACGATAAGAATACACACATCAATCGAATGGTCAAAGGTTTCCATCACCCGGCAAATCGAATTATGAATGTAACATATAAATTTATAAATGAAAGATTGCAATTAAATAAAATCTGCAGGTACTATCTTAACGACTTTAAATTATGAGTACGTTAGTAGGTGTACTTTTGAAAATGCGGTACATTTCTGCAAAACACTTACTGGCGTCGATGGTCCAGCAATTAAATAAAATATAAGTAGAATAACAGGTAAACAGTAGATTCCTACTGCACGTAATTAGTTCTGAACAACAACAAAGCTCGCGAGATATTCACTTCTAATCGTACACTACGTCTTCAATGTAGAAGCCACGGAAATTTCACAGGTGCACAAGCCAGCACTACGAAATATTTCTATCTCTCGCGACCACGCGCAAACCGCTCCACACTCCCAAGTCTCTCTCGCGACCGTGCGTCCAGCGCGCCGTCGCATTAAGCACTTCCGTGTCCTGTCTCCTCTACCAGCACCCAGCACTCTTCCATCCAGTCTCCCTATTCACGAGCGCTGTGATTGCCTAGAGCGCTCGCGCCATGTCTTCAATCCAACGTACACTCACAAACATATTTAAACACATACGAAATACTGGAGTTACATTTAAATAACTGAAATTAAATATATACTCCTACAGCTGGACCATAAACACGCTCTAACACACATTATTACATACATAAACAATTAAATAAACATATAACAAAATAAAAGAAGCAAAAAGTAGGCCAGGAGCCCAATGTCTCTGTACTTTCTAAAACACAGTAAATAATTGACCAGTTTGTTCATGAATAGCATATATCTGATATTAACAAAGACATAGATCAATCAATATATTTATAAGCATGCTGCTACCGTTTTCTCGTGTAACTGTGCAGTACTTATGGCCTGTTGCGATCTATAGTAAAATGGTTCAAAAGGCTCTGAGCACTATGGGACATAACTGCTGCGGTCATCAGTCCCCTAGAACTTAGAACTACTTAAACCTAACTAACCTAAGGACATCACACACATTCATGCCCGAGGCAGAATTCGAACCTGCGACCGTAGTGGTCACGCGGTTCCAACCTGTAGCGCCTATAGCCGCTCGGCCACTCCGGTCGGCGATCGATAGTAATCGGCTATTTTGACCTCCAATAACTCATGCACTATTTACGTTACATGCCTGTAATTCATACCAATTTAGGTTCAAAGTAATAGCTTTCTAAAGACACGGCGGTCTACAAAATCGGATGAAGCGTTTATATCTTAGAAATTCGTTGCTGGGTGTTACTTGTATAATTTACCGTCAGAAACTAAACTTTGAACTAATAAAGATATTGAAAATCTCATTACACCATCAGAATCGTAATAATGGTAATGTACATGTTAATAATAATGGTAATGTATATGTTACTTTTTGAGGTATCATGATTCATCTGGCAACTATTAATTTCTGTACGAACTGTGAAATGTCCGCCATAAGGTTTCACAAAGTCTGCCATCTTTGCCACTCCCGGCATAGACATCTCCTGCATCGACACAAATCACCGTGCTCGTCACAGCGGAATTCCGACGGCCGAAGTGGCCGTGCGGTTCTAGCCCCTGCAGTCTGGAACTGCGAGACCGCTACGGACGCAGGTTCGAATCCTGCCTCGGGCATGGATGTGTGTGATGTCCTTAGGTTAGTTAGGTTTAACTAGTTCTAAGTTCTAGGGGACCAATGACCTCTGAAGTTGAGTCCCATAGTGCTCAGAGCCATTTGAACAGCTGAATTCCCAGCCACGCGGCTGGACCATGTGCTGGGGCCACCCCTCACGTCCGGCTAACGTTTGCCACCACGTGTTTGCTGCCGGGGCCCGGCTTTGACAAGCGTCCTGTGCCGCCGCCCCAATTCCAAACATATAATATTTCCAGGGCGCCACAATTCGCCCGTTACCTCACACTGTAAATGGAACTAATAAAATGAATCACTGACGAACACTTTGACGTCGGTACAAAATTTAACCCCGGGCGCCCAGGGCATGCCAAACCGAATGCGAACGGAATTTTCTGGCCGCGTACGACCCGAGTACCAGCCTCACTCGGCTTTCCTCACTCATTTTTGAACGTATCCAGAACAGTGCGAAGGTTAATTTCATATTGCGATGTGGAATTTTACTGTGGGCACAACGCTCTTCGGTTTGGCAGACTAGTGGCGTCAGCGCTGTTTACCCTTCGGTTTCTGTTTGTAGTATGAAGGACGTTCACAGGTCCTGTGGCTGTTAGCACAAAAAGAGGGTGTCTAGCGATCTGTTGCGACAAGTATTTAAAACTGAATGAAATTGACAGAAGAGCGCGACGAAACTTCTCTGTATCTATATGCAGTGGCACAACCCACGCGTATTGCAAATTTGCTACGAAACGACATTACAATACCATGCAGAAAGAATTTGAAGATTTATTTGACAATGAAGGAGCAAAACACTACAACGATGGATACTAGGGATTCATTGTTCTGTCTCTCAAGAATCATTTTGTGCCAAATTTTCAGGCATAGAACGTGTGAGGAACTGGTGGTATGGATAGTAAGATGTCCGAAGTCGCAAACATTATTCGACTGTCATTTGCAAAGGTGTTCGATGAAAGTAAACGAAAATATGGAGAGTTTATATAGTACTAAAAAGTACGTTGATTAAGCAAGGTGGCACGATTCTTCAATTTAAAACCCGCTATAGTAGAATTTACGACGTTAAAAAGAGTGCAGGAACAAAAAACAGGACATCCAGAGTACACTGCAGACCTCGCATTTTAAGTGGACTTGATTGAACACTGCCTACAGTAAGACATTGTACGGTGAGCGACAGCTTATTTCTGATTTGGTGGGGATGAATTAAAAAAAATGGTTCAAATGGCTGTGAGCACTATGGGACTTAACTTCTAAGGTCATTAGTCCCCTAGAACTTAGAACTACTTAAACCTAACTAACCTAAGGACATCACACACATCCATGCCCGAGTCAGGATTCGAACCTGCGACGGTAATGGTCGCGCGGTTCCGGACTGTAGCGCCGAGAACCGCTCGGCCACCCCGGCCGGCTAAATTTAAAAAGAAAATTGCGTTGCAGGAGGGTTAAATTCCGACAAATAGAATCCAGTTAAGGGAAACGCCAAGTCTGAACAATTCATTTTGGCCTCGTACAACGATAGTTTCTTAAATGTTCTGAGGACACTGCAATCTTATATCTGTTTTCCAGACCGTTTTAATTGAAAGCGCCTTGCATTGCAATTTGAATGCGACACGTTTACAGTTTCCCCCTCTTCCCCCTCCACACACAAACACAAACACACACACACACACACACACACACACACACACACACACACAAGCCGGCCGCGGACGCCGACCTGTTCTAGGCGCTTCAGTCCGGAACCGCACGACTGCTACGGTCGCGGGTTCGAATCCTGCCTCGGGCATGGATGTGTGTGATGTCCTTAGGTTAGTTAGGTATCAGTAGTTCTGGGCCAAAATTGGTATTTGGTATTTGGTATTTTCTGTACTGTGAGACCGTAGGGAACGTATTTGTTGTGTACGATGATGACGTATTTACGTACTTCGTAACGTGATATAAAACAAAAGAATGCTATTCTAATTAGGTTCTTTAGTTCTTAGGTACGGTTCTTTGTACAGACATCAAGAAAGTTTTGCAACACCTCGGTTCCGAGAGTTCCGGAACCTGTACAGAAAATTGGAACAGAGATCAACATAAACATAATTTCCACCCTTTTTACTGCTCATGAAAATCACATATTGCATGTTGTGCCACCGTACAGTGAGGCCTTCAGAGGTTGTGGCCCAGAATGCTATACACACAGGTACCTCTAATATCTAGTAGCAGGTCCTCTTGCATTGATGAATGCCTGTATTCGTAGTGGCATACTATCCACAAGTTCATCAAGGCACTGTTGATTTATATTGTCCCACTCCTCAACGGCAATTCGTGGTAAATCCCTCAGAGTGGTTGGTGGGTCCCGTCGTCCATAATCAGCCCTTTTCAATCAATCCCAGGCACTTTCGATAGGGTTTATGACTGGAGAACATGCTGCCTACTCTAACCCACGATGTCATTATCCTGAAGGAAGTCATTCACAGGATGTGCACGACGTGGGCGCGAATTGTCACCATGAAGACGAATGCTTCACCAGTATTCTGTCTATATGGTAGCACAATCGGTCAGATCATGGCATTCACGAATCGTACAGCCGTTAAGGCGCCTTCCATGACCACCAGCGGTGTACATCGGCCCCACATAATGCCACCCCGAAACAGCAGGGAACCTCCACCTTGTTGCACTCGCTTGACAGTGTGTCTAAGGTGTTCAGCCTGACCGGACAGCCTCCAAACACGGCTCCGATGATTGTCTGATTGAAGGCATATGCAACACTCATCGGTGAAGAGAAAGTGATGCCAATCCTGAGTGGTCTATTCGGTATGTTGTTGGGCCCATCTGTACCGCTCTGCATGGTGTTGTGGTTGCAAAGATGGATCTCGCCATAGACGTCGAGAGTGATGTTACACATCATGCAGCCTATTGTGCACAGTTTGAGTCGTAACACCACGACCTATGGCTGCACAAAAAGCATTATTGAACATGGTGGCGTTGCTGTCATGGTTCCTCCGAGCAATAATCCGAAGATAGCGGACATCCACTGCAGTAATAGCCCTTGGGTGACCTGTGCGAGGCATGTCACTGACAGTTCCTGTCTCTCTGTAACTCCCTCATGGCCGAACAACATCCTTTTGGTTTACTCCGAGACGCCTGCATACTTCCATTGTTGAGAGCCCTTCCTGGCACAAAGTAACAAAGCGGACGCAATCGAACCGCGGTATTGACCGTCTAGGTATGGCTGAACTAAAGACAACACGAGCCGTGTACCGCCTGCCTGGTGGAATGACTGGAACTGATCAGCTGTCGGACCCACTCCGTCTAATATGTGTTGCTTATGCATGGCAGTTTACATCTTTGAGCGGGTTTAGTGACATCTCTGAACAGTCAAAGAATTGTGTCTGTGATACAATATCCAGAGTCATCGTCGTCTATCTTCAGGAGTTCTGGGAACCGGTGTGATGCAAAACTTTTTTTATGTGTGTATTTTCCAGACGATGCCTCCCAATCTTCAGCAGGGAGGTGAATATGGTGTAAGATATTTCCAAACAGTGCGACAAATAAATTGGAGAGGCATTAAAAATGATTGAAATATGTTCACATCGGAATCATGGACGTTTTAAGAACTTTGTTTAAACTGAATTTGCTGTGAAACATCAGAACCCCATTTCTAGATAAGATCCAATGCGTTTATGTCATCATTTGGAATATCATTTAAAACCGCTTTAAAATATAATATTAATCCCTCACGTATGTGACTAAGCAGGGCTAAAAGTTGAATCTTCGCTCATGTGGCAGTGACTTGATGTGTTCAGTCACACGGTAGCACTGCTCTTTAGCCTATTGAAGTGTACTACAACAAGGGTAGACCTTCTTAACAGCTATACGGATTCTTTCGTATTGTTTCCTTCTCAACGAGGCTTTCACAAAAATTTACATGGTTTGTATATGTGAAAGTCAGTTTTTTGCTTGGAAATCTCTACGACTCCGATCTAATGCTTGTCTGTATTTAGCTTATCGTGTAGAAGATGAAGTACTCTCTTAAACTACTTTCAAACCCTCTACACTTCCAGATTCTCGGATCCTCATTTCAGCGGTATACGTTAATTCTGTGGGTCAGAAATTGTTTCTAAGAAACTGTGCCTTACGTGCTTTACGCGTTCGCTTAACTCTAAGAACTACTTTGATGGCCCACCAACTCGAGTTTTGCAACGTGGAATTTTAATGGAACTTTGTAGCCTGTTATGGTTACTTTTAAGAAGGTGCTTGTAAGTTTTTGTGAAGCAAGCCATCGTTTCTTTAATTGTTACTTTAAATAAGACAGTTTATGTTTAAAACCTTTCTTTTCTTCACAAAGTCTAATCTTTTTAGAAAGTAGTTTACAGAACATCTCTTCATATGGTTATAGAGGCATTTTCCTAAAATAAATTTTACATTCTAAAGGCCCATGACAAAAACAACATACTTGTAGAATTCATGTCAGAGATTACGTTTTTTATAGCTGGCAACTCAGTAATCTAAGAGAAATGTGTAAAATCAAACTGCCAGCTATAAGCTATTTTGCTTAGGAAAAATAAGGGTAAGAAATAAGAGTGAACTAGAGCTGCAGGGAAATAAAGGGGACAGTGAAATGAAAACCATGTAGATGGAAAAAAGTAAGAAAATGTTCAATATTTCAAAGGTAATCGTTATTATTGTTAATACATTTATTCCACTGTTAGACACTACAGTCAGTGCCATCATAAAAAATATTTACAATTGTCTTCGGAACCATGACTGCACCCAGGCGTTCACCTCTTCGTCCGAAGCGAATAGACGGTTACTAACGCCTTTCTTCAGGGCTCCAAACACGTGGAAATTGTGTGCTGAGAGGTCGAAATTGTATGGAGGACGCATAAGGTCTTCCCAGGGAACTTCTGCAGCCTTGGCAATATGTTGGCGGGAAGATCCTGCAACAGAATGGTGCTGTCCGTCAGCGTTATCTTTCCTCTGGAATTGGTGGCGCGCTGCAGTGTTTGCGTAGAGTCTCCGTACCGCTGTGCGTTCATTGTGGCGTTGTGTTCCAGAACGTCAATGAGCAGCGGGCCCTTGCTGTCAAAGAATAAGGTCGACATGACTTTCCCGGAGCTGACATGCCTTTCTGTCGACTACGCCACAGAAGTTTCGCTGGGAAGACCTTAAATATCCTTCAAGCTATCCCGATCTGTCTCCATGCGTTCCACATTTTTGGAGCCCTGAAGAAAGACGTCGATTTGCTTCGGACGAAGAGGTGCAGGTCTGAATAAAATCATGGTTCCGTTGACAACCGCAGACATTTAACTGTGTAGATGCTGACCATCACTTCTCAAAGTGGTCTTAACAGTTATGGTGATTACAATTGAAGTAATACAGAGTTTACTTACATTTTTCTTTCTTCCTTGGCTTTTTTTTAAATTTTCAGTGGAAGGATGATTTTTCTGTCACATTACATTAACAAATATGCAGGGAAACACCCTGAACTACAACAAAAAACATTACTAGTAAAAGTAGTAAATAATACGAATGGAGGTAATTATTACTAACGGTGCCTCCCTTATCTTCGGAATCCATGCCGTTTTTCACTGGATTTCAATCAAAAACATGCTGTAACATGTTCAGAAACGAAGAGTGATTACAGGCCTGTAGAGAAGCTTCAGGTGCACTGCAAGAGAGACGTAAATACAGAGTAGCTCTACCTCGTATCAGTGCACAATAAGCAACTGACACACTGCCTCAGCAATGCCCCTCATATCCGGCTATCCCAGGAAATTATTCATTGCGAGATTTACTCGTATTTAAAAAGTGTACTTTTGGCCAGCTTTTAGAGAAAACTACCCCTATTGGCGTTCGTCGTCTCTGGTTGTGGTTGTGCGCTAGTGTTTACAGTGTGTGTGTGTTTGTTATCTTTCTAGAACTGTTCCGCAAACTAAAGTTCTAAATTACCTTGCACAGCACTTACTTGCAGGAATTTGGCCTTGAAGGTGATAGGGTGTGCACCTGTAGAGATATCGGCGGTTGTCGACTACTTCTCTCGGCAGAATTCCCGTAAGTTATTTGAACATTGTACATCCCGAGAGGAACCCAGGTCTCACAAAGTTTGATAATATTTTATTAGAGAAAGCATCTTTTCTTGTGTGTAATATGTTTTAATATTGCACCGAGCCTTATAAAAGGAATAGTTTGATTGAACGCACAGCAAATGCTCCCATGGGAATCGAGACCCTAAACAAAGCCATGCTTCTTATTAACTCCACACGGTCCTCACTTACTTAGTAGCTAAGATGATACGAGGGACAGCCTCGTCTTCCTGTCAGCTTCTCTCCTCGACGGTCTCCTCTACTGCAATGCTTCTTCTACTGCGTTCTCCTACGTAAGAGACAGTCAAATGCAAAACAAGACAGAAGAAAAAATGTAAGTAAACTCCTTATTTCTTCAAATTTAATCGTCATAACTGTTAAGACATGTACCCCACATTGAGAAGCGACGGTCAGTATCTACATAGTAAAATGTCTGCGGTTGCCAACAGAACCTTGATTGTATTCAGTCATGCACCTCTTCGTCCGATGCGAATCGACGACCCCGAATGTCTTTCTTCAGGACTCAAAAAATGTGGAACGAATGGAGAAAGATCGGGACAGTATGGAGGATGTTTAAAGCCCTCCCAGCGGAACTTCTGTGGAGTAGTCGAAACAACAAGCACAACAGCTCCGGGAAATTCATGATGACCTTTTTCTTTGACAGCAAGGTCCCGCTGCTCATTGACATTCTGGAACTCCACGCCACAATGAACGCACAGCGGTACGGGGGCAATACGCAAACACTGAAGCGCCCCATCAAGTCCAAATGGCCACGAATGTTGACGGACGCCACCATTCTGTTGCAGTATGCCCCCCCCCCCCCCACCCCCTCAATAATATGTTTCGGCTGCACTGCACAAGTTTTGCTGCGCAGACCTTATGCGTCCTCCATACAGTTTCGACCACTCAGCAAGCAAATTACACGTTTTTGGAGCCCCGAAGAAAGGCATTCGTGACTGTCGATTCATTTTGGACGAAAAGGTGAACGCCTGGGTTCAATCACGGTTCGGTATAAATTTCAAAATATTTCGCTATGATGGCATTGACCGTAGTGTCCAACAGTGGAATAAATATATTAACAATTATGATGGTTACTTTTGAAATATTAAACAGTTTACTTACTTTTTTCCATCTGTCTGGTTTTTATTTCACTATCCCTTATATTTCCTTGCAGCTCGAGTCCACTCTTATGTCTTACCCTTATTTACCCTCAATAAAAGAATTATAGCGCCCAGTTACTGTAAGTGACATTATATTTAAAAAATGTTCAAATGTTTGTGAATTTCTAAGGGACCAACCCGAGTGAGGACTCGAACCTGCAGCGGGAGGGGCTGCGCAGTCCGTGACATGGCACCTCCAACCGCGCAGCCACTCCGCGCAGCCATAATAATTAACTGTGTCTTATAAATCAGATGTAAAAGTACACAAGTATCTATAAACGCTGTCATTAAGAATGCTCTTTCTTGCCGAAGTTCGTCGCGTACTTTTACACAGATATACTACTATTAGACACACAAAAATGGATACATACTAGATACCCAAGCCAGTTATTCTGTTTCTGAGTAAGTTTCGTGGGACGAGAAGTGGAGACGTACAGCCACAAGACGGCGGGCAGCGACAGTGGGAATGCCAATACATGGTGAACCGTGACCTTTCTAAAGTGCGTGAGCGTTGAATGTAATTAACACAACAGTGATGGTCAACCCAAGATACATCGATGACACCTAATGAACGGCTTATGCTGAAATAGAGAATTACGTAAAATATAACTGAGCGAAGTATCAAATTGTTCTCAATTTGCTTCTAAATCTACATTTGCATGATTACTCGCCAATTCACACATAAGGGTCTGGCAGAAGGTCCATGGGATCACTTTCAGCTTATTTCTCTACCATTCCACTCTGAAATACCACGTGAAAAAAAAATGAAAACCTAAATATTTCCCTAAGAACTCTGACTTCTCCATTTACACTATGGTCGTTTCACCATACGAGGGTGGTAGTTAACAAAACATTCTGGTATTCCTAGGAGAAAATTCGTGAATGAAATTTCGTTCTAGTGATTGCCACCTCAGTTCCTTTATAGTGGCCGTAACATCTCCTTCCATGTTTCGTAATGACAGAGAATGGTTGCCCTTCTTTGGACTTTCTCAATGTTCTTTGTCGATCCCGCTCAGACATGATCCAGATGAGGGCGCAGAAGTGTGGTGTAGGCTATCTCTTTAGTGGATATGTTAGACGTTCTAAGTATTCGGCTAATAGAACTTACTCTTCAGTTCACCTTCCCCACTATATTTTGTTTGTGATTCTTTCAGTTTCGCTGTCCTTTACTGTACTTTACTAGGTACTTAGTTGAATCGACAACCTATAATTTGTGGTTTAGCCATGTAAATCGGGATGCATGGAAATTTTAATTTAATGGAGATCCAATAATGTTTATTAGATACCACACTTGCAAATTAGCTAACAGAACTAAGAAACAAAATCTCCTAAGTCGGGCAGCACGAAGCTGCACAGCTGGGGAGGAGGGATTTACCAAGATTAATTGAAGCCGCCTAATTTAGAAAAGAATTCTTTTTTATATCCGAGTCTTGACACTTTGCTCTGGAAAATGAAGTGTTGTCTGAGACGTATTTGTTCAGTAATACTACCTTTGACGAACATGTGCAAGTTGTTGCGATTGAGCTTGTATTTCTCATGTTTGTGAGAGAAAGACGAGGAAAAAACCAGGTGTCGGCAAACAAATCTACTCCCCACAAGTAACACAGAAGTTGCGCTGGATCTCGACACAGAAAAACGTTACCAAATTTCCAAATAAGGGACTGCGCAATGGGGGAAAGTTTGGAAGGAGGCATAAGTTTAATCTTTCAGAACTACCTAGAGAAATACTACACTAGCGGCCATTAAAATTGCTACTCCACGAAGATGACGTGCTACAGACGGGAAATTTAACCCACAGGAAGAAGATGCTGTGATGTGCAAATGATTAGCTTTTCAGACCATTCAAGAGGTTGGCGCCAGTGCCGACACCTACAACGTGTTGACATGAGGAAAGTTTCCAACCGATTTCTCATACACAAACAGCAGTTGACCAGCGTTGCCTGGCGAAACGTTGTTGTGGTGCCTCGTGTAAGGAGGAGACATGCGTACCATCACGTTTCCGACTTTAATGAAGGTCGGATTGCAGCCTATCGCTATTGCGGTTTATCGTATCGCGACATTGCTGCTCGCGTTGGTCGAGATCCAATAACTGTTAGCAGAATATGGAATCGGTGGGTTCAGGAGGGTAATACGGAACGCCGTGCTGGATCCCAACGGACTCGTTTCACTAGCAGTCGAGATGACAGGCATCTTATCCACATGGCTGGAACGGAAACCATGGCTGCTGTTACCATTGACGCTGCATCACAGACTGGAGCGCCTACGATGGTGTACTCAACGACGAACCTGGGTCCACGAATAGCAAAACGTCATTTATTCAGATGAATCCAGGTTCTGTTTACAGCATCATGATGGTGGCATCCGTGTTTGGCGACATCGCGGTGAACGCACATGGGAAGCGTGTATTCGTCATTGCCATATTGGTGTATCACAGGGCGTGATAGTATGGGGAGCCATTGTTTACACGTCCCGGTCACCTCCTGTTCGCATTGACGGCACTTTGAACAGTGGACGCTACATTTCAGATGTGTTTACGACCCGTGGCTCTACCTTTCATTCGATCCCTGTGAAACCCTACATTTCAGCTGGATAATGCACGACCGCGTGTTGCAGGTCCTGTACGGGCCTTTCTGGATACAGAAAATGTTCGACTGCTGCCCTGGCTAGCCCATTCTCCAGATCTCTCACCAACTCAAAACGTCTGGTCAATGGTGGGCGAGAAACCATCTCGTCACAATACGCCAGTCACTACTCTTGATGAACTGTGGTATCGTGTTGAAGCTGCATGGGCAGCTATATCTGTACACGGCATCCAAGCTCTGTTTGAGTCAATGCCCAGGCGTATCAAGGCCGTTATCACGGCCAGAGGTGGTTGTTCGGGGCACTGATTTCGCAGGATCTATGAAGCCAAATTGCGTGAAAATTTAATCACAAGTCAGTTCTAGTATAATATATTTGTCCAATAAATACCCGTTTATCAACTGCATTTCTTCTTGGTGCTGCAATTTTAATGGCCAGTAGTTTAGATAAGTTTGTGTGTGGCCATTCGCATTTCATGTCATATAAAAATATAGCGGCATTGACCTGAAAATTAGACATCCTTTACTACTTGGTATTGTTGTAGGGAAGAAGAGATTGTAACATCGGTTACCATGTGACTTTTTTGCTTTATAAATCTGCTCGCGTATAACGTGAATGAAAGGAATCTTAGTGCAAGCATAAAAAATTACAGAGACTAAGATATTTATGTTACAATTCCAGATAATATCACAGCCGAAGAGTACAAATTAAACTTCAGCGTCTCATGGGTGTGTATTCGTAGATCTATACACTGAGGTAACAAAGGTCGAGCGTTAGCGATATGCACATATACAGACGGCGGAAGTATCGCGCACACAAGGTTAAAAGGGCACTGCGTTGGCGGAGCTGTCATTTGTACTCCGGTGATTCAAGTGAAACGGTTTTCGGCGTCACTATGGTCTCACGACGGGAATTAACAGACTTGGAACGAAAAATGGTAGCTGCAGCTACATGCACGAGACCTTCCATTTCAGAAATTGTTAGGGAATCAATATTCCCAGACCCAAAGTGTCGTGAGTCTGCCAAGAATACCAAATTTGCCGGCCGCGGTGGTCTAGCGGTTCTAGGCGCTCAGTCCGGAGCCGCGCGACTGTTACGGTCGCAGGTTCGAATCCTGACTCGGGCATGGATGTGTGTGATGTCCTTAGGTTAGTTAGGTTTAAGTAGTTCTAAGTTCTAGAGGACTGATGACCATAGATGTTGAGTCCCATAGTGCTCAGAGCCATTTGAACCAATACCAAATTTCAAGCATTACCTCACAATAAGGACAATCCACTAGCCGAGAGCTGCGGCGTTTATGTAGACCTGTCAATGCTAAGAGACAAGCCACACTACTAGTAATAACTGGAGATAGCAGTGTGGGACGTACGGCGAACGTGTCTGTTAGGACAGTGAGGAGAAATTTGGCGTTAATGGGCAACAGCAGCAGACGACCGACGGGAGTGCCTTTGGTAACACCACGACATCGCCTGCAGCGCCTCTCCTGGGCTCGTGAACACATCAGCTGGACCCTAGACGACTGGAAAACTGTGGCCTGGGCAGATGAGTCCCGATTTCAGACGAAAAGAGCTAATAGTGGGGTTCCAGTGTAGCACGGACTCCACAAAGCCATAGCCCCAAGTTGTCAACAAGGCATTGTGGGGTGATGGCTTCATAATGGTGTGGGCTGTTTTTGCATGGAATGGACTGTGTCCTCTGGTCTACTTGGAGACTGTCTGCAGCCATTCGTGGACTTAATGCACCGAAAAACCCATGGAATTTTTATAGATGAGAATTCGCCATGTCGCTGGGCCACAACTGATCGCGTTTGGTTTGAAGAACGTTCTGGACAGTTCGAGAAAATGATTTGACCACCCAGATCGCCCTATGTGAATCCCATCAAACATTTATAGGACATAACCGAGACGTCAGTTCGCGCACAAAATCCTACACCGGCAACACTTTCGCCATTATGGACGGATATAGAGGCAGCATGGCTCAATATTTCTGCTTTGGACTTCCAACGACATATTGAGTCAGTGCCATATCGGACTGCAGCACTACGCCGGGAAAAGGGAGGTCCACACGACAGGACGACAACGGTTCAAACCCGCTATCCTGATTTAGGTTTTACGTGACTTCCCTAAATTACTTCAGGCAAATTCAGGGATGGTTCCTTCGAAAGGGCACGACCGATTCCTTCTCCAGCCTTCCATAACCCGATGGGACCACTGACTTCGTTGTTTGGCCCCCTCCCCAAAATCAACCAACCAACCAAGCGACACGACATTAAGAGTTATCCAATGACTTTTGTCTCTTCAGTGAGTAGTAAAGCGGTAGGACAAGGATATACAAGGGAAATACTGTGGCAGCATACGATTCCTGCCTTGATTGCTACGTCACACTCACAATCGTAGTAGCGAAAGATGCAGTAGGAGCATGTCAGAAAATATCATCAGTGACAAGAGTAGACTTTTACTCTAAACAAGTGCCGGTCGTCTGCCGACCAGGAAAGCGACCACCGTGGGGTGTGATAGGTGGAGTCGTGCTGCCCCAACTCTCGCTTCATACCGCGCGAGGTGGCGGTGCGGTCAAGTACTAGCACCTGGAATTCACAGGACTGAATTCCCGTTCGGGCAGTCCATGGTTTTCTTAAATCGTTTAAGCTAAACGTCTAGATGGATCGCTTGAAAATGACACGGTCGATTTTATTCCCAACCGTGTCCCATCTGAATTAGTGCTCCGTCCATAATGACTTCGGTGTCCAGGGACGTTGAATTGCCGCCTTCCATCTTCGCTTCCAGGCCTCATGTTATGGGTATCAGCGATAGTCTTAGGTAACTCAAAACTTTTGCTGAGTGACTACTGAGCAGTGCATGTAAATTAAGTACAGGAGCCATCTAGTTCTGTTGCAGTTACTGAATGTTCAAGAAGATGTACTATTCCAATATAAAAATGCCCGTGCACATACTTCTCGCGTTATCCGGCACGACCTGCTTTGCATTATCACCCAGCACATTCACGATTGAGAATGTGTAGAACATGGTGAACGTCGTCTGATTCGGGCTGCCTTATCATTGAAAACCATTCACCAATAGTCACACAAATGGCAATATCGCGCAATTTATCTCCAGGTGCGATTATCGATATGTCCTCATGCATAACTGCAGTACTGCGGACTAACAAATGTAATGAAATTGCTGTTGAATAGAAAAGAGGAATGGATTATTATTTAAAGTCACATCGACAACAGGGTCATTAGAGACGGAGAAAAAGCTCGGATCAGGAATGGATGGCGAAGGAAACTGGCCGTGCCCTTTCTGGGGAACCATCCCAGCATTTGCCTTAAGCTATTTTAGGGAAATCGCGGAATACCTAAATGAGGATAGCCGGATGCGGATTAGAACCGTCGTACTCCCGAATGCGAGTCCGGTGTGCCAACCACTGCGCTGTCTTGGTGCCACAATGTGTTTGCAGGTGCAAGATCCTGTCGAATAAGCAACCTGTACCTTAAAAAAATCCGTGTTTCACCATTGCTTCATGGTGTTCCTCTTCACGTTGTGCTGAATTGCAAAATGGAAGAGAACTTGCGTCATTTTTATGTTGCAGCAAAAAGAAATTAATTTGCTGAAGCACTATGCAACTTCTGCCAAGTTCACAACGCCTCCGGCAGAGTTACTGTGTGGCGTGCACTGTCAGTTTCAATAAGATGAGGGCAAAAGTTAAACGTATCTAAATTAATTACCTCAGTTACAAAAAGCAAAGTTTTAATTAAGTCGTGGTAATAAGGACAGAGGCTGTTTCTGATATATTAACTGTAACAGAGCGAGATCTAGTGAACCATAAAATTTCAATATGCCATATTGAGAAAACCTAAATAAAAATCTATTGCTAGTTAATGAGTGAGAGACTTACATTTAGATAAAAACTGCGATAACGACGTCTACAAAAGAGAAAATGCTATACTGCGTAAGCTTTTACCATACCGATGAAGTATTAAGTATGCTTCAAAGCACAATTCAGTAACAGTAAAAAATCAGTTTCGAAGCAGAGGAAGAATTCCATAAGATCGTAAATATGAGAGGATGTTGCACGATACACTGTTTGGGTAGAAAACAAAGTTAATCAAAATAAAAAGTAAAGCAAAACTGTAAAGTTAAGCGTTATACGCCATGTTTTACCCGTTGTCTTGTAGAAAAACACTCCAGACAGCACAACAGTGTTTCTGTAAACCTAGAATTTAATATGGGAGCACATAATAAATTTAAAGATACTAGGCCGTGCTGAAAGCTAATATCTCCGAATTTTTTATTTGTAAACTCTTAAACCTTTTTAAGTAAAACAAACTTTATTCGCATCCTACATCTTCATTCGTCACGTCTAAAGTTTTCGCCGTCCTCTGCCGCTGCAAGTCTTCGAAATGTAGCGTGGTGATGTGAAATGTAACTGTGTCGGTGAGTGAGAAACAGCTTGCTGTAATCGAGTTTGGAATTCGAAGAGTTCGCTCTCATACGGAGCACCCGCTCCTTCAGGAAGACAATGCCATACCACTCACGAATGCTGTGACGTCTGCTGCAATTCTACTCCTTGATTTCCCTGACACCGATCATCCGTACAGTCCCGACGTGCTCCCATCTGATTTTCATCTGTTTCCAGAACATAAAGAAGACCTTCGAGGACTTCATGTTGATAGTGATGAAGCGACGCAAGCAGGGGTTGAGGTTGCGTCAACGAAGTCAAACATTCCGCAGTGATGGTATGAACAAACTGGTCTCTCGTTGGGAGCAATGTGTTCTGTCTATATGAGTGGTGTCTGTTCTTCTGGACAGGCAAGATCAATGTGTTTATTTTTCTTAAAAAAAGCTGAAACTTTATTAATAATAATGATGCAATGTTACACCTCCACTTAATTTAAAATCTCCTTTTGTACCGTGTCCCTTCATCCAGAAGGACACTCATTCTTCTTTCCTCCTATTCCTGGTAATAATCGTCAGAGGAGCATCTGGTTGATTAGTAGACCCCCATAATCTTTGTTGGCGAAATCAGAAACGTGAAATGTCTTGAGATATTTTTGTGTACAAGACATTTCGCATTTCTGAGTTTGGCAACAAAGCTTATGTGGACTCTATAATCATAACGCTCCTCTGAGGAATAGGAGGAAAGTTGGACCAGCGGAATCAGTGTCCATCTGGATGAAGAAGCGTGATGCAACCGAAGATTCCTAATTAACTGGAGATGTAACACTGTACTGAAACTTCCTGGTAGATTAAAACTGTGTACCCGACCGAGACTCCAACTCGGGATCATTGCCTTTCGCGGGCAAGTGCTCTACCATCTCAGCTACCGAAGCACGACTCACGTCCCGTACTCACAGCTTTACTTCTGCCAGTACCTCGTCTCCTACCTTCCAAACTTTACAGAAGCTCTCCTGCGAACCTTGCAGAACTAGCACTCCTGAAAGTCTCCGCAGTATCCTTTCTTTCAGGAGTGCTAGTTCTGCAAGGTTCGCAGGAGAGCTTGTGTAAAGTTTGGAAGGTAGGAGACGAGGTACTGGCAGAAGTACAGCCGTGAGTACTGTGCGTGAGTCGTGCTTCGGTAGCTCAGATGATAGAGCACTTACCCGCGAAAGGCAAAGGTCCCGAGTTCGAGTCTCGGTCGGGCACACAGTTTTAATCTGCCAGGAAGTTTCATACCAGCGCACACTCCGCTGCAGAGTGAAAATCTCACTCTGGAAACACTGTATTATTATTATTACACAAACACTATTAAGAAAAGACAAACACACTGAGTCTCCTTTATCCAATTTCCCAATTGCCACACTAGCCCTTTTATCTCTGTTTGCTCGTCACATCACTCGAAATCTCGTACGAGGTCGGGTGAAGAGTGCAGTGCACTGAATGACCATATTAGCCTTCACGGCGCATAGACATCGATGAGCCAAAACATTATGACCACCTGCTTCATAGATGGTGAGCTGTTGTGGAAAACTCACGTTCAGGATCTTGTTCAAAGACTTAATGGTGTCATTTTTACTATTCGAACGGTATCCGAAGTGAGTGATCGTTCGACACGAAAATTAGTCTACTTTGCTAATTTTCATTGGCTTATGTCGTATGGTATTATATTTTGGGGTACCTCTTCCCATTCTAAAACAATATTTTTGGCTCAGAAACGGGTGGTTCGGCCAATAAGTGGTGTAAGTTCACGAACCTCTTGTTGACCCCTGTTCACTAGTCTGGGTATTTTCATATTGGCCTCTCAATATACGTATTCCTTACTGTCATTTCCTGTTAACAATATTAGCTTATTCCCAAGATAAGCAACTTTCACTCAGTTAATAGTCGGCAGAAATCAAACCTACATTTGGATCGGACTTCGTTAACTCTTGTGCAGAAAGGTGTGCAATATACTGCTGCATCCACTTTCAATAAGCTACCACACGAATTCAAAAATCTTAACAGTAATCCATGCGCTTTCAAATCGAAACTGAAGAGATTCTTCGTGCGTCACTCCTTCTATTCTGTCAAGGAGTTCCTTGAAAAATTAAGCTGATTCTTGTTGTATTGTTGAATGCGTTTACTTAAACTTATGGATTGACTTTCTTTGAGTTCATAAACATCTGATTTTATCTGTTATTACTTTTGTGTTGTAATTTCGTGTACTGACACGTTCCATTACCTTGTAGGTTTGTGACTCAATTTGGTCACAGAGTGGGGAGGTCACAGAGTGAGGAGGTAAACGAAGTGATACTACAGGAAGCCGAGCAACAGACACTTATGGCTGTTCTGCGACGTTGAGCACTAAAACTGTCTAGAAGGGTGTGCACAGTGGAGCCTAAAGATCTTCGTGCAGGGGTTAGAGTACCACTGTAATACGAGGAAATCGAAAGGTGGACAGGTGTAAGGGACCAAAGAAGTGTGTTTGCTCCAAATGTGAAGTATTTTAATTGTGGGCCAGTGCAGCGTATGAACATCCAAAGCTGCCAGCCACGAAGGAGTGATGGGCATTGGATGGACTACCAACAATTTAATGGGGGTAGTAGTTGGGGTAGTGTAGGTTATAGGGGTTATAGGGGTAATGTTAGAGGTCGCCTGGAGGGGGGGAGGGGAGGAAGGCGTTGAAAATGTCCACTAACTTACGAGAGAACCTTAGAGGCCGGATATAGGAAATCCCGGTAAAAATTAATTCAGTAAAAACGAATGCAGGGGCAAAATATGATATAATAGCTGTAAAAAACTGTGAAGAGTAAATAGTTTTGTTGGGTGCAGGTCCGCATGTGTCAGTGGCCTCAAGAGAGTTAGTACGTAGGATGCATTGGAACCAACGACCTTACAAGTTCGTGGAGTAGGGTCAATTATATACGACCAATGGGGTCAGTAACGATGAATTTTTGGTTTGTAACAACTGTATCTAGGCAATGTGTGGGAGTGGTGTCTCATGTAAGTGAGAGCTACTACATGATCCTAGGGTTATACTTTATGCCTCAAAATCATTCCATAACGGACCTTATTTTACATACATTGGAGCATTTTGGGAAGATGTTCCGGCTAGAGGAAGTTGTAGTCAACGTTGATCTTTAGCGAAGAGCGTCTAGTATATGAGACAATCCAGTTAAATAGCGAGCAATGACATTGAGGCTTCATTCGCATGACTGTGTGTAAAGTGGCACCGGAAAATCGCTATGGGTGAATGCGGAGCCTGAGTCACCAGTTAATATGTTATGTATATTGGAACCGCTGGAACATAGTGAAGTGTTGGATACAGTGTATTGTTTGACGAAACGTAGTATTTTGTTCATACAAGAGATGGGCGAAGACAAGGTAGCACCCATAAACTAAAATACTTGTGGCGCCGAGGAGGCTGAGTTATTGAAAGGAACATTGATTGCCACATTTGACATTATGGATGATGACCGATGCCGCACAGAAGGTGTAAGCTGAAGGAGGGCACAGGAAGCTACTAGAATTGCATTTCGTGAAAAATTGAAGCATTTGGAAGGAATAGAGAGAATGCAGCAGTAACTGAAAGAGACGTACATTACCAGTCAAAAGTTTTCGACCACCTGTCACAACTATGGATTTGTGTTTAAAATAGGGATTCGTTCTGAATACTCAATCATATCCCCGTTTCCACTATCTAACAGGTATAAACATGTGTAGAATAAGGACCTCTACTGTGTGTCTGATTGGTCATTCGCATAGATGGGCTCTGATGAGTACCCGCAACAACACTGACGTGCCTTACCTAATATGGTTCCATTGAAATACGCCTCATTACTTCGGCTGTCTGGGTAGCAATCGTTCACATTAATTTTCGTACATTGTGTGCATCTAGCAGTGTATTTGTAGCCTGATCACGAGGATACCATATTACCTCGTAATGGGACGGAAGCAAGAGGTTGGAAATAAAAACAAGTACTGTAACTGGAGCCCTGCATCAGGTAGGTTATTCAAGGAGGACAATAATAACAATAGTCGGTGTATTCCAATCTACGTTGGTGTATACATTCCAGCAGTACAAGCGGTCTGGAAGACACTGAATGAAATCATAAAGGGAAGAGTAGCTCACATGTGTACAGAGTAAACATCAGAGGACTCGTGCTGCACCTGAAATTCACGAGGAAGTAAATATTATGCGAGCAGCTCCATTCGCTGTCTCAACGGTGCAACGCTATCTTTTCGAACAAGGTTTAAAGGGGTGTATAGAGGTCTACAAACCGTTATTACGCAAACAAAATAAGGTGAAAATATTTCAATCGGCTGAGCAACATAAAAAACTGACGCGTGCAGGTTTTATTCATGGATGAATCTAAGTTAGAAGTAATTGGAAGCCATCAATGAATCTTTGTACATCGATTTCGTGGAGAACGTATGAAGGGTCACAATGTGACGCTATCGCATAAGCATGGTGGAGAGTCAGACATTGTGTGGGGCTGTTTTGCTGTGATAAACTCGGTTATCAAGTGTGAATTAATGGAACGTTAAAGAAGGAAGGATATCACTGGATACTGATTAACAATGCTGTTCCATCTGGCAAGAGACTTATTGGTCGTGTATTTCTTCTGCAGCAGGACAATGACTCCAAAAATGCTTCTTAACTATGCACGGCATATGTCAATAGAAAAGATGAATGTGCGAAACTGAAAAATACGATTTGGCGAAGTCATTCATCTAACTTAAAGCCTGTTGAATTCTTACGGTATCAACAGGACAAGGAGTTCTGAAAACTGAGGTCATCTAATGTTGAGGATGTCGGATGTGTTGGACTCCATTACTCAAACACTGAAAAATGTAATCTTCAGAATGCCAAGAGTTTGTGGCTCCGTTCTGAGAGCAACAGACATTGAGTCGAATCCCGCATAGAGTTGTCTCTTGCTCCACCGGGAAGAAGACTAATGCGGAGCCGAAGACCCGCGAAAGTTCCACGTTACCTAGGTATGTGGGACCCAGGGGACGACGCGACCATGTCTTGCAAGAGGCTGCCGGCTTGCCACAGGCCTTCTGTCAGCATCACAGAGCGCCTGCCCAGCATCCATGCCGAAAACTGCCGCACTTACATCATCAGAGACTAGCGGCAACAGAGTAAGGTGTCTTTGTCTCGCTGAGCTGTGGCTAGCCTTATGCCGGAATTAATGGAGGGCATTCTAACTGTCAGCAGTGATTCCACGGGGCCTACCAGCTTGTCACAACCACTCGCCTCACAGCCCTGACTGCAACTGCACTCATCACACGGTGTCCCAGTCTCCGTCACAACTGGCGACTCTTCAGTATGCTCAGAATGGTTAGGGCAACCCCACAGCCAGCCTCATATCCATACAGAAATTCCCGAATAATTCTGATGTATTTTGTGAGCGATAAGGTGGTGCATGACGCTGCTGAATGTAAAAGTCGCATTCTTGATACCGCAGGTGAGCAACCAGATGCAAATAATCAGACAGTAGGTTCCTATATCGTTTGCCAATAATAAATCTTAGTAGAATTCTCATTTCATCTCACGATATAGACATCTGACATATGAGATCACATCCAACATCTGCCTGTATGGTGCACTGTTGATATCGCCATACATCGGTTTCGACAAACTGTCGTAGTTGGTTACGTAGTTGAATACTTTCAATGATCGAAAGACCAATGACATCGTAGCCCCAAGCCAGGGAACAAGGTGTAAGGTGTCAGGCAAATCCAACACCTTCCATGAAAACCCTGACATGATAGCAAATCCGGCAGTATGTCACACAGCTCCGAATGAATCCTTACATTAAATTAACCAAAGTAACACGATCTACGAGTGAGCAAATGGAATACCACAGACTAACACAAGAACGCCTAAATGCATGTCATACCTTCCCACCGTTAAACAGACGCAGTTCCGAGGGGAGAAACGAGAACAGAAGCCGAGAGCAGAACCGTGTTAAGCTAGAAGACCCTGCATTAAGAGACGGACACCCACGTCGCCAGCCGACCGCCAAGAAAACCCCTAGCCCATGTTAAAAGATAGAGCCCTCCAGAACAACAGTGTAGATCTTACGATAACACTAAAAAGGCCACACCAGCTGCAAGTTTTAGCGTGAGACTTTTTCGCGTCTCTGTTACGCAGCAAACATTAAAAACATTGCCCGATCACGAAATGTATAACGTTTCTCATTGGCTAGACAGAATTTTTGTAGGCAGAGATTAAGGTTAACATTGAGACCTTGATTGGTCAGTTGAATACACAGCCAGATATATTTTCATAAACCAGCTTCGGTAATTATTAGTAAGGAGAAGTTAGAGTGAGTTGCTTCCGAGACGGCGAGTTGTGTGGAGCTGTGCCGCCCCCCGCCCCCGACGCTGCCTGGCCAACGACAAGGTAATGAACGCACGCGTTGCGAGCACGTAAGGCTTCACTCAGAACTGCAGAAGTCTCGTCTGTTACATCCCCTTTTTACGTAATACTAGTGTTGGTCGTCAATTAAACTTCGTGGTATTTACATTTGCTATTAGAAGTTAAATCTGAAACGCGATGATTTTTCTGTTATATAATTATTGAGAAGCCACATCAACCACTGTAATTTGCGACAAGTTAAATAAGTAATTAAAGATAGTTGAGGGTCACTGTAGACCATTTTAGATAGTTTTCTCTTTCATGAAACTTAATTTAAACCTAGATTATAGATGTGATATGGCATAGGTCATCCTTGGATCCATTATAGAACTTGGAAACCCATTCAGGGAATATTCGTTCACATTTTTGTTGAATGCAGTTGGTTTTTACCATCCTGTATTAAAATATATCCATTTATCAATAGCGCAATTTATAAACAATGTTTTGTGAGTAGAATAAAAATTCCAATGGTAAACTTAACTGCTTTTTCGACGTTATTTTACCAGCTAACTAGAAATAGGGAAGCCTTGAACCCCTTCCACTAAATTTAGTAAGTATTAAGATTCTTTTACAGGGAGTGCAGTGGAGCTGACGCTGAAATCATTAAGTATTTGATTACATCATCGCTAGTCTCACTGAACTCTTCTGAACTCTACATGTCATGTGTGGTCTGGTGTCTCCTTACCAGCAACAGGTCCCAGGTTCAAACTAGCAATTCCCTAAAAAACACGCTCAGAGCGTCGTTGCGCGAAAGTGGCAGGGAGACACGACTTAGAACAAACAGACACCATGCAGAATGTTAGAGAATGGCGACCCTGCCAGGATGGTAAAATGCCATGATTGTAGGTCGACCACATTCCCTACTAGGTCAGAAAAATATCCTGTTGAAAAATTTTCATAACAAATTCTTTTTTGAAAGTTATAAATAGTCGAAAACAGTAACTGCAGCGATAGATAGTGAGATAGTGTTCAATAGAAAGTGAGACATCCTAGCAGAGACAAAAGCATAATCAAATTATGAATTTTAATATTGTTAGAATTAAGCCTTCCCTCCAATGCAAGCGCACAGGTTGCGGATACATCGTTGCAAGTTGGTTCTGATCCAACAGATATGTGAATGGATTGTCAGTCCTGGGTATAGTAAGTGTCAAGTCATGTGTGCAAAAAGTTTATGAAATGTGTGAGATCGAATGAGCGCATGTTAACGCGAAGTAGGGCGCGTGAATTGCTTTTAAAACAGAAAATAAGGGAATCGGAAAGATTAGCAATAGCAGGTCGATATCTTGACCGAATTGAAGTAGAGATCCAGTCTGAAGACGGACAGAGAATAGAGGACAGTACAACAGACGATGCAGTACCGCAAGAAATAGGACAGATAACGCGCCATAACGAGGATAATGTACGCCAAGGCACAGAAAACGTAGGTCAGCATGCGACAGAGGAGCAGGAAAGTAGAGAGACAGCCGATGAGGATTCTAACTTGCGTCTTGAATACGTAGAACCTATAGTACAAGTAATCAGAGCTCCCTCACCACAGAGTACAAGGAATTCGAGCAGAAACGTGTCACCGCACACTTCAATGCAATCGGTTGCAAACCAACACTTGGGCGAAAGTACAGAGCGTAAGACGTCGGAAGACAACGCAATAGGACCCACCAATCTAGCAGAATTATTACAACAAACGACGGAAACCATGACAAGGGAAAATAAAGAAATTGCGAACCAAATTCCAATTCAGAATGCAGAAACCAGGAGACAAATGCGCGAGATTAAAGAACAAAACAAATAAATTCACTTACACCTAAGCCATATTGAAGACGAGGCAAAAGAATCTCGAGAAGTGATAGGAAACTTAATAACAGCTCACAATCAATTGAGAACAGGCATTGACAAGGTACAAGTAGACGTACAAACATTGCATAATGACACTCAGGATGAGATCAAAACATTACGTAACAACATCCAGGGAGTGGTCAAGAAGCTAGAGAAACAGATAAACGTAATTACTAGACAATCAGCAGGTACAGCACGTGAAATTGTTGAAAACAGTGTGTTACACAAACGTATCACAAAAGCATCGCTGAAAAGATATGATAATCGCATAGTGAAAATAGAAGCGCAAACCAAGCAACAATTTCAGAAACTGCGAACAGAGTTGTCGCAAACCACTGAAGAGCGTAGTGAACAGGATCGAACAAACTCTGAGTCTGCAACCACATCCGTATCTGTAACAGCACCGGAAAAACAAGCAATTAACGAAGATATCATGCATTTGCGATTCCAATCACAGGCGGAAAATGACATATATGAAATCAGACAGCCTGCTCAGCAACAAACACGTTTCGAAATTCTTGATAAACAAACGGCACCACAAACACATGCGGAACCACAAATGTATGTTTCAAGACGGTCTGGATCGTGGAATGAAGCGGCAAGGTTAGCCAGCCAAGATACCGAACCAATACGTGACTATGGAAAGCCAGGTCGCGAAAAGTACAGTGCAATGCATTCAGCTACACGTTCACAACCGATGGAAGAAAATTATTGCGTACCACTTCAACGATATTACGCAAGGGTAGGCGAAAGTTACAGTGGACAATATCCAATGGATCTACCACAACCGGAAAGAACGACGGGAGAAATGATCAGAAACAAAAGTGGCGAAGAATCGCTAGTTTCATACGGAACCATGACGAAGTACGACAACGATTATTTCCTCACAGTCAGAAAATTTCACCACTTTCGAGAAGGAAACTCATTACATCCACGAACTTTTATTGATCAATTCCGAGTAGGATTACCAGAACACTGGACGCTAGCACACAAATTAGACTTTATATGTGCACACATGTCAGGAACAGTCGCAGAAACCATGCAGAATGTTGCAGCGACATGCCGATCGTACGAAGATTTCAGAGAGAAGTTTCTCTTACGATATTGGTCCAGCGAAGCACAGAATAGAGTGAAGTACGAATTATTACAGAACCCATATTTTGTAAATTCAGGAGAGAAGAGACCCGTGAAATTTTTCGAAGTAATGGCAAAGAAAAATCAATGCTTAGATGTACCATACAGTGACGAAGAGTTGATTAAATTATGCGCGATGAAGTTACCATTGAAATACCAGCAATCATTAGTAGGTCGCGGAGGCAATGACGTCGAAGCATTTAAAGGAATTCTAAGGTAACTAGAGTTTATATTTTCGGAAGACGGCGCAAGAAAAAGACGAAACGCACGTGAAAATGAAAGCAAAAAGCAGTTGAATCCACAAGACGCAGTACGAAGAAACAATAATTACGAACCACGTGATAACTTCACACCAAGAAACGATAACAGATTTCAACAAAGAAACGGTTATGGATTTAGAAGAGAATATGACAATAACTGTAATTCACACAGGAACGGCAACAAGTATTACAGAGGGGACAATGACAACCATAACAGGTATTGGAGAACCAATAGACCGACAAATTATCAACAAAGAAACCAATATCGACAGGCTGAACAAGAAAAGAGAATACAGATAGAAGAGGTGGAGGTAAGACCACCAAACCTCGAAAAACGTTCGAATTAACAGTTAAGCGCCCATGCCAAAGAGAATGACGCACCGACCCAGGATAATTGCAGCACCTTGAACAGAGAAGTAAATACCTTATCACGAGAACAGAAGAAGGAAGAAACAAAACCGCAGGGATCAGATGAAAACGAAGACAGGAAAATAACAATATCGTGTTGGGACGAAATTAACTGGGAGAATACTGACGAGGAAGATGAATTACCAGAGGCATGCACAACGAATGTAGGAGGAAAGGACGAAGTAATGACTATTCCAGAGCTATTTCAGATGGAAACCAGGGAAAGCGAATCCAATGAGGACAATGCGCAGTCGACGGAAGTTGAAAATAAGTTACTAGTGGGCACACAACCCAACGTATATAATGAAGGAAGTTATGAAGCGATAATTAGAGCATTTAGATGCGATTATGTGGAAGTAGCGACGAAGAAGGAGAAGATAGAGGAAGATGAGGAAAAAGTAGAGGATGTTGAAGAAAGCATGAATGAAAGAAGAAATAGAGAAAAGGAAATAAAAGAGAGAGAAGTAGCAGTCGAAGCTTATCCTACAGAAAGTTCGAATTCACAGGGGAAAGGCCTGAAAAGACTCATGTATGATTCAGTGGATGATTCGTTGATGCAAGAAGAGGAAGAACAGAACCAACCCTTTCAAATTCAATCAATTGTGAAGGCCATGGTAAAACATATCCCAGTCAATATTGTAGTTGATAGCGGAAATGAACTGACCGCGATCTCAGAAAACTTATTCATGCAGTGTAATGCCAATGAGGAATTGCCAGTTCTGAAAACACGTAAGATTAAAGTAAGAGGTCCTATTAGAAACAATGCTGCAGAAGTTACGAGACAAACAAGGTTAACTCTTTCGTGCCAAGGTCAAAAGTCCGAAGCCAACTTCATGGTTATACCTACACTAACTGCAGATTTGATTATAGGTTCAGATTTTTTAAATGAGAGACGAGCGATAATAGATATGGGGAAAGGTAGCGTAATATTCAGGAATGTCCCACTTCTCTTTGAGAAAAGCTAAAATGAGAAGAAATACCAGTTATAAACAAACAATTAAGACTGTTGCGAGATAAAGAGGATGAAGAATTAGAGTGGTATGTACAAAAGCGGCAATCGCCTCAACTCATGTTAGAAGTCCATAAAGAAGTTGACGAAAAATTGCAGGATGTTCAAGTAAATAATTAGCACAATATTTCAAGTTTATGTTGCAGATTACATCGTCAGGACAAAGAAGAATGAAGAGAGAGGAAGGTGAGAAAAAGAAAGTAGTTTCAACAAAAACAAAAACAAAAATAACACCAATATTAGCATAGAATAATGTGAAGGGATAAAGC
Source organism: Schistocerca piceifrons (assembly GCF_021461385.2). NCBI lineage: Eukaryota > Metazoa > Arthropoda > Insecta > Orthoptera > Acrididae > Schistocerca > Schistocerca piceifrons. The sequence goes on from NC_060149.1 coordinate 59,861,972, forward strand.
GTAGATAGTCTAACAGCTTGAAATACTAAAATGCTATACACCACAACACTACACAAAAACAAAAAAAACGAATTTGAGGATTCTTGTAGAAGTTAAGAGTCAAAATATCTTAGAATTGTAACAAAGAAAGGGCGCCGAAATTTGTAAAGTTTTTAAAAAAGACGTAAAACAATGTAGGTACTAGACATATGTTGGGTGATTATAAGTAAAACTTTTTGTAAGAACCATTGTAAAAACTCCAGCAAGAACCAGAAGCAATGACCCACAAGTTGCAATGAGAGAAGTATCAAGAAAGAAAAGGACGTAATTAGCAAGACACAATTCCTACAAGGCAGAAGCGTCGAGAGAAGGGAAAGGACAGCAAGACCAACAAAGGGCACTTGTATCCGAAATCGGCAGTAAATCTGCAACTAAGGCGAACCCTGCTGGGACACGACAGAACATGGAAGGCCAAGAGGGTCCCGGGACTCCCTGACTCAGCGGAGCAGAGCAAGAAACGGCCCGACGAAAAGACGGCTTAGGCAAGCCACCACTGGCAAAAATATATGTAAAAGTCACACTTCTGCTATTAAACAGCACGCTGATCCACGAAACTGAAGAAAAACTTCCACAAAGTAGAAATGACACGTCCAAACAATTTATCAAACTGTTACTAAGAGGAGAACTTCAAAGCGACTAATTATCAATAAATATTCCCATATCCTGCCCAGATAAAAACCAAGAATCAAGTAAGAAGCAGAGAAAAATCAGGAAGAACAGAAATTGAAGATTCGAAAGATTGAGACCAAGGAAGAAGATGGATGAAGAATAGATAACATACCTTCCCAAACCCCTATCCTATTGTAAACTACTCATCTGCGAAGTATTACAACGAAAAACAACCGCTTTCAGTGACATATGACTTTCACGCATACCAAACCGGTAAACCACGAGATTCCACACCCACAGCTCCATTCCATTATGGGACCTCCACAACAGCAACACACATTGAGTGAGGTGGTGCAGTGGTTAGACACTGGACTCGCATTCGGGAGGATGACGGTTGAATCCTACATCCAGCCATCCTGATTTAGGTTTTCCGTGATTTCCCTAAATCGCTCCAGGCAAATGCCAGAATGGTTCCTTTCAAAGGGCACGGCCGACTTCCACCCCCATCCATCCCTAATCCAATGAGACCGATGACCTCGCTGTCTGGTCTCCTTCCCCAAACAACCCAACCCCAACCCAACAGCATCACACAGTTGCAAAACCAACAAGGAACGACGAACGAAGCTGTACATCAAATACTTGCCCACATCCATCTCGCTCAAGTCCATCAACGTCATGCAAAGACATTCGCCAACCTCATGCATAAACATTCATAGGATAATGAAAATGTGTGAAAACATGTGATGTAGGAATTGTGCAAAGGACATGTGTGGAAAACTAAATAAGTAGAGCACACCAGACAGCTAATAAACTACAAAATAACAGTCATTGACTAAGGACTTAAGTAAAAATAGACTATCGATAAAAATAAGTCATTAGTTCTGAAACGGACAGTGTATAAAGGACAAAAGTAAGACATAATAAACACTAAAACTATATGCTACTTATTTTCTACTCATAAAAATCAAAGAATAACTACATTTTACTTATTTTCTCCTTATAGAAACAAAGAATAAAAAATTATCTTGTTGGATGTTTTCCCTTTTTAACATTTGTACCATTTGTTAAGATAATATCTCAATACTTATGTATATATATTTCTTTGACAAAGCAATTCTTGGAAATAATTCTTATTTGTTAGGTAACAATGTTGAAATGAGTGTCTAGAAACAATAACATTTTACTTGTACATGATATTTAGAAGATATGTTAGGAATAGGTTTTACTTACTTACAACATTTATAAAAAAAATATTTCTAAGAAAATCGATGTGAAAGACTCCTCACCTTTGATAAAAACTTTTTAAAAAACAAACTTAACACTTAAATAAAGAAAGAAAATAATTAAAAATTAATAATGATAATAGCATAAAAATATTCTTCTCTTGTCAATATAATCATATTTTTTGAGAATAATGTGGAATAATATAAAATATAAATTAGTACTACGAACTAGCATGGAACTAGAATAACGTGGCTGAACAGTAGGCAACAAAACTTAGATAAAGGAATAATTTTAGAATGACATAGACAACGATTCAATCATTACGTAACTTCTGTGCAAAAATTAAGTTCGAAGGGTGGTGATATGTAAGGTTTCAGGCAAATCCAACACCTTCCATGAAAACCCTGACATGATAGCAAATCCGGCAGTATGTCACACAGCTCCAAATGAATGCTTACATTAAATTAACCAAAGTAATGCGATGAACGAGTGAGCAAATGGAATACCAGAGACTAACACAAGAATGCCTAAATGCATGTCATACCTTCCCACCGTTAAACAGACGCAGTTCCGAGGGGAGAAATGAGAACAGAAGCCTAGAGCAGAACCGTGTTAAGCTAGAAGACCCTATGATAAGGGACGGACACCCACGTCACCAGCCGACCGCCAAGACCACCCCATTTATGTTAAAAGATAGAGCCCTCCAGAATTACAGTATAGATCCTACGATAACACTAAAAGGGCCACACCAACTGCAAGTTTTAGTGTGAGGCATTTTTGCCTCTCTGTTATGGAGCAAACATTAAAAACATTGCACCACCACGAAAAGTATAATGTTTCTCATTGGATAGACAGGATTTTGGTAGGCGGAGCTTAAGGTAAACATTGAGACCCTGATTGGTCAGTTGAAAAGACAGCCAGATATCTTTTCTTAAACCAACTTCGGTAAATCGTAGTAAGGAGAAGTTAGAGAGAGTTGCTTCCGAGACGGCGAGTTGTGTGGAGCTGTGCCGCCCCCTGCCCCCGACGCTGCCTGGCCAATGACAAGGTAATGAACATACGCGATGCAAGCGCATAAGGCTCCACTCAGAACTGCAGAAGTCTCATCTGTTACATCCCCTTTTTACGTAATACTAGTGTTGATCGTCAATTAAACTTCGTGGTATTCACATTTGCTATTAGAAGTTAAAATCTGAAACACGATGATTTTTCTGTTATATAATTATTGAGAAGCCACATCAGCCACTGTAATTTTGCGACAAGTTAAATAAGTAATTAAAGACAATTGAGGGTCACTGTAGACCATTTTTGATAGTTTTCTCTTTCATGAAACTTAATTTAAACCTAGATTATAGATGTGATATGGCATAGGTCATCCTTGGATCCATTATAGAACTTGGAAACCCATTTAGGGAATATTCGTTCACATTTTTGTTGAATGCAGTTGGTTTTTATTATCCTGTATTAAAATATTTCCATTTATCAATAGTGCAATTTATAATCACTGTTTTGTGAGTAGAATAAAAATTCCAGTGGTAAACTTAACTGCTTCTTCGACGTTATTTTACCAGCTAACTAAAACTAGGAAAGCCTTGAACCCCTTCCACTAAATTTAGTTAGTATTAAGATTCTTTTACAGAGAGTGCAGTGGAGCTGACGCTGAAATCATTAAGTTTTTGATTATATCATCGCTAGTCTCACTGAACTCTTCTGAACTCTACATGTCATGTGTGATCTGGCGTCTCCTTACCAGCAACAGGTCCCAGGTTCAAACTAGTAATTCCCTAAAAAACACGCTCAGAGCGTCGTTGCGCGAAAGTGGTAGGGAGAGACGACTTAGAACAAAACAGACACCACGCAAAATGTTAGAAAGGGGCAAACTGATCCACACTCTATTATTGCCATATCTCCTCCCCCTACCCTTTGTCTTCCATTTGAATCCTACTTCACCTATCTAGGCCACTCGAGTGAGGTGTAAATGACAGTAAATTCAAAAATAGGGGTATTGTCCTATGACCGGGAGAGCTGGAGCAGTCTGCCTCATTGCCAGATTCTCTGTGTATATTTAGGTCTACTTTATCACCCAATAATGTCAATGGCTATAGTTTATAACCTAATAGGGTAGTGAGAATCCAGACATGGCTGCCTCTATATTTACATCAACATTATCTCTGTCACTATCACTTATGACCTAATATCGCCACTTTATCTCCATTACTTTGCCTAAGATTCCCTCGACTCAAAAAAAGTATTTGTTCCAATTTCAGTGGCGCTGAAGTTGCCTACACTGAACATTCACCCACTCACCTGCACGTGCCAGTCATCACGCTACAGTCATCACGCTACAGTCATCACGCTGCAGTCATCACCAGCACAGTGCTGATAATAAAATGCAAAATAGTTATTTCTACTGGCATATTGTAAAGATGAAGCAGAAACATAAAAAAAAAAGAAAAAAGTGTAGCCTCTGTAGGGAGCTTGTGCTTGCATTTTTAGTACTTAATGTGTATTTTATTCACGCTAAAACACGTAGCACAGCATTTAATGATATGTTATACCTTTCTAGTTTTATCAGCCTTCAGACTACCATGTGGGGTCATTCGAGATTCCAAACCTCTGTTTATTCCTGTTCTTGACATGAAATCTCCAGTTGTACGTCTTGAAAATTTTTCTTATCGTCAGATACGGTCGCTACCTCATGTCTCCTTTGTTGGCTATATCGATAAGTGAATAACATGAAACAAACTAATATTATTTTTACTGAGTAGGATCTCTGTTGACTTGATAGTCAGTGTTATACAAAGATTTATGTTTCAGGATATGATTGCTCTTCGTTCAGTTGGCAATAATCTCAGTGCTAAAGCTGTGTTTTCGTAGTGAAAAGTTCTAGCCAGATGTTATGTGTCATTTTGTCTATTGTTTGCAATTACCTGCGATATATGGAACACATTTATAGAAGTCTGAATAGGAAGTGTGTTTGTACACTGAATCAGATGCTGTGTTCCTCAACGTTTCTTTGTGACTTGTCGACTTTGACCGAAAAGTGTACAGCTCTGATACTTTACCTTTTGTGGCAACGGTAGGCGCTTGGTACGAACTACCAATTTTTTTTAGAATGACGAATGACAGCACCTTGTTGGGATGGACATTACAAATATTACGAAAGTTAAGAAAAATATTAAATACAAAAAGCCATAGGGAAAGGAAAAAATTTAATAAACGAATAGGCAGCTCTGCAATGAAACTCTATTCTCTGCACTCAAAGAACTATTAAACAACACAAGCCTAAACACACCCACCACAAAAGCCCCCCCCTCTCTCCCACACACATACACTCGGACACAAACACACACACATACACAAACACACACGCACACACACACACACACACACACATACACGAACCTTCGCATCGAATTAGTTAATGTTAAGTCTAGCCATAATATTCTCAGTCGTAAAATTTAAGTAAATACATTAAGTTCTATATGATTTGAGATGACAAACTGTGAAAGAAAAAAGTGCAATAAAAGACATTAAAAATTTGAAATACCGCAGTATGTGGTAACAAGGTATATGTGCAAAACTTTGTCTGTTCCGCAAAATTTGTAAGTACTGTCTGGAAAACTTACATTTTTATATGTACAACTACAAAAGAGCATTTTTCCTGTTTAATGGAAAAAAGTAATAGCCCACTGTTGAGGCTGAAACTTCAGCCAAACATGTCTGGCAAACAAGAGAAGAGATAGCTTTGTGTTTTGCTCAAGGCGGACACCCTCAACAACAAATATAATAAGAATAATGATAATTCGTTTCTTAAGGCTTTCCCGACCTAATACTTTTATACAGAATTTTAGGACTTAGCGTCGGATTTTGTTATTGTATCTGAACAAAATGTATCCTTAAAATGTCCAGATTTGCTATGTGGTGTAACAGTGGATTTCAAAATGTCAGAAACAGCACGCATGAGTAAACACTGGATTCGCATTACAGAAAAATCTACAAAAACACTCAGAGTCGCCTACGTCCAAGCAGGCGTCGTCTGCATCCCACTCATGTATATCATATTAAAATATTAGTAACAATAACACAACTTTCTAGAGTTCCCTATGTTCTTTCTCAGGATTAGGGCTATCTCCATAAAAAATTTCATCAAAATCGTTTCATCAGTTTAGTCGTGAAAACATAACAGACAGGATCACTTTCGCATTTATAATCTTGGTACGGATAAGTTTTGCCACTTTGCTTTCAGAGCACTCCATGGTAAAACAAACATTATCAACATAGAAGTGAAATATCACAACCCCAAACAAGAGGGCAAGTTTGAGGTCATACTCACAGGTCTGGACTGCGATTACAGACTGTATTGCGTACGCTCATCTTCAGGGGATTTGTTGCATTCTGTTTCCATAGTGCATGACACAAGTTGCCGCACGTGTTGTGTGCTGCAGTCGCTTGTGACATTTTTGAACACGGTACATGCACCGCAACATTTTGCAGACTGTATCCATTCAACAAACTTCGGGCACGTGTGCCAGCAATGATGCACGACATGTTGGAGACTGATATGAAGTAATGGAAACATATTTTGATAAATATTTCAGTACGTTTATTGCTGAAAGCATTAAAAGTAATTATTGTTCTGTCTGACTTCCTCTAGTTTATTATTTGGCGTATATCTGTGAGCTTATGAGAGCTGCTTGTTTTAGTGAAATAAACATGTGAGAAAAGTACCATGACTGATGTCATCTAAAGAACCTGATGCATTTTCCACGATATAGAATGGTAATGACAGTGAAGAAATAAATAGTGTCTGTCATTAATGAATCATCAGAAAATAAGAATTTGTTAGAGGTAGAAGAAGAAATATCAGATGAAATATATGCATAATATACCAGCTGATAAAAATTACATACGTAAAAATGAAATTTCTTGGCCTAGGAATCAACCTAAAGCTACGCGTCGAGCAGTTTATGATGTTACTGAAGTGCTTCCAGGACTTACAACAGTATCTAGTGGAAATGAAGCAGTAAGTGATGCTTTCAAGCTGTTATTTGACGAAAGTACTTGAAAAATTCTTGTAAAATGTACCACTAACGGTTATGAGGACTGTAACGCAAGACACCCAGGAAAGCAGAAATAATGGTAGCCAACATTTGGGCTGAATGTTTTAGGGGTTCTGACAACTATGGGTATTCTTAAAGCTATGCGGAATTCTATGGAATTTTTGTGACCCACAGAGCCTATGCGGAAAACAGAGGTTTTCCTTGATTCCATGTCTCGAACTCTATTTTAGCAGTTATCTAGGTGCATCAGATTTGGTGACATCACTACAAGACACGAACAGAGAAAGAATGATAAATTCCGTACTATAAGAAATGTCCACCTACTGTTTGTCAAACACTGCAAGTCTAATTACAACCCGCATTATTATCTTAGAGTATATGAACAGGGTGTTTCTTTCTGAGGGCGTTATCTGTTTGTTGTTTATATGAAGTCCAAACCTGCAAAGTTCGTGGTGAAAGTGTGGGCTCTGGTTGATGCCGACTCATATTATACACTCAACTTACAAGTGTATACTGGAAAAGAAGTTAATGCCCCAGAAAAAAATCAGGGAAAAGAATAGCGATGGATCTAACTAGCTTTTCTACAGGAGGTTATGGGATTAGCACTGATAATTAGCGTACTGCTCTTCCACTTGCAGTTCAACTTTACAAGATAAATTTGACTCACTGTGTAACAGTGAAGAAGTATAAGCTAGAAACACGGAACTATTTGTTGCCTGACCCAATATCGCAAGTAATATCATCTTTCTTTGCGAGGCGGCGGGTTAAATAGCTGTCACCGTTTTCCAAGAGCCTGAAACCTATTTTTGCGGTCAGCTAGAATGCGATGGAGATCATACTGACCGATATTTCCAGTCTGCAAGTCCACATTACTCTTCATAGTCATTGTAAGAAAATCTTCCTAGTTGCTACCTGCTCAACGGGATCAGGAACTACGACTAAAAATAAAAGTTCTGAGTTGGACCCGATATACACACACAGTTAAAGTTCACACCCACAAACATAATAATACTCCTCATAATAATAACGTCCCTATCAGAAAGAGGACTATTAGCAATTCTAAGGCAAAGTCTACTTACTGCCATCGCCCTGACTTCTAATCACTAAAAGTTAATTGCTCACCTTAAAAGTGGAAAATAATGTTTCCAGTTCCCACGCAGTTTTGTCAAAATTACGGGGGTTCTCAGACAGTTACTTCCGTGAAATCGAAATGATCTAGAACGCTGTACAGTCTTCGCGAGTTCAGTTCCTACCTGTACTGAAAACGCGTTTGATAGCTATCTAGCTGTGATGTGGTCTGAGGCACAGCGCACACAAGCATTTGGCTGACACGGACAGATTGAAATATCGGTGCGAAGCGTCTATTCTCACTGAATAACTGGCTGTATTTATATATGGGCGTAGCCGAGCGCCGAACGGAACACCTGCTATCAGCCGGCCGAAGTGGCCGTGCGGTCTAGGCGCTGCAGTCTGGAACCGCGAGGCCGCTACGGTCGCAGGTTCGAATCCTGCCTCGGGCATAGATGTGTGTGATGTCCTTATGTTAGTTAGGTTTAAGTAGTTCTAAGTTCTAGGGGACTAATGACCTCAGAAGTTGATTCCCATAGTGCTCAGAGCCATTTGAACCTGCTATCAATCGCTCTAGGCACAGGTAGCAGCATCTAAATAGCTCCTTTCTTCAACACGTAGTAATTAATATCTCTGTCGTTTAATAATTTGCAATCTTACTAATTTTTATATGACTAGAGAAAAATTGGCTTTAGTTACTGAAAAAGTTTTACCTCAACTGCATTTAAACTTTGTCTCCTCGAGTTTTTAGAACTGAACTGACAGAACCGCCTCTTTAAGATTCCTTGTAATGATTGTTATTAATAATAAGGTCTGGAAACTTGATACAGCTGTATTATTTCACCATTGTAATCGAGTGCTGTTATTAGTACTTTCTGTAACAAATGCAAATAAGGATGTTTTCGTTCCGAATTTAGATTTTAGTCCATAATACATAACTAATAGAGGTAGCTTAATGGAGTAACATAGTTGATGCTTTTATATCAGACAGAGTAAACATATGAATATTCATCTTTCTGAGTCTAATATTTAGAGCCTTCAAATTTTTGTACAAACAGCGGTTTTGACCAAAATATTGCCCCGATCAACTTGAAACATTGAACTTTTGATTGTGATATGCATCTGCACATTCTGTACATTTTTTGCTTTCTAGCCGGTCGGTGTGGCCGTGCGGTTAAAGGCGCTTCAGCCTGGAACCGCGTGACCGCTACGGTCGCAGGTTCGAATCCTGCCTCGGGCATGGATGTGTGTGATGTCCTTAGGTTAGTTAGGTTTAAGTAGTTCTAAGTTCTATGGGACTGATGACCACAGATGTTAAGTTCCATAGTGCTCAGAGCCATTTGAACCGTTTTGCTTTCTACCTTCATTATTTAGCTCCACTTCTTTGTTTTTTTTTAAATAATATCTTTAGAGGAACATATTCATTAGATCATTCTGAGGCTTATACTGAAGCAGACACTGACAAAATTTGAAAAAGCTATTTTAATTTTTAATTTCTTTCTTCGGTTACGGCGCAATACTTTACATGGTACTTACAAGCGCATTATAATGACGTGGCGCCAGTAGTGGTGAACCTAAATAAGTTCTGACACACTCGCTCGTCTCTGTATCTCTTACAATTACACAGCGCCTGTTTTACCACATCACATAATGGGGGTGTCTTACCGACTCACCCTGTGTGTGTATATACAGGGTGAGTCGCGTAAAACACCCCGTTATTCCGGCGGCGATTGCACGTATCGGCATGCGGTTTTCGGCGAATCATAGCGGACTCTGGGGCACATACGTTGGTGCATACACAATAATCACAACGTTTATATTGACCGAGATAATGAGGCAAGTATATGTTTTCTACATGGGACGCTATACTTTCTTTACCATCATTCGAACGCTCTGGAAAAGAGGCGTATAGTGATGTAATGCATGTTGCTATTGTGATTCAAACATCGCGTAAAACACGTTGGGAAATATTGTGCGATTGAAGGTCGAGGCGGTCGGAAGCGGCTGCAGACTGTAAACACGCCTCGCGTGACTCGCAGGCCGATTGCCGTGCTCTATGCAGCATGCACGGCCTACGCTACGTAGGTAAATCCTCATCCGCCCTCTTTTAAGCAAAGTTTGAATCACAATAGCAACATGCGTTACATCACTATATGCATCTTTTCCAGAGCGTTCGAATGAAGGTAAAATAAGTATAGCGTCCCATTTAAAAAACATGTACTTGCCTCATTATCTCGGTCAATATAATCGTTGTGATTATTGTGCGTGTACCAACGTATGTGCCCCAGAGTCCGCTATGATTCGCCGAAAACCGCATGCCTATACGTGCAATCGCCCACGGAATAAAGGAGGTGTTACGTCTTACGCGACTCACCTTGTAGATAATCACACATTTTATTTCATGTTTCTACGTTATTTATGTGTATGATTTGTAAAAATCTGTTATATATCATGTGCATAAATAACGTAGAAACATGAAATAAAATTTTCAATTATTACAAAATTAATTTTGTGATTTAGATTTTTCGGTGTTTGCCCGGGAGAGAAACACACAAAACCATTTCGCCTTACAGTACTCAGTCATTTAATCACAGTCATAGGCACTGCGGTTTGTGTCCTTATTAACTACTTTCACTTGAGGTAGAGGGTGGAAAATTATTATTTTTGTCTTCTTCATGATACGCTATTACGAAAAAGGAAAGGAGAGGAGTCAGATTTTTACATGTCCTTCTCGGTTCCTTCTCCTACACAGCTTGTAGGCTGCCCTTGATGACGCCTTCACGTTACTGAGAAACAGATAACATAGCCTCAGCCTCTGTTCTCAACTTACATTTAACGGAGGACACAATACGTTATATTTTCTATTTTCCTTTTATAATTAAAATAAGCAATTGAGAAATTATCAGAAAATTTTTCAATTTTTTTATTTGGAAAACTATTATTAACTTTTTCATTTGTAGGCTATGCATCACTTCCTAAAACTGTGACCTGTCACTTCATTATTAAGTGTGAATAATGAACTCTGCAATTTGTTTTTAACCATAGCTATTACGCTCAGAAAGTCAAAAATGGTTCAAATGGCTCTGAGCACTATGGGACTCAACTGCTGTGGTCATAAGTCCCCTAGAACTTAGAACTACTTAAACCTAACTAACCTAAGGACATCACACACATCCATGCCCGAGGCAGGATTCGAACCTGCGACCGTAGCGGTCGTGCGGTTCCAGACTGTAGCGCCTTTAACCGCTCGGCCACTCCGGCCGGCTCAGAAAGTCAACATACGGTTTTAAAATAGTTGCATTTTGGGTCAGTTTCCAATTTATTTTATAACCTTAGATGTTGCTTTACATAGAAAATCGATTAACCTTTGTAAGTTCTGTCTTCATACGGCTCAGTTATCATACATATTAGTATGCTAAGGAAGTCATTTCTTCGACAGCAGTTACTTACTTTGTTACACATACAATTAAAAAGCTGTTTTGTTATAATTACCACTACTCTACAATCTGTATTTCTTAACACAGTCATTTACCTGTATTGTTGTCTGTATGTACTAATATTTATCTGTTAATTGACCATCTGGCTTAAGCTAAATTACATGTTTCTCACCCTTTTTACGAGACATGAGGGAATTACCAAACTTTCCACCATTTTACCATATATCCATATTTCTGAGTCTACTGACTTCATTAATCCTATTTCTTCCTATTTTCCTTTATCCATATCTTTCGACACTTCGTTCTCCGTTTTATCTTCGTCAGCCTGCTGATCTCATTATTTACATATATTTTTGGTGTGATCCTCACATTACTTCCACGCGTCTGCTTTAATTAATACCAAAACGCTTTGACGTGCTTCAAATGGCACCATTTTATTACCCTCTTACCTACAGACAAACTTACTTCCAGCTGATGATTATTAGTTTGTACAGAGTCCACTGTTTCAGATTTTAGGAATTTCCAGGTTCAATTACTTCTCTTAACACGAAGTATCTGCATTTTACTGTTAATCCTTTTTGTGGATCTCATTTATTACTTATTTATTTTAGCCATTGTTTTTCTATCATTGGTACTCAGAAGTTACCCACTGTTATTATAACATCGAGAATTTTTTACTATAGCACACTCTCATATTGTCTTATAAGTCATCATTCAGGTATAGTCATATCATTGGTACTCAGAAGTTACCCACTGTTAGTTTAACATCGAGAATTTTTTACTATAGCAAACTCTCATGTTGCCTTATAAGTCATCATTCAGGTATAGTCCTTTTCGGGAATCATTCTTATTTCTTAGGAAGATTTTATGAACTAATAGCATATTTATAACATGAGGGATATATACGTTACTACAGATATGACAGAAGAGGGGAATGAAAGATGAAAAGGAATTAAAGTTTCATCCAGCTGGGACCGCACAGCACACCATACTGTGTATCCACCAAAGAGTGGCAGAGTCCTTACTGAATCTGATTACCGTTAGTTTTGAAAGGTTTCAGGTCTACAGTGGTTTGCAGGCTTAGTCTTTCTTACTTTTTGGGTATTCCAAACAGTATGCGTTAGAATGAGGCTTACCTGTTATCCCGAATTGTCCTTGTTAAACATGCATCAACTTTTATGTTTCCTTTGAAATTCTTACGTTTTTCTTTAGTTTTGACTAACTCTAGCTCACCAATGTTAAAACTCGTTGGGAAAGATTTTGCGTCATTCCGTCTTTTTCTGTCCAAAGCTCTTTTATCAGGAATTTTGATCTACTGTAAGTTCCTTAGCCTCTGTTTATTTGAGGATATAATTCTTTTCCGCATTAGCATCTTGAACATTATTCTCGAATTCAGTATCTTCTTACAAGTATCCCTTATTCCTCATTGCTCCAATGGGCAGTTCTCATGCTTCTTTGTTACTCTGTGATTACTAGAGAATCTGGGAAAGTTAATAGTAAGTGGCTCTGATTAAAGTCAAGCTTTCGTTGATATATCGTTAAAAGATCTGTTACAGTTAACATCTCAACACTTAAACCGAGCATGATTAAACAAGGGTGATCTGTTACTATGTTACCTGTACTAATTGGTATTAAAGCTCCGTGCTGTGCATCATAACAGTTCGTTCATTATTATTAGGAACAGACTCAAAGAATGTTTGCGACAAAGCACTTGCTTCACTGCCACTATCAAGAAGCCAACGTGCTTTTACTCCTAATATATTAGTTTTTATAATAAGCTGAGTTATTCCGGTTTTGCCGGCCGCGGTGACTTAGCGGTTCTAGGCGCTTCAGTCCGGAACTGCTACGATCGTAGGTTCGAGTCCTGGCTCGGGCATGGATGTGTGTGATGTCCTTAGGTTAGTTAGGTTTAAGTAGTTCTAAGTTCTAGGAGACTGATGACGTCAGCTGTTAAGTCGCATTGTGTTCAGAGCCATTTGAACCATTTTTTTTCCAGTTTTAAGAGGTTTCTCATAAAAGTCTTCTAATAAAGGTTTTCCAATCTGTTTCTAACTGAAGTAATTTTGTTCAATTGCAAGTACGTATACTCTTAGATTCACTAGGTCACCATTTTCTACCTTTGCAGCTGCCTATTCCAACTTGTCCAGTTTTAAATCAAATCACTTGACGACGTCTTCTACTTTCATCTGCTGCACATCAGCTACACTATTCTCTATTTCTGAGCAACTACGGCAATGCACGACATTGTAGTCGATAGTACTGTTGTCCCCTTTTACAATCTGCGGCAAGTCAATACAGCTCATAGGTTTCCGGACATCATTGTTGTTGCTTTTCCTTACATCTAACAACTCCTCCGCTTCAAACCCTTGAAAAATTGATTCTACTTTCTCTACCAAAACTTTATCCTTCAGTTTGCCGTTACTGTCTAAGCTGGAAGCCTTTACTTCATCTTCGTCCTTATCTGATTCAAACCCGTTAATTTGTTCCTTCCTATTATCTGTCGCAATTTCTTTTCCCTTCTTTACCCATTTCTCTAACGTGCGCAAAATGCTGCCAGATATATAACGAGTGGTTTAGCACATCACTGGTACTGTCTGTACCTGTTCCATCACCGCTGTCATCGGTTTGCGTGTGCTGACTGTGTGGTCTGTGTTTTTGTTACTGTCTGTATTAGTGATTCCACCTGGTGAGCGCCCCTTTCCTCATAGACGACACTTGGTTTCACATACGCGGCCTATTGTGTTCATTCTATTCAGAATCAGGTCGGGTAGCATTCGGCTCTCCGTCTTGTCTCAACGGCACATTATTTACATTGCTGCCTTCGTCATAATAAATGTTGCGAAAGTGCGGTGGCTGTCTACCTAATCTTGCACTGCCACGGCCTTGACCATGATATTTAGAACTTGTATTCTGATTTCTGAATCTCCATGCTTCTATCATTCACGTTCTCGTTGTCATTATTTCGGTTGTTTACATCAGTTTTAGAAGACCTGTTATTGTGTTGCAACTGCTCCTTAGCAGCAGCTGCTCTTTGTACACGCTCCAGATACTCAATGAATGTGTCCACTTTATCTGTAGGTGCGGAAATGATTCTTTTCTGCCAATACTAAGGCAGCTTACCTTTTAGTACCGTGACAACCATTTACGGCTTCATCTTTTCCGTTAGATGTGACAGCCGTAAATCACACTGTCTAGAAAACTCTAACTAATTCGCGGCCTGGAGTAAATGTTTACCACTCCAAAATTCTCTCAAAACAGTGTGACCAGTACCCGTTAAGAAATGAAACAATTCATTAGGTCATTCTTAGACTTCACAATGTTACCCTTAATATAGTGAAGCATACGCTGACAATATTTGAAAATGTTATTTAAATTTATAATTTCATTCTTATACAGGGTGATTCAAAAAGAATACCACAACTTTAAAAATGTGTATTTAATGAAAGAAACATAATATAACCTTCTGTTATACATCATTACAAATAGTATTTAAAAAGGTTTTTTTTTCACTCAAAAACAAGTTCAGAAATGTTCAATATGGCCCCCTCCAGACACTCGAGCAATATCAACCCCATACTCCAACTCGTTCCACACTCTCTGTAGCATATCAGGCGTAACAGTTTGGATAGCTGCTGTTATTTCTCGTTCCAAATCATCCATGGTGGCTGGGAGGGGTGGCCGAAACACCATATCCTTAACATACCCCCATAAAAAAAAATCGCAGGGCTTCTTGGAGGCCAGTGATGATGTGCTCTGTCACGGGCTGCCTGGCGGCCGATCCATCGCCTCGGGTAGTTGACGTTCAGGTTTCATAACTAACCTTTTTCGTAGGACTCTCCATACAGTTGATTGTGGAATTTGCAGCTCTCTGCTAGCTCTGCGAGTCGATTTTCCTGGGCTGCGAACAAATGCTTGCTGGATGCGTGCTACATTTTCATCACTCGTTCTCGGCCGTCCAGAACTTTTCCCTTTGCACAAACACCCATTCTCTGTAAACTGTTTATACCAACGTTTAATACACCACCTATCAGGAGGTTTAACACCATACTTCTTTCGAAATGCACGCTGAACAACTGTCGTCGATTCACTTCTGCCGTACTCAATAACACAAAAAGCTTTCTGTTGAGCGGTCGCCATCTTAGCATCAACTGACGTTGACGCCTAGTCAACAGCGCCTCAAGCGAACAAATGTACAACTAAATGAAACTTTATAGCTCCCTTAATTCGCCGACAGATAGTGCTTAGCTCTGCCTTTTGTCGTTGCAGAGTTTTAAATTCCTAAAGTTGTGGTATTCTTTTTGAATCACCCTGTATTATGGCTCAATACTTCGTCTTCTACGCACAGGGGTGTTATGATGACGTGGCGCTAGTAGTATTGAACTGGGGTAAGTGCGGGCAGGCTCACTCGCCTCTGTATTTCTCACTATGATAGATCGCTTGTTTCGCCACAGATCCGTTTTTCAAAATGAGTTTATGTTGGTGCCGTATGTCCCGAAGAAAGATCGTGCTGTGATTTTGCTTACCAACAAGCATCATGACACGAATGTAGAACATGATGCTGAAATCTACAAACCAGACATAACGTTTTCATTATAACACTACCAAAGGGGTGTCTATAGAATGGACAAGGTAGTCAATTAATATTCTGTGAAAATAGCCACAAAAAGATGGCCTTATGTCTTATTCTTTACCATTGTCGACGTACGATGTTTGAACGCTTGTATATTACAGTAGACAAAAGTCAGCATTTTCCATTAAGTTCTGCGCATGGGAGGAGAAACTTTCTGCTTCATTGTGGGAAGAAGTTAGTCATATCATAAGTCAAAAAATTACTTGAATGACCCATAGGACTTAACGCATATGATAATAGCTACAGGGTGTGGCAAGTAAAAGTGACCCGAACTAGTGGATACGACTGGACGTCAATGTATGCATATACCCACACCCCATGACAAGCACATCACGTGATCCGTATCAGTTCAGCACGTAGTGCGGGCTTTTCCACTGTGAGTGGTGCACTGAAAAGGGAACGATGGTACTCAAAAGATAGCAGTGGATGTTCTTTACGTGGGAACAAAGTTGTGGAAACGGCGTGGTCAGTTGTTTGCTGCGAAGTTTAGTGGTGTCAAAGTGCCAGCAAAGAGTGGCAGTCAGGATGCTTAAATTTAAGTCCATGAGCATGTGTGCACACAACATCAGTGCACGCCTCTTCGCCGGCCGCGGTGGCCGTGCGGTTCTAGGCGCTCCAGTCCGGAGCCGCGCTGCTGCTACGGTCGGAGGTTCGAATCCTGCCTCGGGCATGGATGTGTGTGATGTCCTTAGGTTAGTTAGGTTTAAGTAGTTCTAAGTTCTAGGGGACTGATGACCACAGCAGTTGAGTCCCATAGTGCTCAGAGCCATTTGAACCATTTTTTTTTGCACGCCACTTCATTGCTCAGTTTTATGTATACGACACTGTTATAGAAAAGTGGATCTAAGTGATGTCCTGAGGTGCAATATGAAGTTCATCTCGGATGAAACGTTCAATTTGAAGTGCTCGAGGTCTTGCGTAGTCCGCTTGAAATGTGATCTTAATTGTGGACTTGCCGTACGAGTGTGCCATGGCACTACCGGAAGACGTACGCGTTGCACTCGCCGCAGCGAAAGGTGAACAGGAAAACACTCGCGCGCGCCGTACGCTAATATTACATTCTCTCAACCACTCATGGCACTAACGTCTTCTCCACACATCTCTTTCACCTACAGGGCATATGGGGAACGATGTGATTACAGGCTCCGAATTGCAGCCTCCTTGTAAATATTATGCACTCATGAAAACTACTCACTGCCTCTGACGTACATAATCGAGTCTATGGGGTCAAACATTTGAAACGATGTCAGTATATCTTCATAAGCTATTCCCGGATCATCCCAGTATAGTCAGTGGTAATTAGCCATAAACCAGAATGCGATGGCCGTGCGGTTCTAGGCGCTGCAGTTCGGAACCGCGGGACTGCTACGGCCGCAGGTTCGAATCCTGCCTCGGGCATGGATGTGTGTGATGTCCTTAGGTTAGTTAGGTTTAAGTAGTTCTAAGTTCTAGGGGACTGATGACCTAAGATGTTAAGTCCCATAATGCTCAGAGCCATCTGAACCATAAAACAGAATACTGTTTCTCATGTCTTGGCACACTTCACTCCTCTTATTGATTTCAGTGACGCAATATTTGTGGAGACCACTGCGTAAACACGGTCAAGATTTGTGAATGCAATGAAGGTAGTATCCTAATATAAAAACTATTCACTTTCGTCATAGAAGCCTTGTGCATCTATAATAATGTTTGCATTTTGAGATGTCATTATGATATACTTTAGATGTCATGCAACACCCACTCATTTGTATAACTTGTTGCCCATTTCCCATGAGGAGTTGAGGAGTGAATAAGATTTTTTTTTTTTAATCTTATGGGACTGAACTGCTAAGGTCATCAGTCCCTAAGCTTACACACTACTTAACCTAAATTATCCTAAGGACAAACACACACACCCCCATGCCCGAGGGAGGACTCGAACCTCCGCCGGGACCAGCCGCACAGTCCATGACTGCAGCGCCCTATACCGCACGGCTAATACCGCGCAGTGACTAAGTGATCTAATGGTTTGTAGCGCACGGTGTCCACGTACCACTGTGTGTTAAATGAAGCACACTATCAAATCCTAATGCCCAGAATGCTGATGGATGGCACCATTCTATTGCAGGATACTACCCGCTAACACGTCTAAAATGCTTCGACTACGCTGCAGAAGTATTGCTGAGAAGCCCTTACATACAGTCCTTACCATATCCCATTGGATTTCTGTATTTTTGGAACCCTGTAGAAAGACAGTTGTGACTGATGAATTGCTTCGGTCAAATAAGTACACACCTGGATACAGTCATGATTTCGTAGGCAAAAACAATCATTTTTTCTTGAAGGTGTCCATCACCTCGTCTCAGTGTGGGATAATGTGCCAGCAGCTTTGCTGGCTAGTTTTGAAATAATAAAGAGTTTACGCACTTCTTTCCATCTGTCTCATTTTCATTTGACTGCTCCTTGTTGTCTATCGTTCACTTGCTACTGCATATTTCCGGCCCACTCAATTGAATACTTCATTACTCCCTGTTTAATTCAGTTAGTGAGTTGTATTTAATGTGTAGAACTAATGATTTTTCATCAGTCGGAGTATACGATGGAACATCTAAACCTCAACTGACACCGTGACGTGCATGGTGCTCAATGTTATGCGGTCGTCGGGAGAACCGTGTGGAAGAATCGGTCTGACGGATAGTTATTAAAGTTTTCGTAGCGTCGAAAATTGTAGATCATAAGTAGATCATGTTGACAAAATAATGGTGTAATTCCTCTTATGGGTATAAATGACGAAATGAATCAAGGTAGTAGACGTTACTCTGCTTTTTTATAACATACGCAATGCCATGAGTTCCAAATCCTCCTGCAACATCTGAAATTATGATCCTGCATTCTTTAGATTTACACATTGTCTTAGGCATTCGCCGGCCGCTGTGACCGAACGCTTCTAGGCGCTTCAGTCCGGAACAGCGCTGCTGCTACGGTCGCAGGTTCGAATCCTACTTCGGTCATGGATGTGTGTGATGTCCTTAGGTTAGTTATGTTTAAGTAGTTCTAAGTCTGGGGGAGTGATGATCTCAGATGTTAAGTCCCATAGTGCTTAGAGCCATTTGAACCATTTTTCTTAGGCATTGTGTTCTGCATAAACACTTCAAGAAATCTTGTAATGTGGAATTTTTTGACTAATTTCGGAAAATCTGTATTTCTTGACTAATTTAAGTAGATTTGTATTTGTATCTGTTAGTATAGCTAGGAGCTTCTTTCTAATGATAGGTCCAAGTCTACTACCTTGTGGTTTTAAATAACGTCCATTCCTGACAGCGGCAGAGTACGCCATAACATTGTGTCTTTTCGCTTTGTCAAGCTGTTCTTCAGCGATGTGTTCATTTTTCATTGTTTGTGCAGTGACTTATGTTGCTCCAGCTATTGATCGAATAAGTGAAAGCCCCATGTAACGGAACTGAAATGATGGTGGGGGTGACAGTAATTTGGAGCCCGCGCGTCGGAAACGGGCGCGCTGGTGTGAGACTGCCAGGGAGTGCACCCTGATGCCATCTATTGGCGAAACTGGGAATTAGCGCTGCCTCTCAGACAATGCACTAAGCTCTCGGAGTCAAATGTATTCTTTTTCTTGGTAATTACAAGTTATTACTGTATGATTTAATGTTATAAAGCGCTAGTAGTAAATTATTATGACTGGTATGAACTCCAGGGTAATAAATATAAATATTCTTAAATACTAAATGATTTCGGTGAAAAGGTGGTAGGGGAACGCCCCCACTCTTGGTGATACGAGCGTAGCTAGAGGTAGCTGGAGACACAGGGACTGGAATGGCCTGGGGAATGTTGACGAGATCGGACGTGCATAACTGTGCTCACGCTAAAGTGATTGTGCATCAGCGAAGAGGCGAGTATCGTCGCCGTTTGTGGAGTAAAACGCGACGAATGGTTGTCGAAGCCGTCTCTATGCCACTGGGGCTGATTGTAAGAGTTCCTGCGCCCAGATTTTATGGCGGACGTGCAGTAGCTTATACGAGTGCTACAGCTCGTAGTTCCAGCCGCCATTGAGGGCATGAGGCGTGAAGAGCTGCGTTAGCCACATGCATCTCACCACCAGCACCGACACGTCTACCCAAGGCAAGACTGCTTGCAATTGTTAAGTCGAACTTTGTATACATGTAAAAGGAGAATACCAGTTTTCTTTTGTGCAAGTGCAGAAGACAGAATATAGTAATGAGTAAAATTACGACGCATGTTGTTCATTGTAAAGTGTAGTAACCTGAAACATAGTGTAGTGAAATCAGACTGAGGCCACCATCGCCTCTTTCATTTACAATTCTTTTGGGTGTAGAATACTTTAGCGTATAAGAATGTTGAAAAGAGCAATGGTCACACCAGAATGAGTCGCCTATTTATAGTTACTTAAATTTTTCTGAGTAACCTTTCAAGTAAAGTCACTTATCTAATTCTAAATCAATTGTCCAAAGAGTAATATCCAAAATCATTAAATAAGTTGAAGGATAGAATTTTGTTAACCTAAGTTGCATAAGTTGTCTTGGTAGTAATTACCAAGCCAACTCACAGAAATTGAGAGAGTATTTGCTTTGTAGAATCACCTAGAATGATCAGAAATAGTAATATTCAGAATTAAGTTTAAATCCAACTCAAGCCGTTTCACTTTGAAACGAGCCAAAAAATTGATTTATTCTTTTGCTCCTTCAGAGCTGGCGACCGTAGTTATAAGTATTTTCAGGAGGATTCGACGGTAAGTCTGCTGCTCTCGTCGTGCTGATAGGATTATCCACTGCTGCTAGCAGTGGTGATTGGATACATAAGCTCACTACCAAGTTAAGTGGGTCAGGTAGGCAGTGTTACCGTGTGAACGGTAGGGCACTGTAGGCCGGGGATCGAACCCGTTCAATCATCACAGCTCTTTGGGAAATAGTCCGGTTAGGAGTGTACTAATCATTAGGTAAATACTGGCGAGTAACGGTCAAAAATGTATACGCAAGTGAATTTAGCAAGGTCCATGTAGCACCTAGTTAATGTGGTGCAATGGCGAGGGTAGGAGTGGAGTAAAAGTGAGCTGAGCTTGTGGCAGCTGTGCTGTTTTCAAAGATTAATAACGTGAATTCACTACTACTGTAGTGACGTAACAAGACTGTTACGCCACACGGTAGTAGCCAAAAGAAAGGCACGCTAGACTAATGCAGACGGGCGTGAAGTCTGGAACATGAGAACTTATGAATGAATAAGAAGAAAAGTATGTAGATGCTTTTTACTTAACTTTTATTGATTCCTTGGAATACATCTCTCTTGAATACTCGTAAGCTATAGGCACTGATACAAATGGCTCCTTGCTAGTTCGTAGCCATTTACTTAGCTGATGGCTATTATGTCTCTCGGCTAATGAGAGAGAAAGGCTTCGTACAACTGGGCGATAGCTAGGTTCGCGTACAACTGGGCGGTAGCTTGGTTCTCGTACAACTGGGGTCGAGTCCACTCTCGTATCACGAGACCTGCCTTGGTGGTGGCGCTAGGTCTGCGATCACAGTGGCGACACGCGGGTCCGACATGTACTACATGGACCGCGGCCGATTTAAACTACCACCTAGCAAGTGTGGTGTCTGGCGGTGACACCACATTCCTCCCCCGCAAATCGGCGAACGGTCGTGTAATAAGGCTTCCGCCCGCTGTGGGGAGGACCACATGTTGACGTATGCGATGAGGTGGGGAGCCTAACAACAGGCGAGGCTGTGCCACCCGCACCCGGCCATCCGGTCCGAGGGGAGCTAGGAAACGCCTGCAAAACTAGTCCAGGGTGCACGTCAACATGCGGTGTAGGCGCCCGTAAAGAAACATGAGGGGCCGAAGTGTCGACCTCCATTGCGTCGGGGTAGCCGACGCGCGATGACGTCATGTGGTCCGGAGCGGTCGGGAGTTCCATGGCGGAGGACAGCTGGTCACGGGAAGCGATCGGCGGCGCGTGACCCTGGGAGGCGCTTGGCGGCTGCAACGAAGCGTCGAATGCGGTCGGCGGCGGCGGCGGCTGCTGCTGCTGCTGCTGCGGCGGCGGCGGCGCGTCGCCATGGGGCAAAATGGAAGGCATCGTCGGTAACACCTGGGGATGAGGCGAGCCAGTAGGTGGGTCCCCAGGGCGCTGACCGGACGGCACCGTCGCTGAAAGCAGACGGGGAGCGGCAGAACCCGAGCGACGACAGAGGCGCAGCTGAGTGAGATGCCGACGCACCTCACCAGAGGCCCCCAAAACCAAATACATCGCGCGGCCGAGGCAGCGAAGAATGCGCCCTGCGAGCCAACGCCGTGAACCGCGATAGTTGCGATAAAATACAACGTCGCCTGGAGCAAAAGCAGGAGTCTGCCGCTGCACAGGAACCTGATGCGGCGGATGCAGCAAAGACATCAAGGTGCGATGAGGGCGACCGTGGAGCAACTCAGCCGGCGAGCGACCATCTCGGGGCTGAGAGCGATACGAAGACAAAAAGAGCAACAAAGCGTCCTCCCGAGAATGCGACTCTTTCAATTTCAACATCTGTGACTTGAAAGTCCGGACCAATCGTTCAGCGGCACCGTTGGACTGAGGCGAAAACGGCGCGGATGTCAGATGTTGAATACCATTGGCCTGGCAGAATGACTGGAATTCTGCGGACATGAATTGTGGGCCATTGTCGGAAACAATAGTCTGCGGAAGACCTTCAATGCCAAAGATAGCAGACAACGCTTGGATGGTGGCGGAGGACGTCGTGGAAGACATCCGGACAACAAAAGGAAAATTACTGAAGGCGTCGACCAGAACCAACCATCGAGCGTTCCAGAATGGACCAGCAAAATCAATGTGCAAGCGTTGCCAAGGGGAAGTGGCTTTTGGCCACGCAAAGACTTTCCGCGGCGGTGCGGACTGTTGTTCGGCACACGCCGGGCACGAAGAACACATATTCGTAATCGCAGCATCGATTCCGAACCAAGTACAGTGCTGACGAGCAAGTTGTTTCGTTCGCACTATACCCCAATGTCCTTGATGAAGAAGCCGTAAAACAGAGGACTGTAACGAACGTGGGACCACGACTCTGGACTGATCATTATCAGAACGCAACAACAAAACACCACGTCGAACAAAAAGTCTCTCCTTGTGAGCAAAAAATCGGCGAACCAACGGATCCTCGATCCGAGACTTTGACAAAGGCCATTGCGTAGCAACAAAACGTAAAACAGTAGCAAGGACAGGGTCAGCAGCTGTGGCTGTAGCGACACGACGAAAATCAATCGGAAACGATTCGACCACTTCATCGGTTTCCGAATCAATGAACATGCAAGCAAGTTCGGAAGAATCGAATGCTTTATCCTCAGCAACAGGCAAACGGGACAACGCATCGGCGTTTCCGTGCTTAGCAGTGGACCGATACAAGATATCGTAGCGGTACTGCGAGAGGAAAATAGACCAGCGAATGAATTTCTGCGCTGTACGTGGAGGTACAGGCTTGGTCGGATGAAAAAGCGATGTCAAAGGTTTGTGGTCTGTGATGATGGTAAAGTGACGACCATACAAGAAATCATGGAACTTAGTAACACCAAACACGAGAGCCAAAGCTTCTTTCTCTATCTGTGAATAATTTCTTTGCGCAGACGAGAGCAATTTGGACGCAAAGGCAATAGGGCGATCATGTGAGCCAACTTTGTGCGCAAGCACAGCACCGATCCCGAAATCCGATGCATCTACCATCAACAAAAGCAGTTGCTGGGAATCGAATGGCGTAAGGCAAGTATTAGAAAGCAACGCCGATTTCAACTGGCGAAAGGCGCGTTCACATTCCGTCGTCCAGACGAACGGAACACCTTTACGGCGTAAGCGATGAAGCGGAGCTGAAATGGAAGAGGCATTGCGCACATATTTATGGTAATAATTAATTTTACCCAACACACTCTGTAGCTGTTTCAGATTTTGAGGGGAAGGCAAGTCGTGTATGGCACGGAGGTGCTCTGGACTCGGATGTATGCCTTGGGCATTAATGACATGTCCCAGGTATGGTAAGTCACGAGCAAAAAACACACATTTGTCCTTCCTCAAGCGAAGACCATTTTGCCGCAAGACCTGAAATAATGTTCGTAAATTCGCAAGATGATCTTCTTCTGTCTGTCCGGAGATCACTATATCGTCCAGATAGTTTGCTGCAGTAGGGACCGACGCACAAATAGTTTGTAAATATTGCTGAAACAAGGCAGGGGCGGATGCACACCCGAATGGCAGTCTTTTGAAGCGGTACAATCCAAGATGCGTGTTAACCACCAATACGCGCTGGGATTCGTCGTCCACCGGTATTTGCAAGTACGCATCGGCTAGGTCCAACTTTGAAAAATATTTTCCCGGGCACAGTTTAGCAAAAAGATCTTCCGGGCGGGGCAAAGGAAAAGTAGCAGTCACTAGCTGTGGATTCACTGTGGCCTTGAAGTCCACGCAAAGTCTCAATTTTCCGGAAGGTTTTGGCAAAATGACTAAGGGTGAGGCCCAGAGAGAAGCTTGCACACGTTCAATTACACCCTGTGATTCGAGATCGTGTAACGTTTTTGCGACCTCATCACGCAATGCGTGGGGAACATTGCGCGCCCTGAAAAATTTCGGTTGCGCGTTTACCTTCAGTTCTAAATGTGCTTCATAGTTTTTAGCGCAACCTAAGCCCGGTGCAAAAATGTCTGCAAATTCGTCACACAGCCGAGAAACACTGTCTGTAGGCACAGTCTGATTCACTGATAGGACCTGATTTACAATAGACATGTTAAACAACTTAAATAAATCTAGACCAAATAAGTTCACTGCAGAAGAAGAACGAAGAACGTAAAATGACACAAGTTTTGTTTGTCCCTTGTATGTTGCAAGAAGGCTGCACTGTCCTAACACAGGAATGTTCTGTCCGGAATATGTAGTTAGCTTAACATTTGCTGCACGCAACGGAGGTGCACCCAGTTGTTTGTATGTGTCGTGATTGAGCAATGAAACAGCAGCTCCGGTATCGAGCTGGAATGGTATCACTGTGCCTTCAAAGTCTAAGTCCACAAAAAGTTTATTGTCCTGCTGACGACAAGAGCGACTGTTTTGTGCAATTGGAACAGACACTGGTACAGAATCACTTGCTAATTGACGTGATTTCCGGCGACGTCGACGCACAGTTTTTGTGGGACGATCACAGTCACTGTTAGAGAAAGTGTCACTGGACGAAGTGGAATTAACGACATGAATGTCCATAGGCGAAGGTCCACGAGCCTGAGTGTCCTTGGTTCGATTCCGGCGCGAAGCAAAGGGCCTGGAATGATCGTGATTGTCTGATCTGAGCTTTTTCTGGCAAACACTTTGAACATGTCCTTTCTTATTGCAGAAAAAGCAAATAGCTTGGCGTGACGGGCAATGTTCACGCGAATGTCTAGTAGCACACCGCGGGCATGATTTCACTACATTTGTGGGCTGGCGCGGCACACCTGGCTTAGCACGCGGCGGTCGCTGTGCGTCCGTGCGCGAGGCCCGGTTACCGGGCCGCTCAGCGCGTGCAGCGGGCCGGTTAATGTTACACACGGCTGGCGAAGTTTCAAAAGATTCCTGAGCACAGTCCAGTGTGTCCTGTCTATCCAATATGTCTATCACTTGTTGAAGGGAGGGATTAACTAGTTTCAAAATTTGCTCCCGTATGCGAACATCAGAAACGTTCTGTGCAATTGCATCACGCACCATTGTATCTGAATAAGAAAGACCACAGTCACATTCAAAGGCACAGTCCCTAGTAAGTCCTTGCAATGTTGCTACCCACTCCCTATTAGTTTGACCGGCCGTACGTTTTGTACGAAAGAACGTATACCGTTTTGCAACCACATTAACTGTTTCTTTGAAATAGGCATCTAATGCAGACAAAATTTCCTCGTAGGACAGAGTTGCTACGTCGCGTCGGGGAAACAATTTCACTATCACACGGTATGTGGACACACCGACACAAGAAAGCAAAAACGGCTGCCGCTCATTACCTTGAATTCTGTAGGCAGCCATGTGAAAGGCGAACTGACGAGACCACTCTTGCCAGGTCTCATCGGCTGCCACGTATGGTCGAAAGGGAGGTGCAACAGCGTTCAGTGGCAGCGGTAGCGAAGAAGCGGCGGCGGCCGCATCGGTGTGCAGCGCACGTTGACCCTGGACGAGCTGTCCAAGGGCATCCAGTAACGCCTGCGTCTGCTGATTCTGCAAGCGATAAAATTCGGACAGTACATCTGGAGATTGTGGCGAAGCCATGACACAATGAAATGTAAGCAATCAGAACACTTTAAAAACGGCGCCAATGAAGCAAACAAACGAAGTAATACAAACTCTTTTTCTCGTCGCCAATCTGTAGTGACGTAACAAGACTGTTACGCCACACGGTAGTAGCCAAAAGAAAGGCACGCTAGACTAATGCAGACGGGCGTGAAGTCTGGAACATGAGAACTTATGAATGAATAAGAAGAAAAGTATGTAGATGCTTTTTACTTAACTTTTATTGATTCCTTGGAATACATCTCTCTTGAATACTCGTAAGCTATAGGCACTGATACAAATGGCTCCTTGCTAGTTCGTAGCCATTTACTTAGCTGATGGCTATTATGTCTCTCGGCTAATGAGAGAGAAAGGCTTCGTACAACTGGGCGATAGCTAGGTTCGCGTACAACTGGGCGGTAGCTTGGTTCTCGTACAACTGGGGTCGAGTCCACTCTCGTATCACGAGACCTGCCTTGGTGGTGGCGCTAGGTCTGCGATCACAGTGGCGACACGCGGGTCCGACATGTACTACATGGACCGCGGCCGATTTAAACTACCACCTAGCAAGTGTGGTGTCTGGCGGTGACACCACAACTACCTCTTACCATTAGGGCTGAGCTATTTACGGTTAAAATACGTAGCAGTAAGCGCAAAGGCGTGACAGCTACAAGTCCGTATCGGCTTTATACATACGGAAGTAGGAAGCGGGTCATTCTGTCAGTGGAGGGGGTTAAAACAACCGAGTCAGTTGAGAACATACCCCATTTACTGATGGAAAGATTCGGCGGTTCGGTCGCACCCACCAGGACAAGATTTAGTAGTTTCATGATTCCGCCCAATATATGAGGTAGTGGTACAACTCAGCACATTTAACCAATTCCCCTCTTCTTTTTCTTCTTAATCCTTTCTGCTTCAGGACAATTTGTGATGGCTCTCGATCTTCCACCATAAGCGAGTCCATCAACATGAGGTGGCAAATATGAGGTAGCCAAGGAGGTGGAAACGTGGGTTCTACTATGCCAAGATTGCTTGGTAGCTACAACAGGAAAACACATTTAATTAGCAGGAGTACAAAATAAGAAAGTATTTATTACTTAACTTTGCTGTAGTCCATGAGGAGTTGGTTGACAATTATAGAAGACGCGACTAGTCTAAGCGTCTGTAGAATGACATAATTTACAAGTCACAGATCTTGCAGTGACGAATTAATCTCTCGTAATCTTGAATATTGAATCCGGTTGATGGCAGCAATGACTGAGCTGCAGACGATGACTAACATCGACACTGGCTGACCACTGAGCGCGGCTACGAACTGTAGACTGGCACAACTGCACTACTCTCCTGCTGCACATGAAGTGGCCTAGCGGCGAGCGTAAGTACTGCGACTGGCTGTACACTTTTTGGCTAACACAGCCGTTCTTCTGTTCCGTTTATCGAGAGAATCGATCTCTCAGGCGGCGGTGTGGCTGTATGACTGAAGACATCACACTTTTAGCTGCTGGCAACAATGACAGGATACAATTTGTTTAACATCTTTGTATTTCGTTCTTAAGTGGGCGATAAGGTGCGGTCATGACGTGTTGGAAACTCATTCCAGCACCAAAATTAGGTTCAATGTGCAAAGCTTTATCAACTGACCTAGGTTCAATGTGCAAAGCTTTATCAACTGAAAATGCTGCAACACATTGTTCTATATCGATGTCCAGTCCTACCCTTAGTTGCTTGGTTTTACCAGCAACAGAGCGATCTACAGTGTGATGTTCTGCCAAGTCCTTATTTATCTGCAGCATATTCAGTGTCATGGAGTTTGAAAGCCTCATCCAAGATATTATATCTCTTACCGCCATGTACTAATCACTTTTCCAAAAATGCATCCACAAATCTATTCCATACTGATCCATTATTGTCTTGAAATATCTGTTATAAACCATTATAAAACCATGACCTATTTTACGGCTTAAAGGGCGTTTCTTTGTCCCCATCTCCAGCAATTATTCAGTATCTGTTTTCACAGGTATTACTTAGGAATTTTTGAGTATGTATGAATGACTATTAAAACATAACTGAAATCTTTATTTGCTCGTGAAATTGTATTGTTTTTATAAGGTCTGCCTGCCATAAATCATCCAAACCTTCTATTAGAAAGCGCCTGTATGAGAATGTTTTGCGTGTAGGTTTGTGAAGTTCTAATACTACTATCTCCAAAATTGTTATTCTTCTTCGATGCCTGAAATCATAGATATGACTGAGTTCATTTGGGCTGTATTCCTGGCAGCCCTAAGTAGATGTAACTCTTCTGTTACTTCATGTGGATCACCATGGGAGAATTAAATAGCTGGACACTTTCTACAGGACTTTATTGATCATCAGTTTCATTCTAAAGTTTATGTCCTTCAATATACTTTCTTGGCCGATCCCCGCAACTCCCCATACGAAATTTCCGCTGTTCAAAGCAGTGCTGATGTCCACTACTGTCAGCATTTTGAGAACTTCCTTCGCTTTTACTTTCACAATATCAAATATTGTCCCCTTAAGTGCTGATCAGAACTTCGGAAATTAAAAAAAAAGTCGCAGAGGTCAGGTAGGGCGAATACAGTAGGGGGTACTAACACAGTGAAGCTGTAGTTTGCAATGAACGCCATCAAGAACAAGGTAGAATGGACTGATCTAGTGTCTTGATGGAGCATTCAGGAATTGTTGTTTCACAGATCGGATCTTCATCTCCTCCGTCGTTCATGAACAGCAGACAGAATTCCATGAAACAATGTTGTATGTTTGGGTGACATTCAAGCACCGAATGAACGAAGACAATTCTACATTTATATTAAAAAAAAGAGAATGTCATCAAGAATTTGAATTCTGATGAGCTCATTTTTGCTTATTTTGCCCTGATCAGGTTGAGATCTTCAGGGTACTGTTTGGAGCTTCGCTTCAGGACTGTAAGTAAAAAATCATGATCTGTCACAAGTAACCACTCTGTCTAAAAATTATGGCTTATTAAAAGTGTTATCTAAAATATACCACAAACGTTCATTCTCGACTCCCTTTTCCTCTGGAGTGAGAAGTTTTGAAATCATTTTTTATGCAGAGTTGTTGAGTACTGAATGATTCACCAAATATCTGACTTCCCTGTTAATTCTCGAGACTTTATAAAGAGCTCGAACGCTCCGACGACGATTTAAACGGATCACTTTACTATTTATTTCGATATTCTCTCCTGTTTTTATGAACTCACAATAAACACTCACTTCTGTACACATTCTTTAAAGTGACATGTGCTTCTGCAGCAGTACAACCCAGTTTCAGAAGAAACTTGAGGTTAACTCGTAGCTCCGTCTGAACACTTTGGATAATTCGCCGAGACGCTAGTGCACGGACTTCAACAGTGAGACTGAGCATCGTATAATCATGTCCATCTACCTGAGGATGTGAAAGTATCAAGTCACATGAATATGTTCAAAAGTAATATAGCGAGCTTGTTGCTTACCGATAGCAGAATTAGTAGTTTCTTTCTAGTTTCCGCCCCATCTCGCAGAGATGAATTGTTCATTTTTTTGTGATAAATGCCGATACCTTTGCTGGGGCTACGTCTACAAGATAACTAGAGGTTAATAATATTTCTGTATTTCCTACAGCTCGGGCTTTTTATTCGTCAATGTGTGTGTTGTCTCCCCTACACACAACTGCCGTCTGTAATATTTCACAATACGTTAATACCTCTTCTGGAAAATACTTTTCAGGGTTTGAAATTTTTATGAGTGTTAGATCCTCTAAACCAAGTGTCTTCAAATTTTCGATTCCTCAACTGTATTGCATGGTTGGTTAAACTTACTGGGTGCTCCTCAGTATAAGAGATTGCTCCCTGCTGTTTCTGCATTTTCCATGTATCACACTATCCATGTAATAGTTAATGAAATCAGTAACAGAATATCCTTCTTCTCCTTCCTCTTCCTTTTTTTCGTCTTCTTCTTCTACTTCTCTTATGTCTTCATACATGTTATCAAGTATATGGGACAGCCAGCTATGACTTTCATTTACAAGTTCGAAAATTCCTGAGAAAGAATGATCACGTTCTATCTCTACTAATTTGAGCAATCCTAATTGCTGCTGAATAGCGTTCTGCGTCTCGATAACTTTGCATTTTGTCAACATGCTCTTACATACTAAACGGGCTTTAAGACAGTATACAACTTACATACTTTCAGACTAGCTTTACATCTTCGAATTTTTTCCATCTGAGGAAGTTTGCTGTTACCATATTCAAGTGAGCCACAATGCCTTAAGTACTGTTGCCATGTCGAACATTTACAGCTTTAATTCATTCAGTGGTAATTTAACCAAGCTATGAGGGGCGTTCAAAAATTAAAACATTCGTTTCTGGAAGCAGGTTCATTTTATTCAGGAATAAAACATGCTATATTATTTCCCACTCTTTTGGTTAAAAAACCCTATTTTTTAACATAATCTCCGTTAACGTGACGGCCTTACGCCACCTTACACGGATGACCTGTGTGCCCATGCGGTACTGCTCTAGGAGCCAATGTCTTGCTGCATTAATAACCTCCTCATCATCCATGCATTGCTTACCACGTAGTGTATCCATCATTGTACGAAGCAGAGGGAAGGTGCGAAATCTGTGCCGTAGAGTATATGAGGAAGAATAGTCTAATTAAGTTTCCTGAGCTCCTCTCAGGCGCGTAGACTTGTGTGAAGCCTTGTGTTGTCATGCAGAAGTAAAAGTTTCTATACATTTTTGTGGTGACGAACACCCTGAAGTCATTACTTCAATTTCCTGAGGACAGTCTTCTGTTAGGCGTTGAGGAACCCAGCCGGCACTCACTATGAGCACCCCAGCTTGTGGATGAGGATGTCAGCACTACGTCCAGTGGAGCATCAAAGTGTTCCGGAGATTACCTCGAATGAGAGTGTCCGCACGTTCCAACACAACAGGATCGCAGTTCTGTGCTGCCAGCTAGCACGCGGGAGATGGACAGGATAGCGTGACCTTATTGCGATGATAACAGGCGTCTCGCTGAATGACTCGTCATGCTTTCGTTCACTGTTAGGTCTCCATAGACATTCGGCAGGCGCTTATGAATATCTGCGATGCTATACTTTTCCGCCAAAAGAAACTCAGCGACAGCTCTTTGCTGAGAACACGAATCCATTACATAGGCCATTTTGAAGGCTTAGTATAGCGCCATCACCTGTCGGAACTTAATGAAACTATAGGAGCTGAACCAGGAATATTCCGTGATGTCCCACAGTAAATGCCGCATTTTTCAATCGAAATTGACCGAGAGAAGGAATGTGTTGTACTACATTTTGAGCTACTCTTGTATAATTGGTTTACAGAACTTAGTTGTTTGTTTGAATTTCCGTATTATGACGTTTAAGATTTTCATTGAGGAATTCAATACTATCACTCAACACTACAGATCTTGTAGACTCGATTTTCAGAAGTTCATTATTTGTTTGCATTAATGTAGAATGATGTTAAAAACTTTCGTTTATAAGGTCAATTAATGCATCATTATACAAAAGGATGTTTGGCCTGTGCATCATGCACTCAGAAGGAACGCATGGCGTACATTCAGATTTATACGTGATATGAAATATGCTGACACAGTTATCTGTGCTCATTACTTTTTTGATGATGTCTCACAGAGGAGTACTGCAAGACAGGAGACATCAAGTGGCAGTGGGCATATTTGTGGACAAATTATGGGTATCTCAAATAGACTCATACACTTTTATTAAGGAATAAATAATGACAATAATATTAAATTTTGACAGAGACTACTTGACAGTTTGTTCAGTATATGCACCAAAAGATGGAAAGGGAGAAGAAGGAAAAGAACTTTACTCTATTTTGTAAATGAAATAGGTGAGCAAAATAAAAATGACAGTGAATTTACTTGGAGATTTTATAGCAAGAGAAGGGAACCAAGCTATCAGTAATGTAATTAACACCAAATGGAAAATTGTTTCAAATAAAAATGGCAAGAAATAAGGCAATCCACAATTTTTAATAATTTGAAAATTTTAACAATTTTCTCAAAAAAGAACACATGGTCAATTTGTGGCCAAAGGTCGCTAATTAAATATGCAATAGTTAACAAGAAAGTAACGTCGCTGGTAATCGATACAAAAATATGTCGAGGAAGTGACCACCTATTTTTACCATTATTCAGCACTTTCTAAAATGAATATTTTAACCAGGTGTAGAAGGAGTGTAACACTCACAGAAGTAAAGAAACAACGTTCAAAGTACACTTTTTACAAGAGGAAAGTATACCATATTCGAAATGAGATAAAATGACCAACTGTTAATGAAACCCACCACTGAAGATGTTATTGAAGAATGGGAGAATGTCAGTAGTGATGTTCAGAAGGCAGCTTCGAAGGCACTGGGAATAAGATTTAAAAAATGTAATAGAAGGATTAGGAATATGGAATGGCGAATTATAAAAAGTAATAAGAGAGGAAAAGCAAGCTTATTTAAAATATCTACAAAGAAAACCACCATAATTAGGAGCAGCATTGCAGATGCTCCAAATGGCTCTGAGCACTATGGGACTTAACTTCGGAGGTCATCAGTCCCCTAGAACTTAGAACTAATTAAACCCAGCTAACCTAAGGACATCACACACATCCATGCCCGAGGCAGGATTCGAACCTGCGACCGTAGCGGTCGCGCGGTTCCAGACTGTAGCGCTTAGAACCGCTCGGCCACCCCGGCCGGCTGAAGCGACGAATGAAAATTTTCGTTAGTCACTTGTGTCTGCATATATCAGTCACAAAAAGAAGGAATAACTGATGATATGATTTAAGGGTCAGATCACTCTACTAGCTCGGTTTGGACAGGAATTCGTTCTTGTGTTAGGAAAGAAACCACCCAGGCACTCGCCTTCAGCTGTAAAAGAAAGCCACAGAAAACCTAAATTTTAATGACCAGATGGAACTTTGGCTCTGTTCCTCACGAAAACCAGTTCATTGTATTAAATACTATTTCACATCTCTCGTTTCTTTTATACATTTAACAATGAACTTGAACTGAACAGGACATTTTCTCAAACGATGCTGTGATACAAGTTTATCACCATAACAATCTTCGCTGCACTACCTGTTTAGAGAGGGTAACTACTTATTCCAAGGCGATTCCCGTTTCCCTACAACACGAACAATCGGAAACGAGTAATGGACCTCTGTTTCCCTACAAGGCATGGTATGTGCATGGCCTGTTACATCACGTGGTAAGGCAGTCTGTGTGTCTGCTTAGTAGTGTGGCTTGTTGTAGATATATTTTGGTAATAACAATACAATAATAATCAGTTTTTTTGTGAAATCTTATAGGACTTAACTACTAAGGTCATCAGTCCCTAAGCTTACACAACTACTTAACCTAAATTATCCTAAGGATAAACACACACACCCATGCCCAAGGGAGGACTCGAACCTCCGCCGGGACCAGCCTCACAGTCCATGACTGCAGCGTCCTAGACCGCTCGGCTAATCCCGCGCGGCAATAATCAAATGTTTCTCTCAATTGTGTTTCATTTCAGCTGCGTAAGAGGTTCACACGACTTTTCCAAAATAAGTATTTATGGTTTGAGTTCACGTTACTTGCAGTGGAATCTTTGGATCTTCACTGCGCTCTTCTGGGTATCTACCTAACGGTGGTCATCATTTCCTTACACTATGTGGCTGGCAGCAGCAGACTGCCTAGGCTGTGTCAAGCTACGACACGGAAGTGGTGGAATGCATCTCAAACCCTCGTGTGATATTACCGCTCATTGTAAACAAATTTTATTTAATGGTGGTAGCTGTAGCTGATGCCCAAGCAGCATAGGAACCATCTAGGATCACAGTGTGTCAGGATTCGAAGGAGTCTTGGAATATCTCGAACTGTTTCGGCTGTTTTGCAAGGCGAGCAACATTGCTGATACTAATGTTTAGCCAGCCGGTGTGACCGAGCGGTTCAAGGCGCTTCAGTCTGGAACCGTGCGACCGCTACGGTCGCAGGTTCGAGCCCTGTCTCGGGCATGGATGTGTGTGGTGTCTTTAGGTTAGTTAGGTTTAATTAGTTCTAACAAGGGAACCTCCCCATCGCACCCACCTCAGAATTAGTTACAAGTTGGCACAGTGGATAGGCCTTGAAAAACTGAACACAGATCAATCGAGAAAACAGGAAGAAGTTGTGTGGAACTATGAGAAAAATAAGCTGAGTAGTCCATGCGCAAGATAGGCAACATCAAGGACAATCTGAACTCAGGAGTGCCGTGGTTAGCGTGAGCAGCTGTGGAACGAGAGGTCCTTGACTCAAGTCTTCCCTAAGGTGAAAAGTTTAATTCTTTATTTTCAGACAATTATTATCTGTCCGTCCGATGCGAGGTAACTGCGCCGTAGTATGGGGACGCTACACCTAAACAAACATCGAAACACACGACGTCAGTCGACTACAGCGCACGGAAGAGACAGTATTCCTACTAACGAGGCTCCCTGGCTGGTAGTTGACTGTTCGCTACTTTGGACGAGAGTGCATTAAATACGTGAGATGTATTCCGTGGGCAATATGAATCCAGCAAAACACAGACACTAAACTTATTACAGTGAACAAAGACGTCAATGAATGAACGAACAAATCATAACTTTGCGAAAATAAAGAAAGTAAACTTTTCACTCTAGGGAAGGACCTCTCGTTCCGCAGCTGCTCACGCTAACCACGGGACCACGGCGCTCCTGAGTTCAGATTGTCCTTGATGTTGCCCATCTTGCGCATCGACTACTCAGTTTGTATATTTTGCTTATTTTTTCATAGTTCCACACAACGTCTTCCTGTTTTTTCGATTGATCTGTGTTCAGTTTTTCAAGGCCTATCCATTGTGCCAACTTATAATTAAATCTGACGGGGGTGCGATGGGGAGGTTCCCTTGTAAGTTCTAGGGGACTGATGACCTCAGATGTTGTCCCATAGTGCTCAGAGCCATTTGAACTAATGTTTATTCCGATTTGTTATTGACCTCTCAGTTGAGTCAAAGTAGTACCATACTCAGGGAATGAGCGTAGGTAAACAGACGAAGAAAATCTGCTTCACTGTTCTACACAAGACTCTAAACGTGGCGGTTTGTCATTGCCTTCCTCCGACCTGCAATGATCTGTCAAGAGTGTATCACTGCGGTGAGTGCTTGTGCAATGTAGTACTAGGTTCGTGCTGTAGTGGGTGAACGGAAGGGGGAAGGAGAAACCGCTGCCGGTACATTTCCTACTCGCCTTGAATATCACCAGTAGCGCCACCTAGCTTAACGTCTGCATCCGACGGGCGGAAGCACTATCAATAGGGTTCACGTGCCCTCGCTTCATGAGACAGTGCGGAGAGATTTGGAATTTAACACAAAGCCTTGGCAGAAAGACTGATGATAAGAACTTTATGCCACCAACTCTCCTCGCCTTGTCGACCAGACATAGCCGGCGAAAATTTTCCACCACTAGAACTGCAACAAGCGCATCCTGAGACGAGCGCACGGTACAGGCGTTCGTCAGTGGCCTCGGTAACGGATACGGATTATTGACGTCTGGTAGTGAAATTTACGAGCCGCACCGCAAATTACAACCTCGCGTAGAAGATGATAGCTGTGTAGTTTGTTTTCCACCAATTTCGAGAAGCAAATGGGTATAGTGGCCGCTAGAGTGCGTTTCAACCTATGTCAGAAGAAAGTGAACCTATTTCAGAAGAAGGTGGACCAGTCCGATAAAACTTGGTTGGGCTGCGTAGCAGGACCATAGTCGCCACTGCAGTATTCTGAGCTCTCAGATTAACACGTCTTATGCCGATACTAAGCTTCGGAATGTGATTGTGGGTTTAACACCCGATAAAGAAGTTCGGGCTAGAGCTCTTAGAAAGTCTGATCCTAGTTTAGGCGAGATTCTCCACACAGCTCAATCGTCTAAAACTTCATTTGCCGCACAACGTGTGGACTCGTCAGTTGCACAATGGGTACCCATCGTTGACGTGGGAGTGGCAGAAGTGCGCCTTAGAAAACTGATTATAAGACTACGTCAAAATGCATAGATATTGCAGCACAATTACACAACAGTGCCAGTGAATCTACTCGGAATAGATACATGAATTTACCAGATGTCTAGGCTAAAGTAAACACACGAACCAATACAAAAAAAAAATGGTTCAAATGGCTCTGAGCACTATGGGACTCAACATCTGAGGTCATCAGTCCCCTAGAACTTAGAAATACTTAAACCTAACTAACCTAAGGACATCACACACATCCATGCCCGAGGCAGGATTCCAATCTGCGACCGTAGCAGTCACGCGGTTCCGGACTGAACTGCCTAGAACCGCACGGCCACCGCGGCCGGCATGAAGCAATACAGATAGCCAACGAAGACCAAAGAATGTTTACTGGACGAAGGTATTTGTGTAGTTGCAATTTTTTTTTTATAGATGTAGGAGGGAGTGTAATGAATAAAAAATTCTAACCGACAGCGTATGAGCGTTACAGTAGGGGTGGGAGTGGGATGTTTAAAGGTCACTCTTTTATGTTTTTCGTGAATGACTCGAAAATGACGGCTTATAGAAAAACATTTTCCCAGTAGAATTCGAAATTCGAGACAATTTCGAACAAAAATTGTCCGATCAGATTTTTCTCTAGGACGAATATTTTCTTTTTTTGCAGGGGATGGAAAAATCAAAGATTATTAAAAATGTTGTTTAAACTGTGTAAACTTAATACCTATCTTTTAATTAATTACGTTAAAAACACACATTAAATGGGTGTACTACGTCTAAGTGCAATAGAGCCGTATTAAGGGATAAATTCTGTTATGGGGATGTAACAGTGTTACACCCACAGAACACAATTTAACCCTTAATACGGGTCTGCTATACTTAGACATGGTACACACATTTAATATTTGTTTCAAACCCATTTCATTTAAAAATGGCTCTGAGCACTATGGGACTTAACATCTGAGGTCATCAGTCCCCTAGAACGTAGAACTACTTAAACCTAACTAACCTAAGGACAACACACACATCCATGCCCGAGGCAGGATTCGTACCTGCAACCGTAGCGGTCGCGCGGTTCCAGACTGAAGCGCCTAGATCCGCTCGGCCACCATTTCATTTAAAGTTAAATGTTAATTTTACACCGTTATAACGATATTTTTAATAATCTGATGTTTTCCATCCCTTGAAACCCGGAAAGTATTCGTCCTTTGTAGGAAATGTAATATACACTCCTGGAAATGGAAAAAAGAACATATTGACACCGGTGTGTCAGACCCACCATACTTGCTCCGGACACTGCGAGAGGGCTGTACAAGCAATGATCACACGCACGGCGCAGCGGACACACCAGGAACCGCGGTGTTGGCCGTCGAATGGCGCTAGCTGCGCAGCATTTGTGCACCGCCGCCGTCAGTGTCAGCCAGTTTGCCGTGGCATACGGAGCTCCATCGCAGTCTTTAACACTGGTAGCATGCCGCGACAGCGTGGACGTGAACCGTATGTGCAGTTGACGGACTTTGAGCGAGGGCGTATAGTGGGCATGCGGGAGGCCGGGTGGACGTACCGCCGAATTGCTCAACACGTGGGGCGTGAGGTCTCCACAGTACATCGATGTTGTCGCCAGTGGTCGGCGGAAGGTGCACGTGCCCGTCGACCTGGGACCGGACCGCAGCGACGCACGGATGCACGCCAAGACCGTAGGATCCTACGCAGTGCCGTAGGGGACCGCACCGCCACTTCCGAGCAAATTAGGGACACTGTTGCTCCTGGGGTATCGGCGAGGAC
Source organism: Schistocerca piceifrons (assembly GCF_021461385.2). Lineage (NCBI taxonomy): Eukaryota > Metazoa > Arthropoda > Insecta > Orthoptera > Acrididae > Schistocerca > Schistocerca piceifrons. The sequence goes on from NC_060149.1 coordinate 59,900,124, forward strand.
CATTCGCAACAGTCTCTATGAACCTGGGCTACGGTCCCGCACACCGTTAGGCCGTCTTCCGCTCACGCCCCAACATCGTGCAGCCCGCCTCCAGTGGTGTCGCGACAGGCGTGAATGGAGGGACGAATGGAGACGTGTCGTCTTCAGCGATGGGAGTCGCTTCTGCCTTGGTGCCAATGATGGTCGTATGCGTGTTTGGCGCCGTGCAGGTGAGCGCCACAATCAGGAATGCATACGACCGAGGCACACAGGGCCAACACCCAGCATCATGGTGTGGGGAGCGATCTCCTACACTGGCCGTACACCACTGGTGATCGTCGAGGGGACACTGAATAGTGCACGGTACATCCAAACCGTCATCGAACCCATCGTTCTACCATTCCTAGACCGGCAAGGGAACTTGCTGTTCCAACAGGACAATGCACGTCCGCATGTATCCCGTGCCACCCAACGTGCTCTAGAAGGTGTAAGTCAACTACCCTGGCCAGCAAGATCTCTGGATCTGTCCCCCATTGAGCGTGTTTGGGACTGGATGAAGCGTCGTCTCACGCGGTCTGCACGTCCAGCACGAACGATGGTCCAACTGAGGCGCCAGGTGGAAATGGCATGGCAAGCCGTTCCACAGGACTACATCCAGCATCTCTACGATCGTCTCCATGGGAGAATAGCAGCCTGCATTGCTGCGAAAGGTGGATATACACTGTACTAGTGCCGACATTGTGCATGCTCTGTTGCCTGTGTCTATGTGCCTGTGGTTCTGTCAGTGTGATCATGTGATGTATCTGACCCCAGGAATGTGTCAATAAAGTTTCCCCTTCCTGGGACAATGAATTCACGGTGTTCTTATTTCAATTTCCGGGAGTGTAGTTTCATTTGCTACTGGGATAAAATTTCGCTGCAAGGCGCATCTTTCGATTTCTTCTGCAAAAATGTAAAAAATTACCTTTAAATGTCGACCACCCCCACCCCAACGCTCACCTTCCGTCGCTCAAGATGTTTAGTGCGTTGTTCATGACTTTCCCTCCTACCAATGTACAAAGATTTGCGACTACACGAATTTTTCCCCTGATTTTCTGCGTCGTTTGGACTAGGATAGTGATTTTACTGCTACTACTAATACTGCTAGTAGTAGTACAGATATCGTAGCTATAGTTCGTGAGCTAACTAGAAAATCTTTCACTAAGCGTTAGTGCAAACACTGACGTCGTAGTTGCTTACAGCGCAGTGATACGTGTTTGACTTGCAATAAAGTAGGCAAGTGGCGGTCGTCTGTCAAAGCCGCCTACGGGCTTCTCCAGGGTATGGTGTAGTAGTGCACAGTGACATCTGTCAATACCCAAACTCCATTCAAACTGCTGACATCACTTGGCATCAACAACGTGGACTCTAGCTTCCTAGAGGATACCGAAGCTTCTGTATCCATAATCAACGCTGAAACATAGTAGTGTATCGATACATCGTCTTTAGAGGTTACGAAACGTCGTATGATAATGCACAGTTATTGTTGTGGGTAGGCAGGAGAGCCAACACCGTGTTATTAGAGGAAGCCGAAAGGCACGCGTTTAAGCTCACGCAGGCTGGCGTGAGGTCTGGAACAGGACAAGGAAATTAGAATTTAGAAAAACGGACGTAGCTGGTTGAATACTTAACTTTAATTCATAAATGGTGAACGTCACTCTTGATTGTACGTTATTCACAATATCAATAGTAACTGAACATGGCGCCTTGCTAGGTCGTAGCAAATGACGTAGCTGAAAGTTATGCTAACTATCGTCTCGGCAAATGAGAGCGTATTTTGTCAGTGAACCATCGCTAGCAAAGTCGGTTGTACAACTGGGCGAGTGCTAGGAAGTCTCTCTAGACCTGCCGTGTGGCGGCGCTCGGTCTGCAATCACTGATAGTGGCGACACGCGGGTCCGACGTATACTAACGGACCGCGGCCGATTTAACGGCTACCACCTAGCAAGTGTGGTGTCTGGCGGTGACACCACAGTTATCATCCAAATAACAATCAACGTTATCTGTATTCATATAGGTAGACCAGTAACATTTTTTTCGTATTTTCTTCACCTGTAGGAATTAACGTGAGTAGTTTTTCCAACCTACTTTGGCCTCGTAGTGAACAATGATGTTTAGAGAATATCTCACCTCGAAAAGAATGATAATAAATACACTGCGTCAAAAAAAGTTGAAGAAGCAGCCTTTGCTCCTGAGCAAGGAAAATGGCTATGGCAAATTTGTACCGAATTATGTACAAGCAACATACTGCCTCAACCAACTTCGAAATTGGGAGAAAAATTTCAGAGATACGCTGCTTGTCAGGCTGCGTTCTTGAGGCTAAAAATGTGACAGATGGCTTCCCGCTGCGTGGTCACATTTACACCAAGAAAACATATAGTCCTTGTGACAGATCATTAGCAATTCTGGATAAGCACTGTTCTGTTACATAAGTCCTTAATGGTACGGAACAACCTGTTGCATAAGCATGTCAAACAGCTGTACAGTTGGAATACAGCCAACTACAGTAGAAAAAAGTATTGTAGCTACTATTTAGGGTATGAATAACTCCACGTATTCTTGTAGGAAATAAAACTCCAGCTGCTCACGGACCACAAGTGCGCAATTTCGCTTTTTAGCCATTGACTGAACCTAAAGGGTGAGAAGACTCAACGGTTGCTACCATGGCCGCTGTCTATATAAGATCTACTAGCGGTCCACCGCTAAACAACGCTGATATTCTGTCGCCTCTATTGATAGCTTCCGATCACGAGTTCAAAAAGCAATTATGGACGGGAAAGATGTCATTTCTATCGCCGGAGCAGTGACGCCGACAAGGACGAAATCGGTCGAATCCGATACATATTCCTCTCGAGTGTCTGCTCCCAATCAGCCATGGTACCTTGTGCACATCGACTTAGCAGGTCCTTTCAAGTACATCAGAACATTACAGAGAGCGTGACCATTACGCAAATCGAGGCCAAAATTGTAGCTTGGTCTTTAGTGCGTCCGTAACTGCGACTGGGTACAACTGTCTGCTGTGCGTCCCCCTTCTGAAGGGGGTTGACAGTGCGGATACTGGAGAGCTGACACGAGTGAGTCCTTTCAGCGACCTTCAGGTTTCTTCTCTCCTCTGATTGTCGTGGCTGGGGCATATATAGCCTCTCCGGCTCTTTGTTAGGTCCGTATTCCTTTACCTACATATCGTATAAATTAAAATCTTCAGCAACGTTTTTCTGTTTGTATGTGGAGGCCAGTCTCTGTAACAACTCTACGAATTTTATACGGTCTTCACTAACTGGTACACTAACTCACGAGGAAGGTTTTGCATATAATTATTACCGCTACGTCAGACAAGTAGTCCGGCCGTAGACACATAGCGAAAAGTGTGAAGCCGAGGCGGGTCACCAGTGTTCTACACTGAGGTGACAAATGCCATGAGACACCTCATAATACTGCATCGGAGCTACATTCGCACGGCGTAGTGCAGCACCTCAATGTGGCGTGGACTCGACAAGCCGTTGGAAGTCCCCTGCAGAAATATCGAGCAATACTGCATCTAAAGCCGTCCACAATTGCGGATGTGTTGCCGGGGCAGGATTTTGCGCACGAACTGATCTCTCGATCATGTCCTATAAATGTTCGATTGGATACATGTAGGTCGATCGGCATGGCCAAATCATTCGCTCGAACTGTCCAGAAAGTTCTTCAAACCAAATGCGATTTATTGTGGCCCGGTGGCATGACTCATTGCCATCCGTAAAAATTCAGTCGTTGACATGAAGTCCATGAAGGCTGTAAATTGCCTCCAAGTAGCCGAACATAACCGTTTACAGTCAATGATCGGTTCAGTTGGACCACAAGACCCAGTACATTCCATGTAAACACAGCCCATACCATGATAGAGCCACCACCAGCTCTCACAGCTTCTTGTTGACAACTTGGGTCCATGGCTTCGTAGGGTCTACGGTGCACTCAAACGCTACCATCAGCTCTTACCAGCTGAAATCGGTACTCGTCTGTCCAGGCCACAGTTTTCCAGTAGTCTAGGGTCCAACCGATATGTTCACGTGCTCAGCAGAGGCGCTGCAGGCGATCTCGCGCTGTAAGCAAAGGCACTCGCGTCGGTCGTCAGCTGCTATAGCATCTAACAACCCTACCACAACAAACGTAAAAAATTAATTATGATTGTAGTGTTGCTCACGCTACTAAATACTGCATTTTATTGCAACAATAACGTTATATTATGTGGCAGGTGTCATTAGAGCACAGTTAATAAAGTCATTTCATGAAATAATGGATAAACTAGGCACTCATCTTTTCGTGTTTCTCACGCTGGTCTCGTTGTGAACTCATGGCTCAATCGTCGAAAATCTAGGTGGTGATGATTCCAAGCTCGGATGCAAAGAGGCCTAGGTGTTATTCTGCGATATTCAAAAGTTTTATAGATGTGTTTCATAAACCGTTCTTGAAGATTAAACTTTTGCAAGTTAGCACAATGGTGATGTAAGAAAGTAATCAGCACTCCGAATTTAAGTTACACTTCTTTTTTATTAATTTTGTTGCAATATCACGTAACTCACAAAACATCACTTGACAATATAAAACATACTTGAAAATATCTTCCTTACTGATAAAGTTCACATTTTATAAACTGACTACAATTTGCGTCTTTTCAACCAAGACTTGACCCAGTAATAACCGCTTACGCGCCCAAAAATCTGAGTTACATGTACGACAAAGATCATAGTGACAAAAGAAAGAATACACATAAGAATAATATCATTGTAATATAAATATATCGATGTATCAAAGTACCTCTACATTAATGAAATCAAATCTGAATGTTGTCACAGAAATATGTTAACTATTCTACAGAAACACAGTAGAATATTGCTGGCATCGAGAGGTTGAGGTGAGGCACCGTAATGGTTACGTAATTAAAATACCATTACAAGCAGCACAGTCCTGACGGATACGTTCGTAGTACGTCCCATACTGATTTCTGTGGTTACTGCACGCAGTGTTGCTTGTCTGATAGCACTGAGAACTCTACGCAAATGCCGCTGCTCTCGGTCGTTAAGTGAGGGCCGTCGGCCACTGCATTGTATGCGCTGAGAGGGGATGACTTAAATCTGGTATTCTCGGCACACTCATAAAATTATGGATTTCGGAATATTGATTTACCTAACAATTTCAAAAATGGAACCTCCCATGCTTCTAGCTCCAACTAGCATTCCACGTTCAAAATGCGTTAATTCCCATCGTGCGGCGGTAATCACATTGGAAACATTTTCGCATGAATCACCTGAGCATAATGTCAGCCCCGCCGTATGTACGCGGTACTAATGCCACCTCTAATTGTGCGTGCCGCTATCGCATCACCTTGTCACTTCATTGTATATTTCTGAATATTTAGTAGTGTGTCTAGAATATACTTCTAGACAGTGAGATCTTTAGCAGCCTAAGCAACAGTTTGTTTTCCGCGATAATGATGCAGTAATAATGTGATGTACATGGCACTCTTTGTCTACACAGAATGGCCTCTTCCTTGTAAGGCAGTGTCCTGGCAGAGGAACAACGCATCCGGAACCCTTCGCGTGGATTAGCGTAACATGCTGGCTCTTTGTTTCCTCGGCTTGCCCTGCCATATTACATAGAGGAACCTAATTACTAAATAAGTGCCTGAAATTTTCCACCTTTCCCACTAACTTTTACAATCTTATTCAGTTATTATCTATTTGGGCAATATGTCAGTACTTCAAATCAATGATCGTGGAAGATGAAGGGAAACTTAAAAATTTAAACAGAGGCTATGTTTACTGCAGCTGAAAGTCTGACAGAATCTCAACTGATATTTCTGGATTAATCTGTAGAAGCAGATTTTGTTAATCCCATGTTTATGAAATGTGGTAGCCATGGTGACCTTGGCTGATTGCTGTCGGTTCATCAACATGCACTCACGAATACAATTAAATCTCTTGCATGCTGCAACAATCCAAACCAATCCATTCTGTTGTAATAAAGTAATTAGACGGCGTATCTCCAATATTGACATTAAGTCATTCATTATCAGATTCATATAACTGAAAGACAGAATACATTTATTTCTAGTGACATCTGTCGATAAATCAACAAGACGTATGGTTTTCGTTATGTCCTGCGTAACACAGAGCTAGACACTCTGACCTTCGCATTTCTTCGTGATATACTGCGGTGCTCTTGAGCTACCAAGATCGATTGCGACGTCGTTGTCCGTATTTTGATGTAGTCGGAGATCATTTGTTATCTTGCGTCACAAAAACTTGGCGAACAGCAGAGGTAGAAGGAAAACGCTTCTTGTGTTAGAGTCTTTCAGTTTTAAGTGTCTCATCTGTTTAGTGAAGAGATTATCCTCGCAGGTGTTATTATGCGTAGTGCTGATAACACATTCATTACGTCTAGTAGACGCTGAGAAAGAAACCCGTTCAGAGTAAAACATTCATACTTTTTGTATTAGTCATCTGCTCACAGATATTCATTTTATGCAGCTCGTTAAGGGTTTTACTTTTCCCAAGTAATTAGGTACTTTGGTGCTAAATTAAATCGACCTAACATTTTGTCATGATCTAACGTCTGGACTGGAGCAACATTAATGCAGTTGGAACCTCATCTAAGATCTCAAAAGACTGCAGAAGGACGTGGGTTGGTACCTTGTTTTGATAAATGTCCCAACATAAATTTCCAAGGAATTGTGGAGACTGTAATGGTGATGGTTAGGCAGAAATTTCAGCCTATACTGTACTAGGTGCACATCTCAGTCCAGTAAACCCTGATTCATATTTTCCGTGGTTTCTAACTCGCCTTTGGCTGTTGCCACGGTGGTTGCTTCCACAAAACTACAGCCTAGTTCTGCCACCCATTATTTTCTAAGTCAGAGCTTCGTCTGCAGTAATCCTAACATCGGCGAGGCTTTGAAGTCGAGTCAGTATTTTTAGTTCTTGGGTAAAAAACCAGCTATCTATCACTGTAATTTTCTCATTGGAAGTAATAATCAGTTGCAAAGGATCTAAGACCAAAGAATATAAATATTTCTTGGAGTCCAACGAGCCTTGTTGTTGGTCAGAGAAATGTAATTCTTTTTATAAAATATTGATGTGTACAGTATTTTGATTTCTTCCCCCACCCCCACCCTCTTCTTCTGCAATATTTACAGGGTAGATAGAAACAGTTTAAAAAGCTTGTAAGGGTGTTGCAATAGAGGATGTGCTGACAAATAATTATTAAGACAAAAATTTGGGAAGTTGCGTCGTTTCGAAGTTAGCCAATCTGGCTGCTGCGCTCGCAGATTCAAGCGACTCGACGAGACAGTGTAGCCAAACGTGATCTTCGTTTGTTTTTCTGTAATTGAAGAAGACAACATTACAGAAATTGGACATGGTATGGTAATAAGGATCAAACCCTAGCTAAAAGCTGAGCAGTCTCGTGCCCTATCATCTACATTATGAAAACAATTGACACTAAACGTGTCTGGCAGGCCATTTCAGTTTGCTCGCTCAACGACATCAATGGCTAACTTCAATGCTAATTAATTCGGAAACCGCGCAACGAATCGAATTTTTTTCTTAACAGTTATTTCTCAGCACAACCTACCCCACATCACCTTCACAAGGTTTTCAGACCGTTTCTAACCACCTTACACAAAGAAACATTTCATTGTTGAGGCATAATTCCATCGTGATCTTGCTGACTTGTTTTTAATCAACGTGAAACCTGGAACAGACGAAGAACTGCATCGCCCAGTACGCAGAGTTTTTTCAAGGAGAACTGTTATCACAAAAGGAATTGGTGACCTTCATCAAGCTGATTTGGCTGAACTGATTGCATTTTTCAAATGTATTCGCGTTAGAAATATCTATTATCAGTAACTGATGTATACTTGCAGTATGTATGAGTCGCTACTCTAAAGAGTAAAACTAGCACTGAGGTTGTAGACAGGTTTAGAAAAATAAATGAAAAGAGTAATTGGATACCAAAATGCTTACAGACAGACATAGCTCAGGAAGTTTACAATATTCATTTCAAGAAGCTAAATAGATGGGAACAATGGCAGGAGGGTGTGCACAATGAGGAAATCAAAGAAAAACTGCGAATGAACTCTATAGAAGTAGCAGTCAGGGCGAACAGGCCTAGATGGTGGGATAATGTTACACGCAAGGGAGAAGCAAGGTTACCCAAGAGACTCATGGGTTCAGCAGTAGAGGGTAGGAGGAGTCGGGGTAGACCAAGGAGAAGGTATCTGGATTCGGTTAAGAATGATTTGGAAGTACTAGGCTTAACATCAGAAGAGGCACCAATGTTAGCATTGAATAGGGGTTCATGGAGGAATTTTATAAGGGGGACTGTGCTCCAGACTGAACGCTGAAAGGCATAATCAGTCTTAAATGATGATAATGATGATGATGATGATGAGAAGCTAACGGAAAAATATAAAAGAAATCACTACTCACCGTTTTCAGACTTTAAAACTTCAGTTGTATAGCGATTAGAAAGCACCCTGAAAGGAAAAATGTGTAAACATTCCACAACTCAGTGTTATTTAAAATGTGTCCATTCAGTGCAAGATCTATTCAGTCACTAGAGGCACAATAAACAGAGAACAGTTAATATAATCCTGATGACTTGAAAGCGTTTTGTCTGCTACATGTAACAGGATGAAGATGATCGATGCGCGAAAAGCTAAGTTCAAAGATGTGGTTTTTGATAGAAGTAGCAAACATAAGTCGATTTTCGAGAAAGGCTTCTGTGGTGTCATCGCCAGACACCACACATGCTAGGTGGTAGCCTTTAAATCGGCCGCGGTCCGTTAGTATACGTCGGACCCGCGTGTCGTCACAATCAGTGATTGCAGACCGAGCGCCGCCACACGGTAGGTCTAGAGAGACGACCTAGCACTCGCCCCAGTTGTACAACCGACTTTGCTAGCGATGGTTCACTGACAAAATCCCCTCTCATTTGCCGAGACGATAGTTAGCATAGCCTTCAGCTACGTCATTTGCTACGACCTAGCAAGGCGCCATTACCAGTTACTACTGATACTGAGTCATGTACAGTCAAGAGCGACGCTCATCATTTATGGATTAAAGATAAGTATTCCACCAGCTACGTCCGTTTTTCTAAATTCTAATTTCCTTGACCTGTTCCAGACCTCACGCCAGCCTGCGTGAGCTAAAACGCGTGCCTTTCGGCTTCCTCTAATAACCCGGTGTTGGCTCTCCTGCCAATCCACAACATTGGCGACGAGGCAACACCGCGTTCGTAACTATACTGCCCTGATTTACTTGTGTAATGGCTTCGCCAACATCTCCAGATGTACTGTCCGAATTTTATCGCTTACAGAATCAGCAGACACAGGCCTTACTGGATGCCCTTGGACAGCTCGTCCAGGGTCAACGTGCGATGGAAAACGATGCGGCAGCCGCCGCTCCACCGCTAACGCAGCCACAACACGCAGTGGCACCAATTTTTCGTCCTTTTGATGCTGCACTGGAAAGCTGGACGGAGTGGTCACGCCTATTTGGATTCCATCTCGCCGCCTACAGAATTCAAGGTAACGAGCGGCAGCCTTTTTTGTTATCTTCCGTCGGGGTGACGACATACCGTGTGATAGTCAAATTATTTCCCCGACGCGACATAGCAACTCTGTCCTACGACGAAATTTTGTCTGCATTAGATGCATATTTCAACGTAGTTGCCAAACGGTATACCTTCTTTCGTACAAAACGTATGGCAGATCAAACTAATAGGGAGTGGGTTGCAACCTTGGAAGGCCTTACTAGGGATTGTGCTTTTGAGTGTCAATGTGGACTCCCTTATTCAGATACTATGGTACGTGATGCAATTGCACAGAACGTTTCTGATGTTCATATACGGGAACAGATTTTGAAACTAGTCAATCCCTCCCTTCAACAAGTGATGGACATATTGGATCGGCAGGACACACTTGACTTTGCTCAGGAATCATTTGAAACTTCGCCACCCATGTGTCAGGTTAACCGGCCCGCCGGGCGAGCTGCACGAATAGTAAACAGTCCTCGCGCCCGGCTTGCCGCTGCCGCCAGGCTCTCAGCCATCTATACCGTGCCGGCAAGCAATTGCAGGGCGAAAACCGTGCCCACGGTGTGCTACAAGACATTCGCGTGAGAATTGCCCGTCACGCCAAGCTATTTGCTTTTACTGTAATAAAAAAGGACATGTTCAGAGTGTTTGCCAGAAAAAGCTCAGATTGGAAACTCAAAATCATTCCAGGCCCTTTGCTTCGCGCCAGAATCAAAATCGAACCAAGGATACTCAGGCTCGCGAAACATCGCCGATGGAAATTCATATAGTTCATTCCACTCCCCCTAGTGCCACTCTCTCTAACAGTGACTGTGTTCATCCCACAAATAGTGTGCGTCGACATCGCCGGCACTCCCGTCAAGTCGCAAGTGATTTTGTACCAGTGTCAGTTCATGTTGCACGAGACAGTCGCTTTTGTCGTCAGCAGGACAATAAACTTTTTCTGGACTTGGACATTAACGGCAAAGTGATACCGTTCCAGCTCGATACTGGGGCTGCAGTTTCAATGATCAATCGAGCCGCTTACAAACTGCTGGGCACACCTCTGTTGCATGCCGCAACTGTTAAGTTAACTACCTATTCAGATCACAAGATCCCTGTGTTAGGACAGTGCAGCCTTCTTGCAACATACAAAGGACAAACAAAACTTGTGGATATTTTACGTCCTTTGTTCTTCTTCTGCAGTGAACTTGTTTGGTTTCGATTTATTTCAGTTGTTTAACTTGTCAATAGTAAATCAGGTCCTATCAGTGAACCAGACTGTGCCTTCCGACAGTGTTTCTCGTCTATGTGAAGATTTTGCAGACATTTTTGCACCGCGCCTCGGTTGCGCTAAGAACTATAAAGCACATTTGGAACTGAAAGTAAACGCGCAACCGAAATTTTTCAGAGCGCGCAATGTTCCCCACGCACTGCATGATGAGGTCGCAAAAACATTACACGATTTGGAATCACATGGTGTAATTAAACGTGTGCAGGCTTCTCTCTGGGCATCGCCCTTAGTGATTTTGCCAAAACGTCCCAGAAAATAGAGACTTTGTGCGGACTTCAAGTCAACAGTGAATCCACAACTAGTGACTACAACTTTTCCTTTACCCTGCCCGGAAGATCTTTTTGACGAACTGTGCCCGGGTAAATATTTTTCGAAGCTGGACCTAGCGAATGCGTACTTGCAAATACCGGTGGATGAAGAATCCCAGCGCGTTTTGGTGGTTAACACGCATCTTGGTTTGTTTCGATTCAAACGACTGCCATTCGGGTGTGCATCCGCCCCTGCATTGTTTCAGCAATATCTACAAACTGTTTGTGCGTCGGTCCCTACTGCAGCAAACTATCTGGACGCTATTGTGATCTCCGGAAAGACGGAAAAAGAACATTTAGCCAATCTCAGAACATTATTTCAGGTCTTGCGACAAAATGGTCTTCGCTTGCGGAAGGACAAATGTGTGTTTTTTGCTCGTGATTTACCCTACCTGGGACATGTACTCAATCCCAAGGCATACATCCCAGTCCCGAGCACCTCCGTGCCATACAAGACTTGCCTTCGCCGCAGAATTTGAAGCAGCTACAGAGTGTGCTGGGAAAAATTAACTATTATCATCGCTATGTTCCCCATGCCTCTTCCATTTTGCCCCATGGCGACGAGCCGCCGCCGCCACCGCCGCCACCGCCGCCTGTTCTCCCGTCGGCGACGCCCGCAGTGGACGCGTCGCTGCAACCGCCGGGCGCCTCCCTGAGTCACGCGCCGCAGCTCGCTTCCCGTGACCAGTTGTCCTCAGACATGGAACTCTCGCCCGCTCCGGACCATATGTCGTCTCCGCCCGTCGGGTGCCCCGGCCCAATGGAGGTCGACCCTTCGGCCCCTCCTGTCTCTCTCCGGGCGCATACACCGCATGTTGGCGTGCACCCTGAAGCAGGTTTTCAGGCGTTTCCTAGCTCCCCGCAGTCCGAATGGCAGGGTGCGGGTGGCACAGAATCGCCTGTTGTTAGGGTTGGGTTGGGTTGTTTTGGGGAAGGAGACCAGACAGCTTGGTCATCGGTCTCATCGCATTAGTAAAGGACGGGGAAGGAAATCAGCCGTGCCCTTTGAAAGGAACCATCGCGGCATTTGCCTGGAGCGATTTAGGGAAATCACGGAAAACCTAAATCAGGATGGTCGGACGCGGGATTGAACCGTCGTCCTGTTGTTAGGCTCCCCACCTCGTTGCATACGTCAACATGGGGTCCTCCCCACGGCGGGCGGAAGCCTTATGCCACAACCGTGCGCCGATTTGCGGGGGAGGAATGTGGTGTCACCGCCAGACACCACACTTGCTAGGTGGTAGCCTTTAAATCGGCCGCGGTCCGTTAGTATACGTCGGACCCGCGTGTCGCCACTATCAGTGATTGCAGACCGAACGCCGCCACACGGCAGGTCTAGAGAGACTTCCTAGCACTCGCCCCAGTTGTACAACCGACTTTGCTAGCGATGGTTCACTGACAAAATACGCTCTCATTTGCCGAGACGATAGTTAGCATAGCCTTCAGCTACGTCATTTGCTACAACCTAGCAAAGTGCCATGATCAGTTACTATTGATATTGTGAATAATGTACAGTCAATAGCGACGCTCACCATTTATGGATTAAAGTTAAGTATTCCACCAGCTACGTCCGTTTTTCTAAATCCTAATTTCCTTGACCTGTTCCAGACCTCACGCCAGCCTGCATGAGCTAAAACGCGTGCCTTTCGGCTTCCTCTAATAACCTGGTGTTGGCTCTCCTGCCAACCCACAACAGCTTCTCCCCAAAATAGCCTATTCAGAATCTTAGCAGTTCAGTATACGAACCCAAGAACGTATCTGCTAGAAGATTACGTGCTGCGGCCTCTAGGAGGAGGTTTCTAGAGCACAAAACTGTAATAAACAAAATACCCATCCATATGAAGTAAATGAAAGAAAGCTTTCGTAAAAGTATACGTTTCGATAAAACACGCAATTACTAGATTACTATGTAACAGAGTTTATGTGAAACAAACATGTTTATAAAAGTAACACATCTTTTAACGCTAGCATTCGTGCTGAAACTCGTGGCGTGTCTCATATTACTATCCAGACAGTGTAGAGGACAATGCATAACATGACGAAGTAAATTACACTGTGGGCACAACACTGCAGCTGAGGCAAGAGAGAATTTCTGACAACAGTAGTATGTGCGAATCGGATGTCGCTGACACGTTCCAAGGCGGCTGCCACAGGCCTGGCTCGAAAAGCGTTCCTCTCAGAGGCAATGCGCAGCCAAGCGATAATGTTCATCTCGCGCGTCCGGTGCGGTGTCACATTCCAAATGCGACACGTTAGCTGTCAGTCCGCTCACACGACGATGCACAGATTATATGTTACTCTGCACAAACTGGTAGTTGTGTTGTTAGCATGGCTGAGAGCAGTGTGTCCTGAATAGCAGCAATTTACACAAATAAGCGGAAGAAGCTTACGTAACTTTTTTCACCCAAAGAAGCTACTGAACTAAAGTTAAGTATAGCCAAAAGAAAAATACTGCTCTGTGTGATTGGTTGGTGATATGGAGGAAGGGGTTTAAAATTTTTCGGCCAACGCAATTGGATTATAATGTAGGCAATCCCACTTTTATTATTTAAATTTACATCCCACTTGCTTCACCTTGATGACGTCATACACTCAAGGCTATTGAAAAGTCATGTGTGCGCGTGAGGAACATGTACACTACTGGCCATTAAAATTGCTACTCCACGAAGATGACGTGCTACAGACGCGAAATTTTACCGACAGGAAGAAGATGCTGCGATATGCAATTGATTAGCTTTTCAGAGCATTCACACAAGGTTGGTGCCGGTGGTGACACCTACAACGTGCTGACATGAGGAAAGTTTCCAACCGATTTCTCATACACAAACAGCAGTTGACCGGCGTTGCCTGGTGAAACGTTGTTGTGATGTCTCGTGTAAGGAGAAGAAATGCGTACCATCACGTTTCCGACTTTGATAAATTTCGGATTACAGCCTATCGCGACTGCGGTTTATCGTATCGTGAAATTGCTGCTCGCGTTGGTCGAGAGCCAATGACTGTTAGCAGAATATGGAATCGGTGGGTTCAGGAGAGTAATACGGAACGCCGTGCTGGATTCTAACGGCCTCGTATCACTAGCAGTCGAGATGACAGGCATCTTATCCGCATACCTATAACGGATAGTGCAGCCACGTCTCGATCCCTGAATCAACAGATGGGGACGTTTGCAAGACAACAACCATCTGCACGAACAGTTCGACGACGTTTGCAGCAGCATGGACTATCAGCTCGGAGATCATGGCTGCGGTTACCCTTGACGAGGAGCGTCTGCGATGGTGTACTCAACGACGAACCTGGGTGCATTTTTTCGGATGAATCCACGTTCTGTTTACAGCATCATGATAGTCGCATCCGTGTTTGGCGACAGAGCGGTGAATGCACATTGGAAGCGTGTATGCGTCATCGCCATACTGGCGAATCACCCGGCACGATGGTATGGGGTGCCATTGGTTACACGTCTCGGTCACCTCTTGTGCGCATTGATGGCACTTTGAACAGCAGACGTTACATTTCAGATGTGTTACGACCCGTGGCTCTACCCTTCATTCGATCCCTGCGAAACCCTTCATTTCAGCAGGATAATGCACGACCACATGTTGCAGTTCCTGCACAGGCCTTTCTGGACACAGAAAATGTTCGACTGCTGCCCTGGCCAGCACATTCTTCAGATCTCTCACCAACTGAAAACGTCTGGTCAATGGTGGCCGAGCAACTGGCTCATCACAATACGCCAGTCACTACTCTTGATGAACTGAGGTATCGTGTTGAAGCTGCATGGGCAGCTGTACCTGTATACGCCATCCAAGCTCAGTTTGACTCAATGCCCAGGCGTATCAAGGCCGTTATTACGGCCACAGGTGGTTGTTCTGGATACTGATTTCTCAGGATCTATGCACACAAATTGCGTGAAAATGTAATCACATGACAGTTCTAGTATAATATGTTTGTCCAATGAATACCCGTTTATCATCTGCATTGCTTCTTGGTATAGCAATTTTAATGGCCGGTAGTGTATATAGCCTTTAAGATCACGTAACGACCTTGAAAGTAAAATTAAGATCAAACTGACCTGGAGAGTAGGTAACCAAACAACTTACGAAAAACAATTTACCGTTTAGGTAAGCAACTATACAGGAATGATTTTCAGACTGTGCTCTGCAGGATTTGCGTTATTAGTAATGTTATTGTCATGACTTGCCATTATGCGCAAGTAATGATAGGGCTGTAACACCTGTTTTCGACCTATTTTGTATCTGTATCGATATTTTTACGTCAGTTTGTAGTCTGGATTATGTAGAGTGTTGTATCTATCATGAAAATTCTCTGACTATATTTAAAGATTTCAGGTATGTGAAATTTTTGAACGATGTTGTCTAAACTGTGCTTGTGGATTTAAATAACTACTGCAATGATTGTTTTATAATGTACTGTAAATGACTTGGTCCATAGTTATTGAACGTAGGGTTGAATGTAAAAGATGTGGGAAAGCCCCGCAGCTACGGAAGAAGCCTGACGGAGTGGAAAAGGCGTCGTTGGCGTGCAAGTGGCAAGTAGTTCTTTGCGACGAATAAGGAGTCTGGGCTGAGCGGTGCTGTGTTTAACATCTCGCTAGCAGTAGCGGATCATTGTGGCTTATATTCTCGGAGATTTGAGGCCAGAGGAGCTTACGAGCAGTATGTATGGGCCTCGGATGCTGCACTAGGTGATACTATAATCATGACATGGTTTTTGGCCCTGTAGAAACGTAATTCTGTCGCCAAGAAGATCTGCAATAAGGCGAGGCCAACGGTACTGCCATGACTGCATCGCCGCCATGTTAACAAGCACTGCAAATTACGCCACCTTTGCCACCAGCTTTAAACTAAATTGTTTATATTTGGCACTCTGTAAACGGACCAGGTAGATCTGCAATTTTGTTGATTTTAATCATAATCGTGGTGTTGTTAAAAACTCTCTCTTACACCCGTGATTATCCCAAATCACGAACCTGAACGGGAATGCTATGCTAGTGAATTTAATTCCGAATATCCTAATTTATTATGGAAAGACTTATTCGGTAGCTGTAAAAATAGTTGTGACTGTTTTCTAATGTGTGGAGCTATAGTGTTTAAAGTTCAATTTTATAGTCTGAGAAATACTCCACTACCAGTGCATTTTTAAATCAATTTGAAGTCATTTTCTTAAATAATTTGCCTTACTTGAAAAGCTACCTGAAAATAGTAAAGTTGTTAGTTAAAAGTACAGTAATATGGAGCTGAAGGGAAAAAGATTATGAATCGTTGTGTTCATGCAGAATTACAAATTCATTTCATGAGATTGTGTTTGAACTTGAAATTAATATTGTCTTGGTATTTTCACTGACAACTATATTTTGAGTAGGTTAAAGACTGCTTATCAAAGCACATTTGTTATTTAAAAAATTATAGTTTGTTGTGCTTTACTTAATTAATAATTACTGATGAGAATACTTACCATTTTTCATACGTACTTGTGTAGTTTTGTTAATGAGCATGGTTCTTCAAACCAAGATAATTTAAGGGCCCTAATATGCTAGGCTAGTTAGTTAATGAAGCAAAGCATAGGCTCCTTCAGAGCAAGTGTAGTTAGATTTGCATTCTGTTTAATTGCTTAAAACTGAGCTTAAGAACGAAATATTTACTGTGTCAGCTATTCTAATGCAAGTTGGTTAATGCACAGGCATAGAGACCCTGTACTAAGTATTGATGCTACAGAGTATGACCATTAATAGACACCCTGATTTAAATCAGAATCGTTTTATGCGCTGTCTTGTTTAGTACTGCTGTTAGTTTCATGTTTGTTGGTGATATGTTCTATAAACTGCTGCATTTAGTTCATTTAAGGTACGTGTTTTTGAGAGGCATACACTATGTGACCAAATGTATCCAGACACCTGGCTGAAATTGGCTTACAAGTTCGTGACGCCCTCCATCGGTAATGCTGAAATTCAATATGGTGTCACCCTTAGCCTTGATAACAGCTTCCACTCTCGCAGGCATATGTTCAGTCAGGTGCTGGAAGGTTTCTTGGGGAATGGCAGCCCATTCTTCGCGGGGTGCTGCACTGAGGGGACGTATCGATGTCGGTCGGTGAGGCCTGGCACGAAGTCGGCGTTCCAAAACATACCAAAGGTGTTTTGTAGGATTCAGGTCATGGCTTTGCGCAACCAGTCCATTACAGGGATGTTATTGTCATGTAACCACTCCGCCACAGCCTGTGCGTTATGAACATGTACTCGGTCGTGCTGAAAAATGCAGTCGCCATCGCCGAATTGCTCTTCAACAGTGGGAAGCAAGAATGTGCTTAAAACATCAATGTATGCCTGTGCTGCGATAGTTCCACGCAAAACAACAATGGTTTCAAGCCCCCTCCATGTAAAACAAGACCACACCATAACACCACCGCCTCAGAATTTTACTGTTGGCACTACAAACACTGGAAGACGACGTTCACCGGGCATTCACAATACCCACACCCTGCCATCGGATCGCCACATTGTGTACCGTGATTTGTCACTCCACACAACGTTTTTCCACTGTTCAATCGTCCAGTATTAACGCTCCTTACACCGAGCGATGCTTCATTTGGCATTTACCGGCGTGATGTGTGGCTTACGAGCAGCTGCTCGACCATGAAATCTAAGTTTTCTCACCTCCCGCCTAACTGTTCATAGTACTTGCAGTGGATCCTGATGCTGTCTGGAATTCCTGTATGATGGTCTGGATGGATGTCTGCCTATTACACATTACGACCCTCTTCAACTGTTGGCGGTCTCTGTCAGTCAACAGACGAGGTCGGCCCGTACGCTTTTGTACTACATGTGTCCTTTCTCGTTTCCACTTCACTATCACATCGGAAACAGTGGACCTAGGGATGTTTAGGAGTGTGGAAATCTCGCGTGTAGAGATATGACACAAATGACGCCCAATCACCTGACCACATTCAATGCCCATGAGTTCCGCCGAGCGCCCCATTCTGATCTCTAATGATGTCTAATGACTACTGAGGTCGCTGACTTGGAATACCTAGCAGTAAGTGGCACCACAATACACCTCATATAAAAAACGTATGTTTTTGCGGGTGTCCGGATACTTTTGATCACATAGTGTCTGTTACTGTTTGCTATGTCATTAGGCATCCTTTTGTCTGACGTCCAGATTAGTAGTATATTTATCTGCAAGGTTAGGTTACTGTGTTGTACTGTGAACAAATGTAAACAAAGAGTTCAGTGTGTTTGTCAGGGAAGGTTAAGGTATCCTTAACACTCCCTTATGCTTTATTATACTGCTAGACACAAGAATGCCTAATTAGGCTGGCGAACGATATTAATATCTAATATTAGAACTTGCTTTTGTGTTGGGAGAACGTCTGTTCCTGACCCACCTGTTTACTGTTGGCTATACTCTGCTGGAGTGTTTCGGAAACGAATCCCAGTCTGATTCTTCTGTTCCCATTAGGTTACCTCACGGTCACTTCTTTCTCAAAAACATTCCGCACAGAGGTTTAACGTTTGCATCGATTGCCGTTTAACGTGGTCGGCGTTACCGTTTCAGGGCAACGCAGGGTGTAATGCAACCATCAGTGTGCAGTAGAATCGCGAACGAGTCAACATGTGACTGGACGAGATGAGCAGGGCTTTACTCATAAAGCTAATTTATCAAAACGACGGCAGTGCTGCTGCTGCTCTCCGCGAGTTTCGACACTATAAAGGAATATGGAGAGGTACCCTTTCCACACCGAGATTGGAGAACGTGATTCAGAAATTCGAATTAACTGGTAATTATGGAATTGCTATTGGGAGAGGCTGACGGCCAGTTGCGCCACGAATTGTTGAAGACGTTACCGTTACTACGTCTGAGAATGCTGGACGCAACGTGTGAATTCAAGCAGTACATGAGGTGTGTTACTTCGTGTGAACATTCCATGGTCCAGCGTTCGGAAACTGCTGCGAAAAACTTTGAAATGTTATCTCTAGTGCGGGTTCAGGCTGTCATAAATCCAGATGGTCGTCACATTGAGCAACGTTTGTAACCTGGAACGTAAACATGGTACACAATTTAAAAATGTTACCCTCCCATTTGGAAATTAAAATGTGTTTTACTGAATAGTTTATGATTTATTTATCTTCCGATTGGCCTTACAATTGGTTTCACAAACTTTCAGTATCTTATCATCAATCGTTTCTTATGTGCGACCTTCTCAACTAGCGAAAGTTTAATTGTAGCCACCCTCTAGAACAGAGGTTAAGAAGATGGGAAGTATCCACCTGAGTTATGGTTCTAAAGTGAGAAATATGATGGATAAGTGGAATTAGGTTACAAATTAAGTTATCCATGGCCATGGCAGTAGATATGTTAGTAATTTCTTTCATTTCTTCTTCTGCTATCTTCTTGAGTGAGGACAAGCTACCCTCTCACCTACTTTTTGTTCATGGAAAATTATTAAAGATTTGGTTACAACATTACGCACCTTGATCGAGACTCCAGAACGTTAACATCTTGTGCAGATGTCGCTGGAGCCTGGTAGGGTCCTAAAAGCGTGAGGTATTTTTATGGTTCTTAGCTCACAAAAAAGGGCATGTTGGAAGGAAAGCAATTGGTAGTGAGTCTATCCCTTAGTAAATCTTGTCAGACAGGGCAGCCCATAGTAGAGACAGGTCTCCAGCAGAACAGTGCCGAGCTACTTGCCACGGCGCCAGTGGAAGGCTGGGCTGGAGGCGACAGAATGAAGGACGCATCTACACAGTGGAGTCGTAATACCAGACATTGTGTGCAGAGCCACGTGAAATAAAAATTCACAAGTTTTCGTGTTTTCTGATATTGCAAATAGGCCTGTGAGCCACTTCCATCGGCCGCCTCGGTCGTATAAGAAACTCCAGTTTTGTAGAAACGTTTAGAGATAGAATCTTTATTACACCTCATAGCTAGGACTAACATGTTCCAAGGCACAGGCGATTTAGATAAAGATCATTATGATTGTATCAATTAGCTTGTTGCTGCGGGAAGTGACATGACTTTGGAGAAAAACATCTTCCCCCTCTGCAAAAACTTAAAATAGCCAGTAATTGGAGATTTCTTATTTTTTTCAGAGACGCAGGTTTCTTAACTCTTGCGCTGGTTCGATATGATTTTGGGCTTTCCTGTAGGAAGGGAGATTTAGCGCCTCTAAAGCACTGTGATTGGCTCAAGATGGCGTGAAGGTGGGGTCGTTCGTGCACTTTGCGGGAAAACGGAATTTTCTTATCTCGAGAGGTGTGAAGCACTCAGGTTCTGGGCTTCGGTCTGGAATCATCTTCTGGTCGAAGCTCTGGCATGTGTGGTTGGTGCCTGGGACCTGTCCTGAGACTAACTTCATTTGCAAGTAGTAGACTGGAGAGCCTGTGGTGAAGTTCTTACTGTACAAACAGTGTAACTTCAAACATCTCAGACTACTCGTTTGCCGAGGGCACACTTATTCGTTTTTGGTTTACCACTCTCGACGTTTGGTATCCTTCTGCACTCTGTCGTATAAGTGAGCCAAACTGGTCCTTGGTATGACCAGTGAATGGGTGTGTCACACACTGAAATCTACCATGGTTGCAGGGCTCTGGTAAAGATTGAATTGCGATCTGTCTGCCTGATCGCTAGACCGAGAGATGTTTGCATTTCTTTCGTGGCCGCAATCGGTTCACAGGTGCCTCCTCCATGTCTCACCATCGCCGCGCACTTCTCGCCAGCTGCAATTGACATCGCCGCTCAAAGCAAACAGGGTAATATACTGCTGCTCCCTCCTTGTCAGGGTGTACAGATCTCAATCACCACTTTCTCTCAGCTGTACCTGAATGGAGAAATCTCTGTAGATCATCAATCAAAGTCTGTTCAGCATCAGATCAATTCAGATTATTTATCCACATTTTCAGGGACAGAGTACTTGACTTTCTTCTGCCACCCAGGATCCTTGTCCATTGATCTCTTAACCAAACTGTTAGTTGTGTACAGTAACCAATCAATAAATATATTTTATGTCTGTTTTGTCTTTTAAAAAATAAATGTTGTTAGTAAAGTTTACTGCATTTTCAATCATTTTATATAGTCAGCACAATGTGTTAACTTTAATTGTGGCGACCCTGCAATGATAACTGTCATTATGGCGTCCCCTGCCAGGATCTCGGATTGATGGCACCTTCTGTGATCATCAGATCGCGTTGATTAGCGTAGTCACCCAATTTGACGTGCTTTGTGCAGGATCTCGGATTGATGGCACCTTTTGTGACTGTCCGATCGTGTTGGTCCCTTGCATAGAATTTTGAATTGATGGCACCTTCTGTGACTATGAGATTATAGATAGTGTTGTCTAGTGAAGTTTCTGTTCCACATGTTTAATGTGGTGCACTGGATAGAATTGATTCGTGTTGCTGGTGCCTAGACATGGTACTATTATTTAATTATTGTATGTGTGTATTTTCATGATTTGGTTGGGACTTCAGCGTCACTCGATTGTTTGTTTCTGATAGCGATCAGCGTTCTTATTTGTTAGGAAACATTGAGATTTTCGTTTGTGAGCATGGATAAGCGTGTTGTTGCTTGAATTTGTTGTCAGGTAGTAGGAATCAGTAGCTCACAGGGGCGTAATTTAAAGCAGAATCTGTGTGGCACAGGAATGTGTAGTTTTTAATTTCGTTTGGTCAGAATTAGAGTGCATGCTTACAAGAAGCAAGGTAAATTTGCTACTGAGTAGCGGAAGTAATTGTGTTGTGTTAACCATAGATCCATGTCAGATTATCAGCGGTGACCAGGCAGATATTACACGGGGTTCTCAGGTAAATGCAGTTGCAGACTGGGCAGAAATGTTGAACGTAGAACCTGCAGAGTATGAGGACATGTCTCAGTCAGGTGACGAAAGTGAACAGGAGACTGCAGCAGAACGAAATGTAGGCGCTGCTGGTACGAAACACACCATCAGTGACACTGGCAGACCAGAATCACGAAATAAATGTCACAGAATGATAAAATCTCGTTCATCTAGTCCGTAAGGTGTTAGCGGTCTATCCAGTTTGAGGCTCTCACCCAATTCATGCAAGAGGCAGAAAGGAAGAAACAAGATGCAGAGAAAAAGAGACGGGAGAAAGAGGAGGAAAGACACAAATTAGTCATAAGAACGATCACAGACGGAATAGATGGAATAAAGACAGAGATGTAGGAATCTAAGAAGAGCTGGAGAATGCCAGGAAAACGACAGTAGAAACGTGTGAGGTCGCGGACCAGGCGAAGAGCGATGCCGAAACAGCGCGATTGGTAGCGCAAGTAGCACGAAAGGTCGCATCAGTCGCCAAAGAAGAAGTCAAACTGGCAAGAGCTCAGGTGCGTAAGACAAGTCAGAAAAATTGTTCAAGAAACGCAGGAAAAAATGAGTGAGACTATGAAGCGAATAGAACAAATAGAAACAAAACAGGCCGAAAGCTCTGAAGTTAAATATCAGCAGACCCTAGTCGCCGCGCAACAAAACGAGTTGGCAAATTACTATCGGCAGGCACATGAGCGGGTCGCGCAATTGCAAAGACAGTCTCGTCCGGTAGAGCGCCATCGAGGACATCACAGAAGTGAAGAAAGTGCCTTGCGACTTCCGAACCCCTGTATGAGGCCACACACCCTGCACATGGGCGAATGAAGCAGGAATATGCTCCTGCCGCGGAGATACGCGTAATAGAGCACGCTCCATCGGTAACACGCAGCATGTCAGAAACCGAGCCCGAAAACTATTGTAAGCGTCTACGGAAGTCAGAAACGCTATTACGTGAATCTGACAACACGAGGGCATACAATAACAGTGCACGAGGATCGTTTGGGCACGGATACATGGAATCACGCGCTACAAACGAGAAGGAAAATTCGTACGGTGGATACGTCGAACCTTTCGACTACAAACTTTTCTTGACCATCCAGAATTTTTAAGTCTACAATGAGGCAAACAACGCATTGCATCCAAAGACCTGCATGGCACAGTACGATCACCTGCTACCAGAATCTTGGCCACTGAAGTACAAGATCCCGTTTATCTGTGGTTTCGTAGAAGGGTCGTTTGCAAAATATATGCGCGGAGTTGCAGAGAGTTGTCGCTCCTACCAAGAATTTAAGAACGCATTCCTTAGCGCATTTTGGTCGCAAGACACACGGGAGAGGATAAAACAGGAGATCATTTTCGGAAAGGACTTAAAAGCGTCAGGATTCCGCAGTCCTATCAAATTCGTCGAATCCATGGTCAAGATGAACCGATTCTTGGATCAACCGTTCAGTGCAAAGGAAATTATAAGGCACTGATACATTAAATTACGTTACCAGCAACTGCTCATCGGTAGATGCAGCGATTCAATCCAAGCTTAAGAATACGCTGTGCGAACTTGAGTACGTGAATGAAATTCACAACTCGCGGAAAGGAAGTAGAAATAATGAGCGTAACTGGCCAGATTCGCCAGAGAGGAAAGACGATGGACGAAATGGGGGAAAAACATCGATCGAATCGAAACCAAAATTCAAACTTCAATGGGAATAACCAGCTACCATGGGAAAACAGAAGAAGACGGGGAAATTATAATCATAACAACAACTACCGACGAAACGGAAACTAGAGAGAGCAACAGAACTCGAACCAGGATCAACTGTAATCTAGGGACCAACAGCAAAGCAATAGCAGGACATACAAAGGTCAAGGTCTATGGAATGACCAACGTAGTGAATATGTGGAATTGAGGCCACCTAACCCATCACTGGGGTCACGCAGAGAAAATTCTACCAGGAATTGATACACAGCCACTGCAGACTCAGCTCAAAACAATGCCGCAGAAACTATCGGAACGAGCGATATTAACCTGTTCGAGTGCGAAGATAGAAGAGAACTGCAGCGAGAAGAACGGGTGCAGTATGTAAATAGTCTCCATGGATGAAATGTTTAACGTAATTTAATGTTGATATTGTGTTGCTTAGCGTAATTTTCCATTTGTTGTATTTCGGTGTTTTTTCTTCTTTGTTTGTCATTAGCATTAGTTTTCAGAATGAGTACTTCCCGAACATGGTCAAATGAGTTGCGTATTTGTGATATCTTCACGCCAACATTTACTGGCAGGTGTCATAATGAATTAAGATTCCGTTGAAAATTATTTGTCATCACCAATTGGCACTTTTTGTGGCATACCGAACCAGGCACGTTGCAATACTGAGTACTCCAAACAACTGAGTACTGCTATTATTTCTTTGGACCTCACAAATGTTGTCCGATTTCCGCAATTGAGCATTGTACTCTGTCATAGCATTCTCGTAGATGAGCCTTCACAGTTATCTCCATGGTCGATGAAATTGTTTCTGCTTACTTTCCGTGGTTTCTTGTACACTGTCCAAGGGACGGATGTGCGTCACTTTATGTATTTCGTGGTGCCCAGGCGGTAAATCGTGCTATAGAGCATGCGCGTCTCGATTTTCGGATGTATTTCGTATGGCGTCAGCAGTCCACGCTTTGGGCGTGTGTCGACACTAAGACTCGGCGTGGTATAAGCCATCGCCTGTAGTAGGATGTAGCCCGTCTCGTGGTGGAATTTTGTCAGCGCCATGTGGGAGCCGTCGGCGAAATATTGTGTATGGGCAATAAGCACGGACAAATCCAAGTCACAGTAGAGTGGCGAACCCCAGACCCGGAAATAGGAAGCAGAAACGAAATGATGGACCATGGATGAGATTTTAATTAGAAAAATATTTAGATATACGTATATAATTCAGTATGGTTTTGTTTCATCTCAGCAGCAGCGATGCTGACAGAGGAGACAGGAGGCATAATTGTAATATGTACAATTACGGGTATAGAAAGCATAAAATGCCAGTTCAAAGATTTCCGGCAAACCACCAGCACCTGGGTAGACACACTTCCTGGCCACTTCAGCGTCAACAGAGAACACCGACGGACATCGAAAAATAAAAGATGAGTTTACAAGGAATAAACTGCACGAAAATTCGCTTCGGTAGTATTAGCAAAGGCACAGGGTAGTACAGTAAGTTAGTATTTAGTATTGCGAGACGTCTGCACGTTTGGTGGAGATATAGACGTAGCGCCATCCTAAAAAATTAGTATGCATGAAAGGAGTAGAACTAACCAAAACTAACAAGTATACGTGCACACACAAACAAAGACACCTCACACCGCATAATTTGCGTCCATACAACGTTAACAGGGCCCTGCAGTCATTAAATTAATTTTTTGATCTGTGTCCTCAGTAATAAGATAAATAAATAATTATATTAAATAAAGAAAACATTTTCAATTCATCATTATACTTTTATGTAAATGGATTATATCAATGTAATGACATTTGTGGAAGAATATGGCACTTGACCATACTTGAGGATTGTGCAGACTCCGGAACCCACATGGCATACTGGACGTCACGGCTCACGCCAGCCAGCGACGGTGAAGGGAATGGGCAGCAGTAATGACACTCAGCTGGGGCAGTCCAGGTGTTGGGGACTCCCGCTGCGACAAAACTGGGCGGCTGCAGGCTGCCGCCCCTACGTCACGCAGGGCGGTCTTCTACCGGTGCAGACAGCAGGACGTCAGGACGTCACGTCCCACTGCAGACAGCGGGACGCCACCGTGCGCCGAAAGCCACCCCATAGCTGCCAACGACCCACCACACCGCTATTCGAGGGACAAGCAAGTCGCGTGGCATCACAGTTGACGCGCTCACTGGGCCTAACTGACTCAGTGGGGTGCCGAGCGGGACATGTACCATCAACAAAAGGCGAGCTAATCCGATGTCCCGCGCTGGCAGGCAGAGATGTGTGGGAAGAGAAGGGCTGCCCCATGTCCCCATGGATTTATACACCAGGGTGTGGGTTGTTCATCAAATGCAACGCTGTCACACCAGTCGCTGACGGCTAACTGCTGCTTCAGCAGGATGACGCCAAGGGTCCAGCTGCGGTCCAGAAGCTGCCCGAGATGTCTTCTGCTACCCAGTCGCCAGATACTGTGAAACGAGAGGAAACGCCAGAGACCTCTGCCGCCACTTCTGCCACGTCATGTGCTGAGTGAGAGGCCATTCCGCGCTGGCGCAAATTGCTGTTCTTCATTGCTACCAGTCACAGTTTGTGCGAGTGCATAAGTGCCATGTATTCAAGTTGTGTTAAATTTTCAAATGTAAATTTGTCTCCCCAGGGACCATTGTGGAGGAACCGATAGGATCTCTTTCTGTAATATCATTATGTAGTATCTTTTTTGTATTTTTGTATGTATCAATTGAACTGTTTCGATTGTGATGTATATGTTGATCTACACATTTATTAATGCTCTGATTATGTGCCTGTTTTCATGTTGTATAAAATAATACACGAATTTACACAACTTAGGTTATAAGACAAACAGATTATACTTGTTATTTCCTTGTTCATTGAGAATTTCAGAATGTATGTGTTTGATGATTGTGACCAAATGAGTGAAAGAGCAGGGGTAAATCAATAAGCAAAGAACAGTTCATACTCCAGGTCATTGTAAATGATTAGGGACATTAGACATCTTTGACCACAGGATATGGTTTGAAAGGGTACATTTATTTGCTACAAGGCATTTTAACTGCCTGTCAAATGTTTATTGGAAGTCTGTTCTCCTACTATTTTCAATGAATTCCTCTGGTTCATGTCACAGTAACCAATATTGAAGTGAGACAGTACCCAGAACAAACGGCAGGTAGAGGGCAGTGAGAAGACAAGTTACTCTCTCACCTATTTTCCGTATATAGATTTTATTACAACATTATGCACCTTGAGCGAGACTCTAGAAAGTTAATGGCTTGAGCAGACGCTGGTGGAGCCTAGTAGGGCGCTAACAGCATGAAATATTTTTATGGTTCTTAGCTCACAGAAACAGCATGTTGCAAGTAGAAAGGAACTGGCAGTGAGACCATCCCCAAGTAAATCTTGCCAGACAGGTCCCCAGCAGAACAATGCCGAGCTACCTGCCGCAGCACCAGCGGAAGGCTGGGCTGGAGACGACAGACTGAAGGGACGCATCTACACAGTGGAGTCATAAACTGGACATTACGTGTAGAGCCACGCAAAATAAAATTCACAAGTTTTCGTGTGTGCCGATACTGCAAATAGGCCTGTGGCCCACTTCCATCGGCCGCCGCCGTCGTACAAGAAACTCCAGTGTATGAGAAACGTTTATGGATAGAATCTATGTTACACCTCACAGCTAGGACTAACATATTCCAAGGCACAGGCGATTTAGATAAAGATATTTAAGGTAGTACCTGTTCGCTTGTCACTGAAGGAATTGACTTGACTTTGGAGAAAAGAATCTTCCCCCTCTTCAAAAATCTAAAAAAGCCACTTACACTCCTGGAAATTGAAATAAGAACACCGTGAATTCATTGTCCCAGGAAGGGGAAACTTTATTGACACATTCCTGGGGTCAGATACATCACATGATCACACTGACAGAAACACAGGCATATAGACACAGGCAACAGAGCATGCACAATGTCGGCACTAGTACAGTGTATATCCACCTTTCGCAGCAATGCAGGCTGCTATTCTCCCATGGAGACGATCGTAGAGATGCTGGATGTAGTCCTGTGGAACGGCTTGCCATGCCATTTCCACCTGGCGCCTCAGTTGGACCAGCGTTCGTGCTGGACGTGCAGACCGCGTGAGACGACGCTTCATCCAGTCCCAAACATGCTCAATGGGGGACAGATCCGGAGATCTTGCTGGCCAGGGTAGTTGACTTACACCTTCTAGAGCACGTTGGGTGGCACGGGATACATGCGGACGTGCATTGTCCTGTTGGAACAGCAAGTTCCCTTGCCGGTCTAGGAATGGTAGAACGATGGGTTCGATGACGGTTTGGATGTACCGTGCACTATTCAGTGTCCCCTCGACGATCACCAGTGGTGTACGGCCAGTGTAGGAGATCACTCCCCACACCATGATGCCGGGTGTTGGCCCTGTGTGCCTCGGTCGTATGCAGTCCTGATTGTGGCGCTCACCTGCACGGCGCCAAACACGCATACGACCATCATTGGCACCAAGGCAAAAGCGACTCTCATCGCTGAAGACGACACGTCTCCATTCGTCCCTCCATTCACGCCTGTCGCGACACCACTGGAGGCGGGCTGCACGATGTTGGGGCGTGAGCGGAAGACGGCCTAACGGTGTGCGGGACCGTAGCCCAGCTTCATGGAGACGGTTGCGAATGATCCTCGCCGATACCCCAGGAGCAACAGTGTCCCTAATTTGCTAGGAAGTGGCGGTGCGGTCCCCTACGGCACTGCGTAGGATCCTACGGTCTTGGCGTGCATCCGTGCGTCGCTGCGGTCCGGTCCCAGGTCGACGGGCACGTGCACCTTCCGCCGACCACTGGCGACAACATCGATGTACTGTGGAGACCTCACGCCCTACGTGTTGAGCAATTCGGCGGTACGTCCACCCGGCCTCCCGCATGCCCACTATACGCCCTCGCTCAAAGTCCGTCAACTGCACATACGGTTCACGTCCACGCTGTCGCGGCATGCTACCAGTGTTAAAGACTGCGATGGAGCTCCGTATGCCACGGCAAACTGGCTGACACTGACGGCGGCGGTGCACAAATGCTGCGCAGCTAGCGCCATTCGACGGCCAACACCGCGGTTCCTGGTGTGTCCGCTGTGCCGTGCGTGTGATCATTGCTTGTACAGCCCTCTCGCAGTGTCCGGAGCAAGTATGGTGGGTCTGACACACCGGTGTCAATGTGTTCTTTTTTCCATTTCCAGGAGTGTATTTTCAGAGACGCAGATTTCTTAACTCTTGCGCTGGTTCGACATGATGTTGAGCTGCCGTGTAGGAGGGGAGATTTAGCGCCTCTAAAGCGCTATAATTGGCTCAAGATGGCGTGAAGGTGGGGTCGTTCGTGCACTTTGCGGGAAAACGGAATTTTCTTATCTCGAGAAGTGTGAAGCACTTTAGGTCTGGACTTCGGTCTGGAATCATCTTCTGGTCGAAACTCTGGCATGTGTGGTTGGTGCCCGGGACCTGTCCTGAGAGTAACTTCACTTGCAAGTAGTTAGACTGAAGAGCCTGTGGTGAAGTTCTTACTATACCAACAGTGTGACTTCTAACGTCTCGGACTACTCGATTGCTAAGGGCACATTTATTCGTTTTTGGTTTACCATTCTCGACATTTAGTATCCGTGTGCACTCTGTCGTATAAGTGATCAAAATCGGTTCTTGGTATGACCAGTGAATGGGTGTGTCACACACTGAAATATACCATGATTTCAGGGCTCTGGTATAGAATGAATTGCGATCCGTCTGCCCGATCGCTAAACCGTGAAATTTTTGCTTTCTTATCGCGGCCGCCTCCACGTCTCGCCACCGCCGCGCACTTCTCTCCAGCTGTAATTTATATCGCCACACGAAGCAAACAGGGTAATGTACTGCTGCTCCCACCTTGTCAGGATGTACATAACTCAATCGCCACTTGCTCTCAGCTGCACCTATATTGAGAAACTTCTGTAGATTATCATTCAAAGTCTGCTCAGTGTAAGATCAATTCAGATTGTGTTATCGACATCTTTAGGACCAGAGTACTTGACTCACTTCTCCCAACCAGGATTCTTGTCCA
Organism: Schistocerca piceifrons; assembly: GCF_021461385.2. Taxonomy (NCBI): domain Eukaryota; kingdom Metazoa; phylum Arthropoda; class Insecta; order Orthoptera; family Acrididae; genus Schistocerca; species Schistocerca piceifrons. The sequence continues at coordinate 59,929,935 of NC_060149.1, forward strand.
TTGTTATCTTAACCCAACGGTTGGTTGTTTGCAGTATTCAGTCAACAACTTTAGTTTATGTCTGTTTTTTCTCTTGAAAAATGCTTATTGTTAGTAAATTTCACTACATTCTCAGTCATTCTATATAGTCAACACCACGTGTTGACTTTCATTTCTTCTGTAAAGCGTTAGGAAATAGGGTAGAATTAGCACCTGGGAAAATGTGTCTCAATTTCAAGTGTTGTGACAGTAATTGTGTAAGATTTAAATGTGCTGTAATGTTGACACTTCGTAGTTCACGTGGGCACTAACTTATTAAGAAAATGGAGTCAAAGAGAAAAGAAAACACGAGAGTAGAGCTATGATCAGAAATTAGGAACAGGTTAAAACAGAAAGTAAACGAATAGGGTACGTAAGGACGTAAGCCAGCATCCATGGAGTCTTGTGTGTTGAGTAAATAATAAGATGAAAGGCCCTTTGATCACAAATTGTTAAGGGCACTGTCAATAAAGATACACCAAGTTGGAGAGCTTTACCTACCTAAATACGAGGTTTTGTGAGAAGCTGGTTAGGAAGATCTGCGAGCATTTCAGGAGAATGGAATAGTTAGACATATTTTTTCGGAGTTACAGAACTGTTTGACCATGGATTTAAATAATTAGCCGTCCCCGTTGCGATCGCCAATTTTAGGGGAATTGGAGATAGGAGGAAGATGGTTACATACCTCCGAAGGGGGCAAATTTAGAAACTGCGCCCACTTTTCCATTAGTGCTGCTTGTATAAAACATTGGAGGTATCAAGATGAGACGTTGTGCATCAAATATTGCGCAGCAGAATTATTTAGTCAAGGGATATCAGTTCATTAAATCCACACGGTAACTACTGTAATGTTAGCTTTGGCGAATTAACAGAATATTACAAGTGAACTTCACAATCATTGTCCAGTCCGGATCTGAGAAAGCATAACGTGAGCTAAAGAACAGAGAGATGAGTGGGACATTGAGCTACGTGAAGGGACTAACAAAAAAGAAGGTATGGTCAGAGTGACGAATATCAGCTAGTGAGCACGACATGGCAGTGATGGGGTAAGTCAAGATAATACAACACATGTATTTGAAAATTTTGTTGATTTTATTGTGAAACAAACAGTATTCGCGAAGTGTTCTTAGGAAAAATAGCGACAAGTAAGATGCCAAGGGTTATGGGGTACGAGAAATTTTATGTTACATGAACAACAACGAGGTGTCGCCATCGAATGGAGTTACTAAATGGGGATCAACGATGATGGAGGGAATGATTCGCTAAGGAGACGTTAAAGCCCGACCAGAAATGAAGATGAGGAAGAAAGGTGTATAGAATGTGTCATTCCAATTCTTTGTAGCACGAATAATAGTATGATTTCCATCCACTGCCTGAGGCATGTATGAAAATAGAGGACAAGGATTAATATCAGGTACTAACAAAAATATAGTAGCATCTGTCTCACTATGACATGGAATATGAGCATGTAGAGAGGGTTAATGCAGGAAATGGGAAGGTAAATGGTGGCTGCTACTAGTTTTTTGGCAAGAACACCAACCAATAACTAATTTAAGAGTGAGTGAGTGTATACAGAAGTGTTGGACGTATGTTGGTTAGGACACAGAAGATCAGGATGACCTTAACTAAGAGACTATCTCAATATATAAAGTTAATGATAATAATTAAAGATGTCTCAAATGTTGTAAGATTAAAGGAGGTGTTGCTATTTTTATAAGTTATGTTTGCAAAAACAATGGTTTGTAATAAGTGTATGTAAAGCATTATATTTTCTGTAATTGGTTGGTTTAATGTCTGAGGTGGTTAACAGAACACAATTTTTAGTTCTTTTAAAAATTCATTTGTTAATGTAATTAAGAAAGTGTGTGTACTCTGAGATACACCCAGTATTAGATAACGGTAAATGTTGTTTGTACAAAAGGCTGCACCGATGTATGGAACTGGGGATTGGCGCAGAATGAAGCTACAGAGCTTCGTTCCCAGCAGGAGGTGGCCTGCAAGCGCTATTCTACCGATAGCGTTTAGCGGACACAAAAGGGACGTCAATGGCAGCTACACTCACGGGGAGGCTCACCAGGGAGCTCGGCGTAACACATGTGCTGACACCTTTGTGGGGTGACATGTGGCTACGTGCCGTCTGTGAAGGCATCACAGCAGTTGTAGCTGGGCAGCCCCTGCCTTGCCAGCAGGGACCAGCAACATCACGTTTGACTGACCCATTTAACAGCAGCTGACACAACAAAACCGAGAATGAGAGATAAGGCAGCTGGATGACGTGAAGGCCGACAGGAGGAGACAGATACTTAAGAAGCAGCGTACATTTTTTGGACAATTAACTGCATCCAAGCAATACCTACTCTATTTCCTATTATTATCCGCTGAGATTGACAGCTGAGAAGCTGGACATGCCTAATTAAAGATATTTCCTCATAATGAGAAATGAGTACGACGTGCCACTTTCTAAGCACAATGGCAATGCGCAGATGGCAGCAAATCCTCGTCTTTTGGTCTTCTTAAAAAGCAACCTTCCCTGTGGCAAACCAACCATCATGGTACTCCACAATAGAGTAAACCTACCATTCCTCTTTTAGAGACTATGGCCCAGTGTGTCCTTCGATGATTCGCAGACTATACTCATAATGAATACACACACTTTGTCAATAATCAAACTTTTCCTCTGGTGTATTTATCAGTAGAATCCGTACCTCGTGCTCTAAATGCCTTGCCAATAGGCTGCAGCCTCCATCTCTAATGTGCATCAAATTTTGCCTCCTGCCACACAACGCCAGACCAACGATTAACGTACCAATGCAGATTATTAAGCTTGATGACATGAAGAGAATTCGCGCCTGTGTGAAGTAGCAGTACAGAACTCCATGCGATCAAAAGCAGAGCTCTTTGTTAGGGAAGTGGAGTGTAGCTTTGGACCCCTGAGAGATTGTGGACCCCTGAGAGATTGAATTAACATGATTTATTTTCGCTTTATGCTATGCATTAAATTCAGCTCTCTTAAGAAATACACTATGGACGTAAGTGAAAAAGATTAACAATTTAAATTCTACATTGGTAATCCATATGCATATGCAATAATGTCGCCCCCCCCCCCCCCCCCAATGAACCATGTACCTTGCCGTTGGTGCGGAAGCTTACGTGCCTCAACGATACGGATAACCGTACCGTAGGTGCAACCACAACAGAGGGGTATCTATTGAGCGGCAAGGTAAAAGTGTGTTTCCTGAAGAGGGGTAGCAGCCTTTTCAGTACTTGCAGGGGCAACAGTCTGGATGACTGACCTGGCCTTGCAACGGTAACCAAAACGTCCTTGCTGTGCTGGTACTGCGAACGGCTGAAAGCGAGGGGAAACTACAGCCATAATTTTTCCCGAGGGCATGCAGCTTTCCTGTATGATTAAATGATGATGGCGTCCTCTTGGGTAAAATATTCCGGAGGTAAAATAGTCACCCATTCGGATCTCCGGGCGGAGACTACTCAAGAGGGCATCGTTATCAGGAGAAAGAAAACTGGCGTTCTACGGATCGGAGCGTGGAAAGTCAGATCCCTTAATCGGGCAGGTAGGTTAGAAAATTTAAAAAGGGAAATGGATAGGTTAAAGTTAGATATAGTGGGAATTAATGAAGTTCGGTGGCAGGAGGAACAAGACTTTTGGTCAGGTGAATACAGGGTTATAAATACAAAATCAAATACGGGTACTGCATGAGTAGGTTTAATAATGAATAAAAAAATAGGAGTGCTTGTAAGGTACTACAAACAGCATAGTGAACGCATTATTGTGGCCAAGATAGACACGAAGCCCACGCCTACTAGAGTAGTACAAGTTTATATGCCAACTAGCTCTGCAAATGATGCAGAAATTGATGAAATGTATGATGAGATAAAAGAAATTATTCTGTTAGTGAAGGGAGACGAAAATTTAATAGTCATGGGTGACTGGAATTCGACAGTAGGAAAAGGAACAGAAGGAAACGTAGTAAGTGAATATGGATTGGGGCTAAGAAATGAAAGAGGAAGCCGCCTGGTAGAACTTTGCACAGAGCATAACTTAATCATAGCTAACACTTGGATCAAAAATCATGAAAGAAGGTTGTATACATGGAAGAACCCTGGAGATACTAGAAGGTTTCAGATAGATTATATAATGGTAAGACAGAGATTTAGCACCCAGATTTTAAATTGTAAGACATTTCCAGGACCAGATGTGGACTCTGACCACAATCTATTGGTTATGAACTGTAGATTAAAACTGAAGAAACTGCAAAAAGATGGGAATTTAAGGATATGGGACCTGGATAAACTGAAAGAACCAGAGGTTGTATAGAGTTTCAGGGAGAGCATAAGGGAAGAATTGACAGCAATGGTGGAAAGAAGTACAGTAGAAGAAGAATGGGTAGCTCTGAGGAATGAAATAGTGAAGGCAGCAGAGGATCAAGTAGGTAAAAAGACGAGAGGTAGTAGAAATCCTTGGATAACAGAAGAGACACTGAATTTAATGGATGAAAGGAGAAAATACAAAAATGCAGTAAGTGAAGCAGGCAAAAAGGAATACAAACATCTCAAAAATGAGATCGACAGGAAGTGCAAAATGGCTAAGCACGGGTGGCTAGAAGACAAATGCAAGGATGTAGAGACTTATCTAACGAGGGGTAAGATAGATACTGCCTACAGGAAAATTAAAGAGACATTTGGAGAAAAGAGAACCGCTTGTATGAATATCAAGAGCTCAGATGGAGACCCAGTTCTAAGCAAAGAAGCGAAAGCAGAAAAGTGGAAGGAGTATATAGAGGGTCTATGCAGGGACGATGTTCTTGAGGACAATATTATGGAAATGGAAGAGGTGGTAGGTGAAGATGAAATGGGGGATATGATACTGCGTGAAGAGTTTGACAGAGCACTGAAAGACCTAAGTCGAAACAAGGCACCGGGAGTAGACAACATTCCATTAGAACTGCTGACAGCCTTGTGAGAGCCAGTCCTGACAAAACTCTACCATCTGGTGAGCAAGATGTATGAGACAGGCGAAATACCCTCAGACTTCATGAAGAATATAATAATTCCAATCCCAAAGAAATCAGGTGTTGCAGATGTGAAAATTACCGATCTATCAGTTTAATAAGTCACTGCTGCAAAATACTAACGCGAATTCTTTACAGACGAATGGAAAAACTGGTAGAAACCGACCTCGGGGAAGATCAGTTTGGATTCCGCAGAAATGTTGGAACACGGGAGGCAATACTGACCCTACGACTTATCTTAGAAAATAGATTAAGGAAAGGCAAACCTTCGTTTCTAGCATTTGTAGACGTAGAGAAAGCTTTTGACAATGTTCACTGGAATACTCTCTTTCAAATTCTAAAGATGGCAGGGGTAAAATACAGGGATCGAAAGGCTATTTACAATTTGTACCAGATGGCAGTTATAAGCGTCGAGGGGCATGAAGGGGAAGCAGCGGTTGGGAAGGGAGTGAGACAGGGTTGTAGCCTGTTCCCGATGTTATTCAATCTGTATATTGAGCAAGCAGTAAAGGAAACAAAAGAAAAGTTCGGAGTAGGTATTAAAATCCATGGAGAAGAAATAAAAACTTGGAGGTTCGCTGATGACATTGTAATTTTGTCAGAGACAGCAAAGGACTTGGAAGAGCAGTTGAACGGAATGGACAGTGTCTTGAAAGGAGGGTATAAGCAAAACGAGGCTAATGGAATGTAGTCGAAAAAAGTCGGGTGATGCTGAGGGAATTAGATTAGGAAATGAGACACTTAAAGTAGTAAAGGAGTTTTGCTATTTGGGGAGCAAAATAACTGATGATGGTCGAAGTATGGAGGATATAAAATGTTGACTCGCAATGGCAAGGAAAGCGTTTCTGAAGAAGAGAAATTTGTTTACATCGAGTATAGATTTAAGTGTCAGGAATTCGTTTCTGAAAGTATTTGTATGGAGTGTAGCCATGTATGGAAGTGAAACATGGACGATAAATAGTCTCTACAAGAAGAGAATAGAAGCTTTCGAAATGTGGTGCTGCAGAAGAATGCTGAAGATTAGATGGGTAGATCACATAACTAATGAGGAGGTATTGAATACAATTGGGGAGAAGAGGAGTTTGTGGCACAACTTGACTAGAAGAAGAGATCGGTTGGTAGGACATGTTTGAGGCATACAGGGATCACTAATTTAGTATTGGAGGGCAGCACGGAGGGTAAAACTCTCAGAGGGAGACCAAGAGATGAATACACTAAACAGAATAAAAAGGATGTAGGTTGCAGTAGGTACTGGGAGGTGAAGAAGCTTGCACAGGATAGAGTAGCATGGAGAGCTGCATCAAACCAGTCTCAGGACTGAAGACCACAACAACAATAACAACAACAACAACAACAACAACATGTAGTAATGTAACAAAAGTCTCTAGTGAATCACCTTACAAATATGACAGAACCGAATAATCAATTTAGATTGTCATCGTCGGGGAGCTGAGTAGCCTTGTGCAAGCAGGAAACTGTACAATATATGTAATTCACGATTTTCACCTTTACTGATTTTTCATATCCGTTAGTTATTCTGAGATAAATGTATTTTTTTTTTATTTTGCGAGTAAAAATTTCTTCCGTGATGTGAAGATTAAGAAAAATCACTGATCAGCTTACTTGTCAAACGGTGACTCAATTATTAGAATTTAACTTCATAAATAATTTTGAAGCTTTTATTTTTAGTTACTTTACTTAAGGGTAGTTAGAACAAAGTTTTTTTCACATTTTTGGATTTTTATCTTATTATAAAATCTGAAATTTTCCGAATAAAATGATATATATGTCACTTTAAACTCACATTGGTAGTATTTTATTTTATTTTTTAAACATAATCTACATTAATTGAAAATGTTAAAATTTTACGTGCATTACCTCAAGATCTAATAAAAACGGCAATTTCTTATATAAAAAGTTGTGAATTGCTGTGTTATAAAGGTTAAATTGCGTGTTTATATTGGTAGCACTGTCAAAAACAGTATCATATTGTTTCATGGTATAAATACCCGTTGGATGTCGAAGTGCTAACGTTTTTCCCAGGAAAAGTGACGAATAGATAGGTAAATCTCTCAGAAAGTGAAGTATGACTACAAAACGAAGTGTTTTTAAGAAACGTGGGTTTCATGGTAATAGATTTACGAATAAAGGGAAACATAGTGTTCAACATGTGGCGTGTGAAGTTACAGATAATGAAATACATTCAGACTCATCAGTATGTAGAGAAACACCCATTAGTGCTTCGAAGATTAAAATAGAACGTTCTGATACACAGTTTTCTCAAAACTAAAGTGATGTAAATAGCAGGTTAGGATATATTCTGACAGATTTAAACACCTTAACAAGGGTGTTAGGTGAATGTGTTTCTTGTAAAATATGTGGAGGGCCAGTTAGTTTACATGAACACACTGAGGTATCAAATGGGCTATCCAGGAAACTTATCATCAATTGTGCCAGTTGTAAATATGTTCATTCAATTTGGAATTCTGATAAGAGTAAAGATAATTATTTTGAAGTAAATGTTAGGTAGTTTTATAAATTGAGGGCTATTGGCAAAGGACATAAAGCAGCAGAAACATTGTGTGCCGTGATAAATATGTCAGCCCACCTTGTACAATCGACAAAAATGTAGGATTTATTGGAGCTGCTGTGGAAACTGTTGTATGTTAGTCAATGAAGGCTGCTGCAAACGAAGCCGTTGAAATAAATGATGGTTGGCTGACATACCAGTAGCCTTTGATGGTTTTGGCAGAAGCATGGCTACAGTTCTAAGAATTCTGTCGCTACGATGACCAGTGTGGAGACTGGAAAGGTAATAGATTTCCAAATTTTAACCGAACATTATTATAAGTGTAAATCAGGGAATGAAGAAAGGCATATCAGTGATAGAAATTATGGAGGAACAAGTGGTGTGAACGAAAGGAGAGTAGGTTACACTAAGTTCATAGGTGATGGAGACAGTGTAGTAGCCACTCAGCCTTATGGTGAGAAGATTGCCACAAAACTGGAATGTGTTCGTCATGTCCAGAAGAGAACGGGCACGAGATTTAGCAAGTTGAAACGAAGTTTGAGAGACAAGAAAGTTTATGATGGTAAAACCATAAGCGGCTGGCTGACAGGCAAAATGATTGATGAACTACAGCAGTATTATGGGATGGCCATTAGAAATAATACTGAGGATTTGTTGAAACTGAAGCAGGCAGTATGGGCTAACTTCTTCCAGAGGGTGACAACTGATGAAAAACCGTTACACTACCTTTGCTCTCCTGTACCTGATACATGGTGCTATTACTGCAAGGCCCAGTACTCAAACAGTTCATGCCGCCATAAACATTCCATCTCAGCAGCAGTCATGGATAAAACCTATTTACAGAGACCTGGCAAATCTTGAATTACCGAAGAAGTGTCTGCAAGGTCAGACTCAAAATCCCAGTGAGTCGTTCAATAATCTTAAAGGGGCTCGCTTAAAAAAAAAAATTGTTGTTGGAATGTAGTCACTAAAGGGGGAGTCAGTGATGCTGTTATTGCTTTTAATGATGGCAACATCGGTAGGGTGAAAGTGGTATAGCATATGGGAATTAATCCTGGAGCAAACTGCATCAGGTAACTTAAACGGATGGACAAGGTTTGCATTGATAAAGCAGAGTATGCAGCACAGTTGGCCACTAAGGAGTCCAGAAAGAAGAAAATAAAAAACTTGGAAAAAGATGAAGAGGATGCTATATAATATAGTGCAGGGTGCTTCTGAGTGACTAAAACTAAAAAAAATAAGCATATATTAAGTGAGTTACAGTCTTTTGAAGCTTTAGAAGCCGTTCCTGAAAATTTACATTTTTCCCTAAATCTCAGAAACCACTTCGATTAAAGTAGTAAAATTTTCAGGGAGTAATAAAATACATATCCTGAGTCTACTGAACTAAAAGAAGAACATAATGTTAAGTATAATCAAAATTATTTAGGATACGTACAAAAAAAGTACAAAAAATTTTGATCATGTAATTAAAAAATTGTATTTACGAAAGTAGTGGCTGAAATACAATTACTGTAGTTCAGTAGACTTAGAACATACAGTTTAATGTTCTGTTAAAGTTTCATGTCAATGGCTACAGTGGTTCCTGAAATACAGGGAAGACAAATCACTAAATTTAACTGTTTCGGGATTAGGCGTTCCAACTCTCCTTAAACACAACTATTGATGGTTTGCAATACAGAGTAAATGATAATTAATGAAACCTAGTTCTATTATTTAGGTAGATAAGCCTAATGTTGTTTAACTATGCGTGAGGTTTGTGTTATGTTTTATGACTTTTTTAATTTCTTACTTTAATCTGCAACTCTAAAGCTTTTATAGGTATGTATGAGTTTGTAGGGATGGGTGTTACGTGAATGGAATATCGTAGTGTGGCTGGGTTAACAAGTAGATGAGTATGCAAATATAAAATGATTAACAGTAATATTACTAAAAATCTGGAGCCATCATAGGATGAGAGTGTGTGAATGTGTGAAATCCAACATTGAAATTTTACCTTGGTAAAAAATTTTACCTTCTGTAAGTTTGTTGTAGCCAATAAGGATTGACTGTGTTTTAAGAGCTGGACTCATTGTATAACAGATTGTGTTGGGATTCTATCAGCTCTGAGTGTGAGTGTGAAGATGGCTCAAGTTGACTGAGTGTGGGGCGAATGCTTAAGTGGGGATGAGACCACAATACCTCTACTTTTCTTATTTGTAACCCTTTTTATGGCCGGCCGCTCTGGCTGAGCGGTTCTAGGCGTTTCAGTCCGGAACCGCGCTGCCGCTGCGGTCGCAGGTTCCAATCCTGCCTCGGGTATGGATGTGTGTGATGTCCTTAGGTTTGTTAGGTTTAAGTATTTCTAAGTCTAGGGGACTGATGACCTCAGATGTTAAGCCCTACAGTGCTTAGAGCCATTTGAATCATTTGAACCCTTTTTTATGTTTATTTTCATGTCAAGTGGCTTGGGGAGAAATGAGTTGGGAAAGTTTACATCCTGTTTCTGGAGGTAATCTCGATGGAAGCTGCGTTGTGAGACAGCTCTCTAGTCTGGGACTTCAGTTCCCATTTCACTTCCACACTGATATAAAACAAACTCCTGTTCATGTGATTTTGTTTCCTTTTAGTTCCACTTTTGTTTTCTATCAATAAATCAGTGGCTATTAGGTTGAAGTATAACAGTTCTTCAGTACATTCTTTCCATAATTTTATCTTGCAGCTAAGATTCCGACAGCGCATATGCTACTCTGGGGTATTATTCTGGACAGCGTTTGGTTCACTTGGCTGTGTTGCGAAAGACAAATTGGGAAGGTGACTGGCAAAGTAACGCCATGTGGGTATGTAGCTAGGTGCTATGAAGTTAGTTTCAGACACAGCATGGATGGTCGGCGGATGTCTCACAGGTAGGTGGAAGTAATTGTCTTGTTTGTGCTTTGCTGCACTGGTTGACCAGCCCATTTCTTAGACGCAAGAACGGACAATGAAGAGGGGTGGAGCTGGGACTCTAACTTCAGTTTTCAGTTTCAGAGACCAGACGAGTAGGCGCCAGTCAGTGCGGTTTTTGTATCTGGTTCACAATGGAAGAATCCAAGCAGTAGAACTCTCAGAATCTTACAGCATCGTCTCTGGACTCATGAGATCAGATAAGCAACACAGAATAACATGGTTGGTATATGGATTAAATCCTGTGGGAAAGGAAGTCTGGCGCCAGCTTTACCTGGAGGGATGGTTTTTGAGCGGCCTTTCTGCCATAGGCGACAGCGAATGTCGGCTGTTTCCTCTTTGACAGGCTGGTATTACAAATCATTCTGAATGGGAGCTGCTTCTCGTCTCTGCCTTGCGATTGGTCTGGGGTGAGGTGAGGAGGCACCGTTCCAAGTTTAGGTTGAGAGTGGCCGTCTTGAAGCCGTATCCATTGAGAGAGAGGTTTTAGTAGAAACTGGACTCAGTGTGCGAATCTCGGTAGCTACTCAGTGCACGTTTTTAGACCAGGTTGGACTCTGTGCTCGGCTGTCGATTGATTTGGTGTGGAGACTTTTGCTGGACGAAGGAGGCAGACTGCGGGAGCACAAAATTTGCACCCGCTACCGGCGCGTGTGGCGAAGGCGAGAGCTGCAGCTGCACCCAACGCCTGCATCTGCAACCAGCGAATCAGCCGCGGTAAGAATTGCGTGTTACTAAACTGTGAGTGCACTTCGGAAGGAGCACAGATGGATATCATTTTAGATAACGTCGGGGAAAATTAACTGTACTGTGGGTAAAATGGAGAACCGAACCTAGTCAAGTGTTGTTAGTCTTATTCCATTCTTTTCTTTGTCAGTCAGAGCTACGTGGTCAATCATATAATGAATTAGACTTGCGAAATCGTGTGCCGTGGCGTTTGAAGCTACCAAACAATTTTACTTCCTTAATTCAGCCACTGTCTTTTCTCCGCTACGAAACAATGTCAATTTGCAGCTGCTTCTCTCAGTTATAAAGTTTATATAATTCCCTGCGTCACAGGATAGAGGGTGGCAGTGACTCCAACATTGGTAGCAGCTAGAAATATGAATATAGAAAATAATACAGAATATATAAACCCCTTGCAAAATAAACCTGTCTACATCTATAAAGTCATATCTATGAATTAATGAACTTAACATTTTTTACTCTTTTTCTTAAGATTAGACCTCAGATATCAATGTGTAAATAATTTGTGGGCGAATAAACCAATTAACTAACTAACTGACCAACCTCCTTTGAAAATGTTTCGACAATTTTAATTGTAGGGCACAGAGTGCACGACCGGGGGGGGGGGGGGGGGGGGGGTCGAGCATTCAGGACTTGCAAGTGGGCATCAATGGCTGACGTTAAATGAGAGAACTGGAAATTAGGCAAATTAAAGAGAATGTGTTTCAATGTATAGGGTACAAGGGGCGCGCCTGGTGTCGGAAGTTACCAAGTATAGGACAGTCTAGGAGGTCGAACAACTAAATAAGTTGGGTTACGGGAGGGAAGGCGTTTCATATTAAGTTGTGTTGGTGGAAGGGCATGGGGCGCAGGGTCAGAGGCTCTGTCTCCCAAGAAAGACGTCTGTTCTGCTCGAGGTGTGTATCACAAGAGAGAGAAGCAACTACGAGGACTATTCGGAAAGTTAGGTTCAAAATAGCTCTGAGCACTATGGGACTCAACCGCTGTGGTCATAAGTCCCCTAGAACTTAGAACTACTTAAACCCAACTAGCCTAAGGACATCATACACATCCATGCCCAAGGCAGGATTCGAACCTGCGACCGTAGCGGTCGTGCGGTTCCAGACTGTAGCGCCTTTAACCGCTCGGCCACTCCGGCCGGCAGGAAAGTTAGGAACGATCGGTCGTGGAATGGAAACCACTGTGAAAATCGCGACGATGCTTTTCACAGACGTTTTCGGCAGTGTCTCTAGATTGCCTGTCGATCGCATTAAGACGCTCTTTTCAGTTGTGAGCGCAGTGTGAGCGAGTAAAGGTGCCTAGAACAATGTCTCCCGCCAAGTAGGAGGGCCCACTGAGAGGCTTCGCCTCAATGAATGCAGCCCACCTAACACAACTGCCACGCACTTCCTTCTTCATGTCAATTCTCAGCCGCAGTCTGCAGGGGCAGTGAAGACGCCCCTGCAGCCTTTTCGATGGGAAGTGTTCGATCACCCACAACACAGCCCTAATTGGATCGTCCTGAGTATCATCTCTGTTCACATGAAACGCTGGATACGAAGACAACACTTAGGCACAGGCTACGCGCTATAGACCAGGATAGTGAATTATCAGAAAGCACAGGCGGCTGCCTTCTATGGCGATGGTGTTGGAAATTGGTATAAAGCTCCGACAAATGTTTAAGTATGAGCGGTGACTATGTACAGAAGTACCTGGAAGGTGTAGCTACATGTGTAAAGAAAACGGTTTTGATTTTCACTGTGCTTTCGATTTCGCGAACGATCGTTCCTTACTTTCCGAACAGCCCTCGTGTGTTCCGGTCTACAAAACCCTCCAGCGATCACATAAGTGACCTGTATCCCACACACGCTGTTGGCTAAAGCCGATGGCTTGAATTCGCTACCAATTTCAGCGGAGAGCTGAGGGCGTCTCATCTTAGCAGCTTTAACGGGGCATAACAGTCTCGGTTCTGAAAGGCGGGCAACTTTTGTCACGTAAACACATCGGAAGCTACTCTGCGCGCCACTTGTGAAGATTTGACTGGGCCTTTGAAATATCTTTTTTTGAGACCAATGTCCTAAGTATCCCTCGACTGGCTACCACCCTGTACATTTCTTCCAACTTGCGGAGGAGTGGTGACTCAGATTGTTTACAAAGGGCGTCATATACTCTCCGGAAAGACTGTTTGTAAGGGGCTTAATGCCATGGGAAGACGCTGTTGCAATATTTTATTTAATGGAAGAGGGAGGGGACAAGTTTATATCGTATTTTAATAGTGAAATATGAAACGATCAAATTTTGTGCAAGGATGTAATCTTAATAGCAGGAAATGTAAAAAAGTGAATACAGTAAAATAATGAAAGGAATTTTGTTGAATCACAATTTCTTTTAATGGTTTAGTGTTACAGTGCTAAACAAGGTGTAGTAAAGGAGTAGATATTGGCCAAACTTAATCAGCACTGGTCTTTTAAAGGTTTACATGCGCCCCCAGAAATGTGTAGCTGTTTGTGTTTTCGGGAAAATATTAATCTCGTTGCAAGCAACATAGTGGAATTAATACCAAAATATAAATTTTATCCTCCACATAGGAAAATACTTAATTATTTGAAAATCAATGAGTTTGGGTGATCAGAATAATAAATCATCTCAGTTGACACCTGATTTGGTATGAACTGGATTAAGTATATTGAAAGAGAGTTACAGCACATGTAAAATCTTACTACATCCTCCGTGTATTAGATATGGGTAATGGTGCATAAAGTTCTACAGGATACAACATATTAAGAAAATTTCAGTGAAATGTAGAATTACGTTGCTAAGTCCAAGAGATGGTGTACCATAAAACCTATAAGAACCTTATCTACAATAACCCATGACAAAATACTGAAGTACAAAATCCTTTGTTATATAGCACATCCCTGTTCAGAATAAATGAAAAATTTCTAATTACTGAATACAAGCAGGTGATTTATCCTCCACCATAATAGTGATGAATTGAAGAAACATTAAATAACAACTCATGAATATAAGTAGATTTTTCACCTGAAGGGGTAGTTCTGGTTTTAAGATTAACAAGAGAGTGCAAAGATAAATCCCAAGCTACACACTATTCAAAATAGTAAGTTTAGCCGCTTAAAGCAGTTGAATCAAAGTAAATTTCAATTCATAAAAGCAATCATTGAAATGTTTACCCTCTATGTTCATTCCATGACTCTGGGTCACTTTGAAAGACGATATACCGACAAACTACTGGAGTCAGGGTTAAAATTAGTACATAGTAAAGTTATACAACAAAACCTATGAATTTCTAACATTAAAATTCTACCTAGTCACTTTAAAATGTTTTATATCACCTCATAACAATCTTTCAAAACATTCCATATTGAAATACGTAGAAATACACAACGACAGAGATGCAGTGAAATGTAACACCAATATCAGAATGATACGGTCGTTTCAACTGGAAAAATGGTAGCATAAACTAGCCAGAGCTACTGATGAACTGTCACTGCCTCGACTTATATACATAATTGTGAATGACCAATAAAGTCCAGTAGTAGTGAAAATCTCAGAAAAGGAAAAACACTGAAAACCATTTTAAATTAACTCACTAGGTGATAGTCTCTCATTGACATCACTTAGTAAAAATTATACAAATAGTTTTACATATAAATTAATTAGAGATAATTGAGGCAAATGAAAATACGAGTTGTGGACAGAATTGTTATTGTTCTATAAAGTTTCGGGCGTGCAGCCATTTAAATTCAACTTCTTCTAATATTTGGGCTGAATACCGTCCAGCCATCTTCAGAGTGAGCCGAAATGACTAACGCTCCAGAATTTGCTCTGTCCTTTAAACCCCGAAATTTATGAAGTGGTCCTGTCCTCGGGTTTAAAAGGATGGAGTAACTGCTGGAGCATTAGTCATTTCGGTTCACTCTGAAGATGGCTGGACGGTATTCACCCGAAATATTAGAAGAAGAAGCTGAATTTATACGGTTTCACGCCGGTAACTTTCTGGAACAGTCTTTACGCCGCGAGAACATGAAGATACACAGAATGGTTATTGGTTTGCACAACAAATAATAGTGGATTGATGAGTGGTTAGCTTCAAAGTTTTTCATAAGTTATTGCTCAACATTCGACGTAATATTGTCCGATGGCAAAATGAGGATCTGGTATGACTTTACATATTTGTGGAGAATGTACCTAGTGTAAGAACTTCCCAGGCATAACAAAGCTACGGCTATTAATTGTAGAAAATACAAACTCCTCTAAATGCTTATCGAATTCCGAGAACCACAAAATAAAATCATCAAC